>NC_035161.2:27914154-28515047 GCF_001659605.2 Manihot esculenta
ATGGACAAATGCCTTGATGGAAAATTATCAGGACGTAGCAACAGTCATCCATCACAGGAAAAAGCCTCTGACCATATGGAGGTTCCTGGACACCGGGTGGTAGTTCTGGCATTGATGGCTGCACCAAATTGTCCAAGGAGAAATCGGAAAAGGGGTTCGAGATTGAGACCAACAAATGATGTGGCTAAAACCAAGGCTAAGAAGCATTAATTTTGTTGGAGTTGTTGAGATTTTTGTAGAAGAAAATTTTCTGATGTGATTGGGTTAGTTTAATAGGAATGGACTTTCTTAATTTTAGCTAAAAATGGATTGTTTGTTTGTGTTGTACTAGGTGGAGTTGATAGCTTTATAAGGCTTTTTCCTTGCCCGTAAAAAGGAGTGTTTACTATTGTAAAAATTAGGAAGTGCTAGAAATTTGAGTGTTGAGAGCTGGAAAAACGATGAAGAAAAAGAAGAAAAAATTGTCTTGTGCTCTATTTTTTATTAATGAAATCTAAAGTTATTTTCTCTCCATCTTTTTTTCTTTTGTTGTGCTATTTTGAAACTTTGATCATTTGTTTATTGAAATTGAAGTTTTATCTTTAGTTTTGTTGCTGGACATTTGGTAATCTTTTATATATAATTATATACTTTATTTTTCTCGGTTTTATGTTTATCGTTTTTAGATAGCCATTGTTCATTTTAGCTAACTATTTTTCGTTCTAAATTCAATAGGGGTATCAACTTGTTTTTATTTTTTAATATGGTTTTAGAGTTTCTTTTGATTTTTCAACATGATATCAGAGTCTAAATAATTTTTAAGGTTCCATTTTTTCAAAATGTTTGGGAAAGTTTGATTTTTATGATGATTGTTGTTTCCTCCATTTTTCTCCATTTTCAAGTTTGAACAAGCTACGAGAGCTTAAGTTTTATTTCTTTGTTTGGGAGGTTTTTCTGAAATTTATGAGGGAACTGACAAGTCCATAAACTGCAAAACTTATTTGAAGAAACCAACAAATCTATAAACTGGTGCACATCCATAAACTGCTAAACTTTGTGAATGTGTTGGTAAAAGGCTTTTAGCCATTTTTCTTCATGAATCTTGTTTGTTTGAGGAGGAGATTGAAGATTAAATTTGAAGAAGCAAAAATCTCAAGAAAAGAGTGTTGGAGTTGCTGAAATTTTTGTGGAAAAATTCTTTATGATGTGATTAGGTTAGTTCAAGAGGAATGCGCTTCCTTAGTTTTATCTGAAAATAGGTTGTTTGATTGTGTTGTATTAGGTGGAGTTATTGGTTTTGTAAGGCCTTTACATATAAAAATGAGTATTTGCTGCTGTAAAAATTATAAAAAATAGGTTGTTTGATTGTGTCGTATTACGCGGAGTTATTGGTTTTGTAAGGCTTTTTCTTTACATATAAAAATGAGTGTTTGCTGCTGTAAAAATGAGAGAGAGAGAGAAAATGCTGGAAATTTGAGTGTAAAATTGAAAAAATGAAGAAGAAAAAATTTTCTTGTATTGTTTTTATTAATGAAATATGAAGTTATTTTCTCTCCATCTTTTTCTCTCTTTTATTGTGTTATTGAAGTTTTTATTATGTGTTTGTTAAAGTTTAAGTTCCTATTTTTAACCTTAGGTTGGACAGTGATGTCAGCTTGTTTTTTTTTATTTCTTAACATGTTATCAGAGTTTATTTTGATTTTTCAACAAATTTAGAACGAGGTATAATAGTTGCCACAGTTATAAATTAATATTTTGCTAGGAAAATTTGTGCCAAAGCATCATTGAGTTACTCTGTCTACAAAAGGATAGAGTCTTGTGAGTTTTACCTGTAAAATTTGCTCTGTATGCAACTGCTTTCTCCAAGTATGCACCATTGAACGTTGAACCACTAAAATCAGATTCTCTCATATCAGCAGCTGTGAAATTGGCTCTTCTGTATCAGCCATTGAGATTTATAAGCACACAAATGCACTAGCACATTTAGTCATTAACTTCAGTCAAGAAGTAGAATTGAATTTTTTTTCAAATCCAAAATACTTTTTTTTGTCACTCTCTTTACAGTATTGGTGTAAAGTTTGCATTTCATTGCTGGGCAGTAGCATTGTTGTTCAAATAAAGTAGTATACTGGATTTTTCTGCCAAGTCATGGTGCAAGTTTATCTTCTTTCTTCTATTGTTTCCCAATTATATTTTGCTCAGCTAATAGATGAGCAATAGCCGTTTGCTTTCTTACTATGTTGGTATATTCCCCCATTTTAACTGGAGTTAGCCCAGTTGCTATATCCAAGATAATCCAAGTGGAAAAGAAAAAGAAAGGAAAATGGAGAATTAGAGACTATGAATTACCTGAAGTTTTCATTCACATGCACTGCTTTCCTGCATGGGGATAAACCCTAATTTAGTGCTTCAGAAACCAGAATGCTTACAAATTGCAGAAGCTTTGTAAACTAAACAAACCTGAGGTCTGCAGAGCCGAACTGAGCTGCTGATCCAATACCAAATTCACCACGCGTCTCAGCTTCATACTTGTTTAGATCAGCAACAGCAGGCAAACCAGAGCTAAAGCTAACAACTGCAGCCGCCAAAGCAGTTGAAACTATAGTTCTCCAGTTCTTGGATTTTGAAACATCTACCTTGTACCTAGTTGTGTAGCAATCTTCCTTTTCAAGGAAAACTCAGTTAGCTTTAATTTGAAACCACAGGTTAATATGACCAACTTTGGCAGGATCGGTGCAGATTTACTTACCATGAAATTGGTCTTCTCTTTGTGTGTGTAATCCACAAACTATGTGACAAGGCCTAGAGTGAGAGGCGTGATGGTATGGAGACCTTGAAGATGGAGTAGAAATGGTGAGGAATTTAACGGACAATGGAGAGACGGAAGTGAAAGCCATAGGCAAGGTTTTGTTTCCTTTCAATTGTTGTAGTTAGGCAATGCTTCGAATGATTTGTCGAGAAAATAATAAAAGGGAAAATGGAGAAAAGTTGGGGAAAGAAATGGATAGCATCCAGTGAAGTGAAGCTTTGGTGCTTTGTGGTTCATCCACTTGTTTTTGTATTGGCTAAGGATAGATACACGTTTCCTTTTTTTCTGGGTTCTCATTAGTCACCACTTACTTCTTAACGGGCCTAGTTCACTACTGTAGGCCTCTGGTACATGCCCCATTAGACTCCAACTACTCCGTTTACTGGGCTTGGATGACTGCTAACTTTTAAATGGGCATGGTAGGTGCTAATGTGGATCTTCAGGCCCTCGAGTTTCATTAAAAAAAGAGACAGCAATTAAGCCCAATACTTTCATGAGCTGTCGCTAATGGATCACCTGATCATCGGTTTGAAATTGTTATCAGACTATATATATAGCTAACACAATATATATATATATATATTATACATAGAAGGGGGTGATCTTTTAAATAGTGTAATTCGATAAGGATAAAAAATATCCTACAAATCAGCTTGTAATTTTAGGTGGACCGGAAAATTATCTTAAACTATGAAAGATTGACGTCACCATTAAATTCGCCAGTTCATCCGTAATACAATTTGCTTATCTACAAATATATCTAAATCTCACCTATCAATTGAGACATAACAGCTGACGACATTAATACAATACATGAGCACGATGTAAATTCTTATCTATGTTGGCTTCCACTAGATCAAGGCTAGCTTTAGAGTTCATTTTTACCATTAACCGTTTAATCCCTATATTTCATACTATTCGAAAACCAAATAATACAGCATGTATTTCTGCATTCATTGAGGAACAAATAGTCAAACGAACATAATAACCTTTCAACCATACTCCACACTAATTGCGCAAGACCTTCTTGCACCTCCTCTTCCTAGGTTTTCTTTAATCGTCCTATATGTGTTTAGTTTAACCAATAAGGCAAGGGAGATTGCCAAGCATTGTTACCTAATATTCGAGTACGGTTTGGAGCCCTATTGCTCTGTGAACACCAAGCTCGAATATTCTATGCTAACTACAATTTAAAACAACCGATTTGTTGGCTTAACAAGCAACGAATGCCACGAAACACATCTTCATTCCTCCATTTTCATATACATCACAAACCTAAAAATAGGGCCTGTACAGAAGATGAATTAAAATATAACCCACATTCAAAATCATGTAACCGAGAGAACGAAGTAACAATATCCACAGATAAGAAAATACAAAGAGAGTCAAGCCTCCAAACGCTAGACCAAAATTATTGAGCCCTCGGACAATCTCGAAAAATATGGGAATGTCCTCTACTATTGCCCCACAGAAGGCATAACTCATATATTGTGAAAAGCTCAATTTCCATCTTTTCATATTTCCCATGAATTAAAATCCAAACGAAACACAATATGTTGAGAAACCGGAACACTCCAAATCATCTTCCAAACTGAATTGGGAGTCGAGGAGGAAATATCGTACAACAAATCATATGTTGTTTTGACGGTAAAAATTGACTGTTACACGTAAGCTTTCATGCCGTTTGATCCACAGCACAACATCAGCTAATAAAAAGTTGCCTTTCACCAATTTACATCCCTCACTAGACAGATATGGTATGATTTCATTTCAATTCTAATCATTATTCTTCTAATATTAAGCGATCACCGCTTATTCATATGAACTTAGAAGGGACTTGATTAAAAAATCACGAAAAGACCCCTTCCTAACCTAGGCATCGTTCCAGAAGGATGCACTCATTCTATTGCCTACATCCATACATAAGCCTTTTTGCAATAATGGAAAGGGAAAAATTACTTTTTAGTCCCTGAGGTATAGCGTAATTAACGGATTCGTCCCTCTATTTTTAGAACCCTACACTTTCGTCCCTAATGTTTAATTCCGTCAAAATTCAAGGTCCCTCCGTCAAAATTCAAGGTCCCTCCGTCAAAAATTTATGTTAAGTCAATGATTTTCACCTGATCAAAGGAAAGAGAATAAATATAATCCCAAAAAAACCCTTATCAATAATAAAATGAAAAAAATACTATTTAGTCCCTATAGTATGGAAAAACTCGCTACTTAGTCCCTCAATTTTGAAAAATATATTAAAATGTCCCTAACATTTTAAAAAATCTACTAGTTGTAACGACCCGGAAACCGGACCGCTACCGGCGCTAGGATCCAGATCGACTTAAGGCCGCCGGGACCCGTAGCAAGCCTATCCTGAACTCTGTGTACCTGATAAATCCCATACATGATCAAACATAGACATAAAAACTGAAAAAAAAAAACTTTTCTTCCAGTTACCAAGCTTTACCTGCATGCACTATGTCTGTAAACATAAAACCCACTCTCATAGGGTCAGCATCTCACTTGTCAGCCTTATCCTTTTGCATTAAAACTATAAAAGCATAGAAAAACAGTTTAGAAAACACATTTTATCCCTCTAGAAGACTCGGACATCTTCAAAATTCCAAATTCCAACGGAAAGTCCGCCGGAAGGTAGGGATTCCGATGCCGGAATCTAGCCGGGTATTACACTAGTTAGTTCCTCTATTAATTTTATCACTAAATATTTTACTATTTAGTCCCTATAGTTTAGAAAAAAAATTAATTAGTCCCTCAAATTATTAAAAAATTTACTAATTAGTCACTCCATATCATAGGAATTTTAGAATTTTTTTATAGTACTTAACGACTAAAATTAACGGAAAGACTAACTAGTAAATTCTTTAAAATATCAGAGACATTTTAATGAATTTTTAAAATGGCGAGCAGTGATCGACGACGAACAACATCATAAAAAATACTTATATTGAGTTTTAACTTTTTATTTTTAATAATTTAAATTTTATATATTTTTATTTTTATTATTTTTGCTGAATTTGAATCTTAGATTTATTAAAATTTTTATTTGTTTATAGAGATTGAGTTTGAGATTTTCTTCCTTGAATTTTGACGAAATTAAATTTTAGGGACTAAAATGTTGAATTCAAAAAAATAGAGGGACAAATATGTTAAGTATGTAATATCTTAGGGACAAAAATATATTTTTTCCTTCAATTCCTTGAGAGAGGGACCTATAAATTTGTAGGAATTAAATTTCAGGGACTAAAGTATTGGATTCTAGAAAGGGTAATTCGGTCATTTTTCCTATCACTAACGGCATTTTTGACGGAGGGACCTTTAATTTTGACGGAATTAAACCTCAGAGACGAAAGCGTTGGGTTCTAAAAATAGAGGGACGAATATATTAATTACGCTATACCTCAGGGACTAAAAAATAATTTTCCCTAATGAAAAACTGTTAACAACACCTCTCCAAACAAAAGAGCTAGTAGGCTTAGAGACAAACACCTCCAAATTTGAACGTGAGTGAAAATACTTACCTTTTAGCACTTGCACCCATAATGCACAATCTTCTTTCAGAATCCTCTATCCCATTTTGGTAAGAAATATAGAATTCATTGATTGACATGATTTTAATCCCAAACCACTTTGGTTAATTGGTAAACAAAGCTGACTCCAGTTTACAAGATGCACTCTTTGCGCACCATGTATATCTCCCCAAACAAAACTCCTAATTCTTTTGTCAAATTCAACACACACAACTTTTGGAATATAAACTAAATGCATCAGATGGTTAGGAAGCGCGGAAAGGACAGATTTGGCTAATGTTACCCGACCAGCAAAAGAAAACATTCTCATTTTCCAACCTATTAAATGATTATCCATTTTTGCTAATAGATCATCAAAATGATGCTTGTTAACAAGTCCTTGCACCATTGAAATTTCTAGATATTTGCCAAAAGATTCAGCTTCTGATATCCCAACAACAAAGCAAATAGCTTGTCTTTTAACCTCATTCACATTAGCTGAAAAAAAGATTTTCGATTTTTGAAAATTCACCCTTTGTCCTGAAACAAGCCCAAATACTTCCAAATAGTCTTTAATTACCATCATTTGTTGAACAGAAGCCTCTCCAAACAGTAAGAGATCATCAACAAAGAATAAAAAGGAGAGCGGAGGACCATGTCTGCTTATACTGATCAGGCATCATTTACCTGAATTAAAAGTTCTATTAATCAAGTGGCCCAACCGCTCTATAACCAATACAAATAAATGAGGGGATAAAGGATTCCCCTGACGAACCCCAAAAAAGAATTGTTCTAACATTTGGTTATCTCAACAAATCTGCATATGACCTCAGGAGCATTTCAATAACAGAGATCCAACTTGTCAAAAACTTAGCCTGAAAAAGAGTTTCTATCAAAAAGTCTCATCGTAGCCTATCATAACCCTTTTCGAAGTCCACTTTAAGCACCATCTACTATATTCCAGATTTCTTCTTTTGCATATTATGAACCACCTCTTGAAAAATAACTATATTATCATGTAACTGTCATCATGAAATAAAACTACTTTGTGTAGGCATAACCAACGATGGTAAAACAAGCTTCATCTTATTAACCAATACTTTGGTAATTACTTTAAATGGACTGATCAGACGAAAATGGTTGAGCGATTCTAATGCTGAAACTTTAGATATTAAAATAATACTGAAGATGGAAGAGCGGATCCCCATAGTACTGCAAGGGCCATATTAGCTAGAGAATCTACCACCACACTCCATGACTTCTGAAAGAAACTAGCATGAATCCATCTGATCTAGGAGCTTTAAAGGGATCCATAGAAAAAAGAGCACATTTAACCTCTGTAATACCCAGCTAGACTTCGGTGTCGAAATTCCAACCTTCCGACGAAATCCCCGTTGAAATTTGAAATCTCGGATACCGGAACCTCTTAGAAGGGTAAAATATATTTTTATAAAATGTTTTTCATGATTTTTTTGATTGGTTTTGAGTTAAAGTTTTAAAATGAAAGAAAAATGTTTTTGAGGGACAAGCCTAGGTTTGGCCGTCGAACCTTATGTTCGGCCGCCGAACATGGTGCTGCCGCGGGAGCTCTCCTTTCGGCCCTCGAAGGTGGTCTGACCAACCACCTATAAGAGGCCTCCAGTTCGAAAATGGGGGAGTTTCTCTCTCCATTTACGGGCAAAGGTGAGTTATTGCCCTTCCTTTGATGATTTTATATTTTTCCTTCAAATCCTTCAAATTTTCATGAGTTTTCGCTTGTTTTTGAAGTTTTAAGCTTGGATAAAAGATTTTAAAGTTTGGGGGACCGTTTCTCCTCAACTCCAAGCTTGGGTTGTATCTACCTTAATTCTTCAAGAGGTAAGTGTAGATCCTTGCCGTTTTATATGTTTTAAGTAAGTTTTAAAAAGGGTTAAAGGTTAAAAATGCATGAATAGCTAGATTTAAGGTTATAGGCTTTGAGTTGGGTTTTGGTGATTGTATGCTCTCTCTTGTATTTTGTTGTTGTGTGTTGGGGTTTATGCTAGTTTTTATACTCCTTATGCATGTTGTGGGAAGTTGGGTGTGAGGATTTGAGAGTTTTGGGGATGAAATGTATAGGGCAGAATCGAGTTCTACCATTCTGGGGAACCCAGGTTCGGCCGCCGAAGCAGGGTTCGGCCACTGAACCTGCATGGGAGGCAGCCTTTTGGCTGCTTAACATGCCCCGAAAGCATGCACTTTCTGATCTGTAAGGGAGTTTCGGCTGCCGAACCCGCCTCCTAAAGTCCCTGACTTTCGGATCTGTGGAAGACTTTCGGCCGCCGAACCTGCCCCCGAAGGACCCTGACTTTCGGATCTGTAGAGGACCTTCGGCCGCCAAACCTGCCGCCGAAAGTTCTCTACCCAGCCTTCCTTTGCTTGTTTTATGTGCATGTTTTGTGATGTTTTAGGGGGTTTTTGGGGAGTTGTTTAGAGTCATGTAATAGTTGTGTTGGTCCCTCATTTGAATCCACCTGTGTAGAATCGGACCAAGGAGATTGTAGAGGCCTTCAGTGAGCCAGCTGCGTCTTTGTCAGTCGAGCGTCAGCCAGAAGTGAGTAGAACTAAACTAATCTATTGTTTTAAAGTAATCAAACTTTTAAGCATGTTCATGCATCACGAATACCATGTTATGTAATAGGTTGTTTGCATTAGAATTCACGAATATGATGCATTGCATATTTACTGTTGTTGTGGATGGATATTGGATGACTCACTAGCCCTCGAGCAGGTTATGTTATGACGGATACAGAAGACCAGGGCTGCCCATTCTACGCGCCCTGGCATTATGTAAGAGAAAGACCAGGGCTGCCCATTCTACGCCCTTGACATTTATGGATATATTATGCTATGTTTAAGAGGAAGTCCTGATGAGCTCCGTCGAGGGCCGGCCATTTATTTGGAATATGTAGGGGGTTACTGGTGACAAGTCCATCCTTGATGTGTATTGTTTGTGTTGTGATGTATTTCATGCGAGCATATGTTTATTAAACTATTTTTATGTTCTGCTCACTAGGCTCTTATAGCTTATCCCTTTCCCCTAATCCTAGGTTTGCAGGATCAGAGATAAAACGGGAAGTCGGCATAATAGCTGGTATAGCTTATGTAATAGTTTAGAGTGGACATGTAATTTCTTTTATGGATTAGAAATGTGCTTGACCCTAGTATATGTTTTGTAATCCCTATTTATCATGATCTTTATGTAAAAGTTTTGATGATAAGTTATGTTGAACCAAGCTTGAGGCATATGATGCTTACCATACTAGAGCATTTGATGAGGGCTCTAGTGTGGATTTTATGTGTATAGTTTATGATGCATGCACAGGTCGAGCTTGGTATATGAAAAGTTTAAATTTTTATGAAAATGTATGATCATGTATGGGATTTTTATCAGGTACACAGGATGTATAGTAGGCTTGCTACGGGTTCCGACGATCTTAAGTCGATCTGAATCCTAGCGCCGGTAGTGGTTCGGTTTTCGAGTCGTTACAACCTCATCTGGCATAAATTATGTTTCCAAGCTAAAACGCAGATTGTCAGATAGGGTCAGAAACTGATGGTCCATAATCAGCGGATAAGTAGTGTACTTTTCAGCCGTATACAACTCTTTATAGAACCTAAAAGCAAGCAACATCAACTCCTGTGGATCTGTACACCAGTTGCCTGAACTATCCCTTAAAGCAAATACCCTCTTTTTCGCACTTTTAATAACTGCACTAGCATGATAATATGATGTATTTCTATCACCCTCTGTAATCCATTTCTCACGAGATTTCTGAAACCAAATTAGTTCTTCCTGGTCCAAAAGAGATTGATACTCAGCATTTAACTTCCTCTCCAGTCTAACCAGCCCAGAATGCGGTGAACTACAAAGTGCCCTTTGGGCACCTCTTATATGGGCTAGGAGGCGACGTTTGCGTTTATGGACTAATCCAAAAACCTCTATTTTCCACTTACTAACATTATTATGCATACATTCTGTTGAGATACTTTCTATAAATAGCCTAGATTTGTAGTGATTGTGTACATAATTAGGGATATGATTGGGATATGATTTGGCTATAATTAGGGAATTAATTTATTCTTGTAAGTAGTATATATACCCCAATTGGCTTGAAGGGAATAATCAAGAATCTTTTCTCAAAATCTCTTTCTCTCTTTCTTTTTTCATCACTATTTCATGGTATCAGAGCCAAGAAGCGTCTTGGCCTATATGTGAGTGGAAAATCTACCACCTTCATTTAGAGGTTTTCTGAAAGTCAGTTAATCTCACCATCCAGGCCAGCAGCCTCATCGTTCTCCAATCGGCACCTCCCTGAAGCGCAGTCACTAGAGACGTCACCATGCGCAGCCACTTTGTTTCTGCATCCGGTACATGCGCCAGCGTGTGACCCTTATTCCGACGACCTTTTCACGCTAGTGACCCTTTTCTAGACTTGCCTGATGCTGGTGACTCTAGCCCACTAGGTCCAGTCACCTGTCCAGCTCTCCTTCACCCATCCTTCGTGAACAGTACCTTCGGGACTGTTGGTCACGTTTTGAAGTGGGTTCCTTTCTTCAAACTCTCTCTCTCAACATGTCTCAAAAGCAAATAACCCTAAATACAATTCACATGGCCCAATTAAATAGAGTAGACTCACGTTTCAAACCGAATCTAGTCACTTTAAATGAAGCAGAGTACAGAGAATATCTACAGTTCTGAGCTACTCAGCAACATTGCTCATTCTGATAACTCTTTTGCTTATCTAACCAAGTCTTTATCCATCGGTTTATGAATCCTCGACTCTGGTGCTTTTGATCATATCTCTGGTAATTCCAATCTTTTCTCTACTTTTGTTTCATCTTTTACACCATCTAAAGTCACATTAGCTAATGATTCACAAACTCAAGTTAAAGGGATAGGTAACTTATATCTCCTTCCTTCTATCCCCTTCACTAATATTTTATTTACTTCTGAATGTCCATACAACCTAATCTCTGTTAGCAAATTGACTAAAGATCTTCACTGTTCAGTCATCTTTACTACTGAATCTGTGGTTGTGTAGGACCGAAGTTCTGGAAAGATGATTGGAGTAGGACATGAGTCACATAGATTATACTATTTTTCCATGTCTAACCCTCCAAGTGCTTTTGTATCTACCACTTTCGCTGAACTCATTAATAGTCACTTGGAACATCCTAAGTCTGAACAAGTTATAAAAACTGGTTCTTAGTCTCTCTTCCTTGCCTTCTTTAGAATGTGAGTCTTATCAACTTGGGAAGCAAACTCGAGTTTCTTTTTTCAAGTGGGTCAATAATAGGCCACTTCTATGTTTAACATTGTTTATTCAGATATTTGGGGTCCAACTCGGGTTAGTACAACTCTGAAATTTCAATATTTGTTACCTTTATTGATGACTATTCTCATTACACTTGGCTTGTTCTGATGAAGAATCGTTCTAAGTTGTTCTCTATTTTTCAAAAATTTTATGATGAAATCCATAATCAATTTGGTGTACACATTAATGTATTGCGAAGTGATAATGCAAGAGAATATTTGTCTTCCTCATTCACTCATTTCTTCTCTACTCAGTGTATTACTCACTAGACTTCTTGTTCTCATACCCCATAACAAAATAAGGTTGCCGAGCAAAAAAATCGACATTTAATTGAAACAGCCCGCACCTTACTCCTACATCATAATGTTCCATTGCGTTTTTGGGGGGAAGCTGCCCTTACTGCCTATTACTTGATTAATCGAATGCTTTCCTCTGTTTTACAGTATCAAAGTCCTCATTCTGTTCTATTTTATAATCAGAATTCCACCCAGTTGTCTCTGCGTGTTTTCGGATGTATATGCTTTGTTCATGATTATACTCCTAGCAATGACAAACTCTAGCCTAAATCGGTTAAATGTATTTTTCTCAGCTATTCATGGCTTCAAAAAGGTTGCAAATGCTAGGACTCTACTACTAACAAATATTTTGTGTTCATAGATGTCACCTTTTTTGAAACCTCTCCTTACTTTTCTTCGAGTCCAGCATATAAAACCTTTGTTCCTAGAGTTTTGCCTATACCTCCGACTCTTATCTCTCCTTTGCCTCAAGTGTCTTCATCTCCCACCTCTATGCCACCTCTTCAGGTCTACATACATCAGCCTCACCCGTCTGCTAATAACAATGACATTTCTCTCCCTGATGCAGGTACTTCTAATGACTCACCTCCTGTTCCATCATCACTTACTTCGATCATGCCTTCAGCAACAACAGCTACTCCTCCTCTTACTCTTTGAAAAGGTATTCGCTCTTCTCGAAATTCTCATTCGATTTATAATTTTGTAAGTTACCATCGTTTGTCTCCTTCCAATTATACTTTTATTTATGCTCTGTCTGCTGTCTCTATACCCAAGACAGTTAGAGAAGCATTGGATCATCCTGGTTGGTGTAATGCTATGGTTGAGGAAATGACTGCTCTTTATAACAATGAAACTTGGGAACTGGTATCCTTATTGCCTGGAAAATCTACTGTTGGTTGTCGATGGGTTTACACAGTTAATGTGGGACCTGATGGCAAAATTGATCACCTTAAAGCTCACCTTGTAGCTAAAGGTTACACACAGATCTTTAGACTTGATTACAGTGATATTTTCTCTCCAGTAGCCAAGATAGCTTCTGTTCGCCTCTTTATCTCATTGGCTGCAATTAATCACTGGACCCTTCATCAATTGGACATTAAAAATACCTTTCTTCATGAAGAGCTTGCCGAAGAAGTTTACATGGAGCTACATCTAGGATTTGTTGCTCAGGGGGAGTTAGGCTTAGTGTGTCATCTTCAGCGCTCTTTGTATGGACTAAAACAGTCTCTAAGAGCATAGTTTGGACGATTCAGCACTGTAGTTCAATAGTTTGGAATGTCTCGAAGTAATTCTGATCATTCCATATTTTTTCGTCATAATGGTGATAGATGCATCTATTTGGTGGTCTATGTTGATGATATTCTCATTAAATGAAATGATCATGATGGAATCTCTTAGCTTAAGTAACATTTATTTAGTCATTTCCAAACAAAATACCTAGAAAAATTGAAGTATTTCTTGGGGATTGAAGTGGCACAGTCTAAAATAGGTGTTGCGATTTCTCAACGAAAATATATTTTGGATATATTGGAAGAAACATGCACGTTAGACTGTAGACATATAGACACTCATATGGATCCAAATGTCAAACTTGTTCCTGAATAGGGGGAGCTACTTAAAGATCCTGCTAGATACAGAAGATTAATTGGTAAGCTCAATTATCTCACTATCACGTGACCAAATATTTCATTTGTTGTAAGTGTGGTTAGTCAATTTCCTTAAACCCCTTACAGGAGTCACTAGGATGCAGTCATTCGCATTCTTATATATATCAAAGGAGTTCCAAGACATGGTCACTCACAAATTGTTGGCTACTCTGATGTAGATTAGGCCAGTTCTCCTTCAGATTGACGATCTGCTTCAGGATATTATATTATGATTGGAGGAAATCTTATATCCTGAAAAAGTAAAAAATAGGGTGTGGTTGCAAGATCAAGTGCAAAAATAGAATATCGAGCTATGGCTTTGGCAACATGTAAACTCATTTGGTTAAAGTAACTCTTTCAAGAATTGAAATATGGCGATATTGGCCAAATGAAGCTGATATGTGATAATTAAGCTGCTCTCCATATTGCATCAAATTCAATTTTTCATGAGAGGACGAAGCATATAGAGGTGGATTGCCATTTTATTAGACAAAAGATTGAATCGGGATGCATTTCTACTAGTTTTGTCAACTCAAATGACCAACTAGCTAATAATATTTTCACAAAATCTCTTTGAGGTTCACGAATTGAATATATTTGTAGCAAGGTTGAAGCATATAACATGTACACTCCAGCTTGAGGGGGAGTGTTGAGATACTTTATGTAAATAGCCTAGATTTGTAGTGATTGTTTATATAATTAGAGATATGATTAGGATATGGTTAGGTTATAATTAGGGAA
The DNA here is from genome assembly GCF_001659605.2 of Manihot esculenta. Classification (NCBI taxonomy): domain Eukaryota; kingdom Viridiplantae; phylum Streptophyta; class Magnoliopsida; order Malpighiales; family Euphorbiaceae; genus Manihot; species Manihot esculenta. The sequence continues at coordinate 27,928,483 of NC_035161.2, forward strand.
TTAATTTATTCTTGTAAGTAGTATATATACTCCAATTGGCTTGAGGAGAATAATCAATAATCTTTCTCTCAAAATCTCTTTCTCTCTTTCTTTTTTCATCATTGTTTCACATTCTAAAATGGTGGTAACCAGCGAAACATCCAAACTCCAGCAATTTGATACAAAAACACTATAATTAGGATGTTTTTGCCACGTAGCCTGGAACCGAAATGGTGTTGCTTATGCACTATTCACTGAAGTTTCTAATAATAACAAAAGAGGACAATGGTCAGGGCAAAATTCTATCCAATCTGGCAGCCCTCACAGTATTATCAGGTTTCCCTCGCCACCAAGTGAAAGCAGACCCCGAAAAATCCAAATCAATTAACCCCATATTCGAGATCTAATCTCGAAATTGTAGATACCGTGCAGAAGCCTGAGCATTAACACTGGTAGTTTCTGAAGGTTCCAAAAAGTCATTAAAATCACCTCCCGAGGCCCAAGAAGCTTAGGACATCTATACTACTAATAACTGAAAAAAGCCTATTACGCAAGTTTTCTTTACAGTGTATGAATTGAGAATGTGTGTAAGATCTCGACAGAGAAATCTGATTTACACAAGAAGGGCCAAATACCACCGCTGAAACCAACCACCTAAACTCGGACCTAACAACTAAACCTAAGCTGTAGAGAAATCCAATCAGTTCTTTCACCGTTCACTTATAGTTTCATAATAGCACAAAACTGTATTTTATTTTTAAACATAAAGTCTTTTAGAGAACACATACTACATTTACAGCTAATCTCCTTAATGTTCCAAAAAAGATAATACATTGACCAAAAATAAAATAAAGGAACCCATTACTGTATAGAGAGACAACAGAGAGCCTGTGATAACACACCTTTATCCAATAATTAAATTTTCAAATCTTGCTCATTGGTCATTTACATTCGACCTCTTCAAATCACTATTGTCTACAAAAATCAACTCACTTCCAGAAATATCAACTATAACAGTGTATAACCCTTTTTTTGTTCAAATATGGGTATCCTATAAAAATATTTTTACTCTTAAATACATTCGAATTCGTAACCATCATCGAGCTCATCTTTTCTTTTTAAAAAGTTTATTAGAAAAAAAAGTTCCTTTATATATAAATATTAATTTAAATTAAATATTTATATATAAATTATACATAATTAATTAAAATATATATAACAAATGCATGAATCATATGCAAATATTTAATTCTAATAAAAGTTGATTCTCAAATAAAGTTGAGCTTTCTGTAGCTTTACCCCTAAAAGTAGTTTGATAATCACCTCCTAGCTTGCAAGAGTTGGAGGAGAGAAGAATATAAGTACCATCATCGATTTATAAAATTAATTAATTAACTAACTGAAACTATATTAATGGCCATTAATATATGTACTGAAAAAGAACAAATTTGTTATGTATATGGGTATGGCCATGCAAATGAAATGCAAGTCTTGGCTAGGGCATGTGGGGTTGCCTAAGCTAAACCCTCTTCTCCCCCTTAAAACTCTCGTACGTAAATGAATACCAGAGAGAGAGAGAGAAAGAGAGAGAGAGACACAGACACAGATCAGTTGGGGAGGCCAAGGAAATATCAGATACCATGCCACATTGAAGATCAACTTTATGAGATTCTAGGCAGCCAACCCCACCACAATAACAGAGAGAGAGAGAGAGATAGAAGAGATTGATCCTGAAGATATCCCCACAAACAGCAACAAATAGCTCCTATAGCAGGCTTTGACAGTGATATCGCTTTTCCTCATTCGTACATCCCATCATCAATGCTTGCATGCATGCTATGGTGGCAGCATACACACATCCACACACCCACACACGGCCACGAATAGAACACCAATAATTCTGTTCAACAATATTATTTATATATATAACATTAATAATATTAAAATAATATTCTTCCCCTCTCCCCTCTCTCTCTCTCTCTCTCTCTCTCTCTTTCTCTCTCTCTCTCTCTCTCTCTCTCTCTTTAATGCTTGGACTGCTTTCCTAGCTACTCTTAAACATCCTATTGAAAACACTGTAGGTGGTCCTTAAATTTCTTCTTCTTTTTTTTTTTTTTTGTCTCTGCCATCTTAGGCCGTGGAACCTACTCTTTTTTTACATCACCAATCTGATCATGAAAAATTATACTAAACTGTCTAAACTCCAAAGCTTTAGCTATAGCTAATAATTTAGCAGTATTAGAATTCACAACCCTACAGAACATGAGCAAATACACAGGAAGGAACCCTCATGATTTCTCAACGCACCTCCGATATATATACTCAAATCAATGCTTAGCAGTTTCTCATTAAAGCATTGGCAATAACACAAGTTGCATGTATAAGTTATCGTATTATTGGTGTATATGATTTTTCTTTTTGAAAAAAAAAAAAAGAATTTATACTTTGTCTATTTGTGTATTCGTTCTTGACCAAATAACAATTGCAGAACTGGGATTATGAGTTAAAGCTTTCATGCTAAGTACGCTAGCAGCTGGGTGAGGACTCGAGCCTTGTGCTATATCAGAAGAAAACACGATGCTCAGCGAGGCAGGAGGCTCTTGCGTCAGGTTTGGATCTGCCCTAATCCTATACACAGAAATTTGCTGGTGATATCCAAAGATTTCTGACAGGTAAGCCCTAGGTTGTGTTTTAGTCTGCCATTTCCTAATTCTCTACCTACATATAATCACTGTGCTCCATTCATTCACAATGTTTGTGGTTAAACCCAAAACTTCTGACTTTTTTGCTTTTTCACCTTTCTATCTCATGAAGGATTTGTCTTTACCGGTATAGAAATTTTACCCTACAACCTTTACATGCTTTTATTATAATCATTAATTATGATGAATTTTATATAAATTTCATCATAATCAATTAATATTTAATTGTGACTGTTTTATATAATATTTTTTTTCCATCACCACCCTTCTTACTTTTAATTTATGTGGTCTAACCTTACCTATATCATAATCCTATAATAAATTGTCAATAGTAAATTGCTGAGAGTTAGATAATATTAACATATATTATCGAATATCTAAAAAAAAATAAATGTATATCGATGATCTAAAATTCAAAAGAGAGTAGGGTTAGGACATGTGTGTAAACTTGATTTTGATTTTTATTTTCTCTACGTATCCTTCTATTCTCTTTTTCTTTTATTGTTTTGTGACGTGTAACCGTTATTCTGCTACAGTGTCCTGTGCTGTTATCATGCAGGACTGTACGTATGGTCTTTCCCTTTATTGTTAGACAGCTATTTAATTCCTTTCGGTATCTATCTTAGTATGATCCCAAATGTGTGGGATCTGTTGCTTCGTGGGCTTAGTTGATCGACCGAACCAGATCTCTCTCTATTAAGCTCAAGTCCTATCTAGTAAGGCATGTTGGTATGAGCCTTGGGCCGACCTCCTGATAATGAATCAATGCATTGGACTGTCACAGAGGTCAGGCCTGACCTTTTTATCGTGGGCCTGACCTTTCTATCGTGGGCCTGACCGCGGCTTGGGTGTCTGAGGCACACAAGTTATCAAGTGCCCCTTTGCCCGCTCGTTGATTATTTCATGATTAATGAGGGGATAAATCCAGAAATTCCAATTATTACTGCGCAGTTCTAGGTGTGCATTTGCCATAACGTCTTTTCCTCGCCTCTACCCATTTCAAATTCGCACTTTCAGTTTTGCTCCAGACTCTTCCTCTTGCTTTGCTTCCTTTAATCTGTCTTCCTTCTCCTCAAATTTTACTTTGAGGTACGTCCCATTTTTCTTATGGCTTCCGTTAGAATTCCTGACGTTGTGGGTTTGATGTCCTCGGTTACCCCTTCTTGTCTTTCTAATTTTTCTTCGATGAGTACATCGATACCTCCATTTATAGAATTAGGGCTCCTCTTCGCAGTGAGAGGATTGTCCTCCTTGTCCCACCACCGGTGGGTTTGACAGACACTCAGTAGGGTCGCAGCTTAATTTTCTTCATTAAGCAATGCGACTTCGAGTTGACCTTCCCTTTCACCCCTTTCTTCATCGAGGTCTTCCATCACTTCGGAATGACCCCGCATGTTATCCTCAAATTCCATTTTCTTCATGTGCTCCTTTGAGTCGATTTGCCTTTGTTGAGGTTTTATCTCTTCTGTTGCTTTGTTCTCTACTTTCTTCCTTCTCATCCGAGCTAACCATGGATTTTACTATTTTGCTCTTCGATGGTTATCCATCTTTGTTGGGTATAAATATTCAATAAAAGACTGGGCTGAGGCCTTCGTGGTGGTCGAGCTAAAGGAGAGCTCGAAGATCAACTATGATGTTGATCTCTCTTGGGGAGAGGTCCCTCAGGGCTGCAATGACCTGTCCCGGCTGACCCTGTTGGACCAGATATGCTTTCTCCGACTGACCTCTGTACAGAAGAAGTATGATGTCGAGAAGTGTATGTTCATGTCCAACCTACAGGACTGCCGAGAAGCTGGTACTGCTCAATAATTATTTTCTTGCTTTTTCTTTTTTGGTTATACTTTCTTTTGTCATTCTAAACTCTAATCTTGAGTTGATTTATTTTTTTCAGCTTCTGCCTTACCCATAGATAACATCAAGCTTCTAAAGAACTTCACCTTGTCTTGGGGGAGCATAAAGGCCACATTGGACGCCTTCATGGCCGAAAAGTCCATGGCGGACTTGAATTGCGAGGTTTTCCAGGTCGTTGCCCCTGCCTCTGTGAGCCGGACCACTGCTCCTACCCCTGCTCTGGCATTGGCATCTGTTACAAGGGGTTCTCATTCTGCAACTTCAAAGGCCTCTATCCCTGCTAAGGCGTCGGCCTCGCCCAAATCCCCGGCAGCCTTCAAGCAGACCTCCAATGAGCCCATAGCCATTAGTGAATCTGCCAAGGGTGGTTCTAAGAGGGGTGCTAAGGTCGCTCCTTTGGACATCCAGCCTCTCCAGACTGTCACTGCTATCGTGATCGGAGGGGCTGTTAGTAAGCGGGCGCAGAGCTCTGAGCCCATTTCTGAGGGTAAAGCTACTAAGAGGGCTCGGGCTGCAGAGCCTACAAAGACAACGCCTCCCCCCTCTGCTGACAAAGGGAAAGGAGTCGTAGAGCTGTTGTCCTCAGCTCCTGACAACGAGTTTCTCAATACTGCCGAGGTGACTCCTGAACCTATACTGGCTTCAGCTGCCAATGAGCTCTGTAATAAGATGTTTAGGGAAACTCCAAATGCTTCAGATCCCAGCTTTTTGGCCCTCGTCAGCCATCTTGCCTGCTCCACTAAATAGCAAGCATCATTCAATACTCGCTCCGTTGACGACCTCAGAGATAGCCTGAGGGAGATGCTCCTTATGGTAAGCCGTATGTTTTCCTCGAGAGTATTTGTAACTCCCTTAATTTTTCTAATTCTATCTTTCTTTCCTTATGGCATGCTTTCGGAGTGTTCCTTGAGATTGATGCTCGAAACTAGTCTTTCCAAAGCTTAGTGGAGAAGTGCATTGCCGAGGAGCGCTAGGATGAAACATCACCGCCATTGATGAGGCCTGTGGGTAGATTAGCGAGTTGAAAGGAGTTATCGAGGACCTCACCAAGTGGTTGAGGGACACAAGGGAGGAGATCGCTTGGGCTTCCCACCGAACTTCTGTAGTTGAGTCTCAACGGGACAAGGTCTTAGCACAGTTGTCCTTTTTAGAGGAGTCCGACCGCCAATGTGATGAGGCCAGGGCCTAGCGTGATGAGGCCTTAGCTCGCGCTATAGTCCTCCAGCAGGAGCTCAATAAACACATCGAGACCTCAAGGGCATGGCCTTGGCAGCGGACGAGTCTCGCCTCAGCAACAATAATTCCGCCAAGAGGTCACTACTTTAGAGGAAATGTGTTCTGCCTTACTGAAGGATGTCCGAGCTGTAGAGGACAGGGTCTAGCAAGCTTGTGAGGAGTGCCTACGGGAGTATAAGGACTCCGCTGAGCTTAAAGATAAGATTCAACAGGACTGCGAAGTGCGACTGGAGGAATATAAGGCGTCCGCGAAAATGAAGGAGACTATATATAAAGAGGCCTTCCGAATGTTCGCTTCAGGCTATAACCAAGGCTTAAAGTCGGCTAGAGATGCCCCCTCCACTCCGTTAGCGGACCTACGAGCTCCAGAAGTGGACTTTGATGGCGAAGAGGTGCGCTACAGAGAGGATGACAACCCATTGTCCAAGGGTGCTCCTCGCTTGCCTTTTGGACTTGAAGGGAAGGATACTGTGGATAAACCTCTCAATGACTTAATTAGTTCTGATTCTCCCTCCCCTGTTAGTAACCCATTCAAATGATCAATAAAATTTGTATTTTTTTCTTGATTTATTTGTGTCTATTTTATATATCACTTTATATTTAAGCCGTTTTTTATGTATCGCTTGTGAACATTATCAAGTTGGCAAATTGTAAATTTTAACTTTAGCGTGTTTTTTGCTTACATACTTAAATAATTTTGGGATGTGTAGTTTCTGCATTTTTTTTAGGCTGATGGCCCATTTGGACTCGGTTTATTCATGCCTATGCCATTCTGGACTTAAACAATCCTCATCCTGCGAGCTCGGAAGAGCTTCTTAGTTCACTTAACCCATTTACTTAAGCTATTTTTGCGCACTCTACGAGCGAGTCCTGTAAGTTTGTTGGTTTACTTGCTTTAATACATTTATGAGGTTTTTATGTATTTAGCCTATGAGCTTATTTAGGCTATGAGGTCACTTACATTTGAGATACTCTGGCTATTTTTGCGTTTTTAGCCTTGCAAGCTCATCGAGGCTGTAAGCTCAATTATATTATACTTAGGCTATTTTTTGCGTGTTTAGCTTATGAGCTCATTCAGGTTGTGAGCTCGGTTATATTATATTTAGGCTATTTTTGCGTGTTTAGCCTTGCGAGCTCATCTAGGCTGTGAGCTCAATTATATTATATTTAGGTTGTTTTCTTTACAGCCCTTCCCTTTTGTTGTTCTTTGGTTGGATGGATTTTCCTGATTTACCCCTCATATAGCTGCTTATGAGGTCAGCGCTTCTTATTTTTCTTATCCTTATTTTTATTTGCCTAAGGTCTTTAAGTGGGCCAGGCTCATTCTTATGGTATTGGGACCTCTTTTTTCTGCAGGTCGAGCCTTTTAATTAAGTCGATATTAAGCCTTTCTCTAATATTGTTATGATTCATGTCCTCTGGTGAGGTCGGGTTTGAGTTTATGATCCGTGATTTCGCATTCTGAGCCTTTAAGTGAGGTCGAAATTGGATTTTTATCCGTTGTTCCTTAGTGTTCCGAACTCTTTTTGTTGGGACCAGGTTTTTACCTATTTGTTGAGTCTTACTCGAGCCGAGATCCTGTTTTATATCAGCTGCTTATTGCTTAGTTTTTTTCTTGGAGGCTTATGGCCTTTGTTTGATGTTGTTCTTTCTGTGTTGATCTTCTTTTCCTCAATCGATTTTATAGTGTCGGTGGTCATATTTTGAGATCGGTCACCTACCTCACTAAGGTCTTTTTTTTCTCAGCCAGTTTTGTGGTGTCAGTGGTCATATTTCGAGACCAGTCACCTACCTCACTGAGGTCTTCTTCTCCTCAGTCGGTTTTTTAGTGTTGATGGTCATGTTCTGAGACCAGTCATCTATCTCATTGAGGTCTTCTTCTCCTCAGTCGGTTTTGTGGTGTCGGTGGTCATGTTCCAAGACCAATCACCTACTTCACTGAGGTCTTCTTCTCCTCAGCCAGTTTTGTGGTATCGGTAGTCATGTTTCAAGACCGATCACCTACCTTACTAAGATCTTCTTCTCCTCAGTCAGTTTTATGGTGCCAGTGGTCATGTTTCGAGAACGGTCACCTACCTCACTAAGGTCTTCTTCTCCTTAGCTAGTTTTGTGGTGTCGGTGGTCATGTTTCGAGACCGGTCACCTATCTCACTGAGGGCTTCTGTATCTGCTTCAAGGATACTAATAGGAAGAGCGAAATAGCAATTTTTATTCATATCTCAAAAGGCAGGGGCTTATATTATATATCTTTTACGGGAAGTACCTCTTCAAGTGCTGGATGTTTCAGGCGTGAGGCTCCGAGTTCTCTTGTAGGTCTTCAATTCGGTACACCCCAGGCTTGACAACTTTAGCTATCCTAAAGGGGCCTTCCCAGGTTGACGCCAATTTTCCCACGACTGCTCTCTTCCTTATTGCTTCTAATCATCTCAGGGTCAAATCTCCAACCTTCAGGCTCCTCTTGCGGACCTTCTGATTATAGTACCGTACTGCCTTCTGTTGATAAGCAGCTGTTCTTATTTGAGCCTCTTCTCTTATTTCCTCCAAGGCATCCAAGTTACTCCTCAATTTCTCCCCATTAGTATTCTCGTCATTAAACTAAACTTGGTGGGAGGGGATCTGCAACTCTATGGAGACTACAACTTCAGTTTCGAATGCTAATGCGATTAGCGTCTCTCCCGTCGGTGTAACGACCCGAAAATCGGACCACTACCAGCGCTAGGATTCAGATCAACTTAAGGTCGCCATAATCCGTAGCAAACCTACTATACATCTTGTGTATCTGATAAAATCCCATACATGATTATACATTTTCATAAAAAAATTTAAACTTTTTATGTACCAAGCTCAACCTGTGCATGCACCATAAACTGTATACATAAAACCCACACTAGAGCCCTCATCAAATGCTCTAGTATGGTAAACATCACATGCCTCAAGCTTGGTTCAACATAACTTATCATTAAAACTTTTACATAAAGATCATGATAAACAGGGATAAACAAAACATAAACTAGGGCAAAGCACAAATCTAATCCATTACATAGTACATGTCCACTATTATTCTATTACATGAGCTTATACCAGCCTGTATCCGACTTCCTGCTCTATCTCTGGTCCTGCAAATCTGGGGTTAGGAGAAAGGGATAAGCTACAAGAACTTAGTGAACAGAACATAAAAACAGTTTATTAAACATATGCTCTCATGAAATGCATCACAATACAAACAATACACATCAAGGATGGACTGGTCACCAGTAACCCTCTATATATCCAAATAATGCCCGGCCCTCGATGGAGCTCCTCAAGACTTCCTCTTAAACATAACATAACATATCCAACTATGCCAGGGGCGTAGAATGGGTCTTGACCTGGACTTTCTCTTACATCGTGCCAGGGGTGTAGAATGGGCCTCGACCTGGACTTCCGTATCATATCATATCATATCATATCGAAGGCTAGTGGGTCATCCAATATCCATCCACATCAACAGTAAATTATGTAATGCATCATATTCGTGAATTCTAATGCAACAATCTATTATATAACATGGCATTCATGATGCATGAACATGCTTAAAAGTTTGATTACTTTAAAAACAATAGATTAGTTTAGTTCTACTCACCTCTGGCTGACGCTTTACTAACACTGGAGCAGTTACCTCACTGCTGGCCTCTACAGTCTCCCAGGTCCGATCCTACACAGATGGACTCAAATGAGGGACCAACACAACTATTACATGACTCTAAACAACTCCCCAAAAATTCCCTAAAACATCACAAAACATGCATATGAAACAAGTAAAGGAAGGCTGGGCAGAGGACTTTCGACGACTGAAGGTCCTCTACAGATCCGAAAGTTGGGGTCCTTCGGGGGCGGGTTCGGTGGCCGAAACTCCCTTACAGATCCGAAAGTGCTTGCTTTCGGGGGCAAGTTAGGCGGCCAAAAGGCTGCCTCCCATACAGGTTCGGCGGCCGAACCCTGCTTTGGCGGCTGAACCTGGGTTCTTCAGGATGGCAGAACCCGATTCTGCCCTATGCATTTCAGCCCCGAAACTCTCAAATCCTCACATTCAACTTCCCACAACATGTATGCTCACTCCAACATGCATAAGGGGTATAAAAACTAGCCTAAAACCCCAACAAACAACAACAAAACACAAGAGAGAGCATACACTCATCAAAACCTAACTCAAAGCCTATAACCTTAAATCTAGCCATATCATGCATTTTTAACCCTTAACCCTTTTTAAAACTTACTTAAAACATATAAAAAGGCAAGGATCTACACTTACCTCTTGAGGATCTAAGGTAGATGCAACTCAAGCTTGGAGTTGAGGAGAAACGGTCTCCCAAACTTTAAAATCTTTGATCCAAGCTTAAAACTTCAAAAATAAATGAAAACTCATGAAAATTTGAAGGAAAAGCATAAAATCATCAAAGGAAAGGCAAGAACTCACCTTTGCCTAAAAATGGAGAGAGAAACTCCCCCATTTTCGGACTGGAGGTCTCTTATAGGTGGCTGGCCAGACCACCTTCGGGGGCCGAAAAAGAGCTCCCGCGGCAGCACCATGTTCGGGGCCGAACATAAGGTTCGGCGGCCGAACCTAGGCTTGTCTCTCAAAAATATTTTTCTTTCATTTTAAAACTTTTACTCAAAACCAAATAATAAAATCATGAAAAATATTTTGTAAAAACATATTTTACCCTTCTAAGAGGTTTCGGTATCCGAGATTCCCGGATTTCAATGGGGATTCCATCGGAAAGTTGAAATTTCGATACCGGAGTCTAGCTGGGTATTACAGTCGGTGTCCGAGGTGTAGTCTAAAATACCCATAGAATACTATTAAGCTCGGCTATCCAATTCTTTTTAGCTCTATCTAGCCACTTTTTCAGTCCTTGGAGGATAGTCCGATCTATTACTTCCGTCTGGCCATTTGTTTAGGGGTGAGCTACCAAAGAAAACTTGTGCCATATGCCCATATTTCTTGTGAAGTCCTTGAAGCATCTGCACTCAAACTGCTTGCTATTATCTGATATAAGCGTCCTTGGTATCCCGAATCAGCATATGGTGTTGCCCCAAACGAAGTCTATCACCTTGGGGGCTGTGATTGTGGGTACAGTTTCTGCCTCAGGCCACTTAGAGAAGTATTCTACAGCCACTATTATGAACCTCTTATGTCCCATAGTCTTCGGAAAGGGACCCCGAATGTTGATCCCCCACTGCGAGAATAGCCAAGGGCTAGATATGCTTGATTGTGGTGTGGTCGAGCTGTTAATGGCATTGGCAAACCTTTGGCAGACGTCACATCTTCTGACGAACTCTTCTGCTTCCTTTTTAATTGTGGGCCAGTAGTACCCTTGCCTAAAAATCTTGTTTGCCAATTTGGTTGCTCCTTCATAGACCCCAACTGCCTGATGTATCTCCCGAACTACTCTGGCGGCCTCTTCTAGGCCCATGCATCTTAGCTATGAGCTGGACTTCCCCTTTTGGTACAGGGTTGCCCTCACTACTTGGTAATTGGTGTCGTTAACTGCATTTTTTCTAGATTCTTCTTTCTCCTCGAGTAACTTTCCTGCCTCTAGGTACTCTAAGTATGGAGTCATTCAACTCTGTTTCTCTTCGATCTGCATGACTGGGGCTGGTTTTTTGAAAGCAGGGGCATTAATGTGCTGTATATATACTTTGTCTGGAAGCTGCTCTAGTTCTTCTTCAGACAACTTATTGAGCAGGTCTGCTTCTTCATTTTCCCCCTCGGGTTTGATACTGCATAGCAAACCCCTGCTTGCCGAGCTCGACTTTTACAGCCCGTACCTTGGCCAAATATTTTTGAATGACGGGGTCTTTTGCCTAGTATGCCCCTGCTATTTGGTTGATCACAAGTTGGGAGTCACTATTTATTTTGAGGTCGATAGCCCCCACTTCCAATGCTATCTGTAACGACCCCAAAATGGACCGTCACCGGCGCTAGGATTCAGGTCGGCTTAAGGCCGCCAGAACCCGTAGCAAGCCTGCTATACTCTCTGTGTACCTGTAAACCTCATACATGATCATACATTTTCTGTGAAAATAAAACTCTTTTCTGAACCAAGGCTTAACCTGTGCATGCACTCTCTCTGTACTCTGTACTCATGTACTCTGTACTCTGTATCCCTGACTAGAGCTTGCTCTAGATGGGTTAACTCATACCTGTTAAGCCTGGTTTTCACATACAGGAAAACATATATACATATACAGATCATGTACAAAACATACATCACTAGGTCAAGCAACAACTATTACATCTCTTTAATATTACATGTCCACTCTAAGCTATTACAGATCTCTTTACTTTTCCTGTACTCTGCTGGACTGTCCCTGTACACTGTACACTGAACCTGCAAAACTGGGGTTAAGGGAGTGGGATGAGCTCTATAGCCCAGTGAGTAGAACAGTAAAACATCTCAGTAAAATATGATCGCATGGAATGCACCATATCACAGACAAGTCACATCAAGAGTAAACCTGTCACCACATAGTCCCAGTAACTCTGTGCCAGGGCGTAGAATCGAGCACCTGGTCTTCCTGTCATATATGTATATGTGTATATAACACCTCTGTACTTACCATTGCCAGGGCGTAGTCAAAGGCTCCTGGACTTTGCTATACCTGCCAGGGCATAGTCAAAGGCTCCTGGACTTCGCTATACCTGCCAGGGCGTAGTCAAAGGCTCCTGGACTTCGCTATACCTGCCAGGGCATAGTCAAAGGCTCCTGGACTTCCTGTCTGAGACTATTGGATCATTCAGCATTCACTCACATCACCAAATAACGATGCAATGCAACATATTCGTGAATACTAATGCAATCAACCTATGGCATAAACATGATGCATGAGTTATGCTAAAAGCAGTTTGTGGTTCAATTAAAAGTCATACGTTTAGTTCCACTCACCTCTGGCTATCTGGACTGACTGACTCTGCAGGCTCTGAACCTCTGGAGCAGTACTCACTGCTGCTCTCTCTGGTTCCTCTGGTCTGTACCTATACAGATGGACTCAAATGAGGGACCAAACAAGCGTAGAAATAACTCTCTTACACTTCCCCAAGAATCCCCTTAAACTCCCTGCAAAGCATGCAAAAGAAAGCTGGACAGGACACTTTCGGCGGCAGGTTCGGCGGCCGAAAGTCCTCTCCAGAGACGAAACTCAAGCACCTTCGGCGGCACCTTCGGCGGCCGAATCCCCCAAACAGAGCCGAACATGCAAAACAGGCTGTGGCAGCCAAGCCACCATGCAAGAGGTTCGGCGGCCGAATGAACCTTCGGCTGCCGAACCTGAGTTCATCCAGAACTCAGCTTCAACGGCAAACCATCTTCTCCTTCCCTTCAACCACTCAAACCATATATACTCCAACTCCTCAACACACATATACTCACGTATATGATCACAGGGGTCCAAAACTATCTAAGAACCCCAAACAACAAATCAAACATAACACAGAAACATGTATACATGCATAGCTCATCAAAACCACTACTTCTCACTTAAACATGCATCTCTCTCCCTTAACTTCCATTAAACCTTCAGAAAACACATAAACAGGTTCAAGAGCATTACTTACCTCCTGTAACAAGAAGCTGAACACTCTGAACTAAGGAAAACGGACCAACTCTCCTCCAACTTTCAAACTCGCACAAACGAAGCTTTTTGCTTCACAACAGTCAAAACCTTGTGACTTATCAAAACACTCTGCAAGAGCTGCTCAAACTCAGCAAATAAACCAGGGGAGACGTGGCCAAGCTTCTGGCAACAAGTTGGACATAACACCTGTCCAAAATGCTGACTAAGGGATACAAAACTGCTGGCTAAGCAACTCAGCTTCGGCTGCCGGATCGCATGCAAAACCATGCAACATTCGGGGGCCGAACCTGAATTCGGAAGCCGAATATTGGGCACTTTCGGCGGCCGAACTTGGCTCCTCTGCCTTGGTCCATTTCAACTCAAAACTTGGTTCCATCTACCTGTAACACAATAAATCACACAACATTTCTTGAGAAACTCATATCTCCTACCCTCTAAAGGCTTCCGACATCCCGGAGTCCACCGGACGACAAGACTTCCGGTGTCGGACTCTAGCCGGGTATTACACTATCTACATCCCATTTATGAGGGCTTCATATTCTGCCATATTATTGGATGCAGGAAATCCAAAGTGCAAAGCATATCACACCCTGAATCCATCTGGCCCTTTCAAAAGTATCCTTGCCCCGCTACCAGCGGGGCTGGATGTCCCATCTGCGAATAGATTCCACATGAACTCACGTGGCTGTTGATCCCCTTCCTTCTCTTTTGCTGCACTCGGTGGCCTTTCACTCTGTTCCTCTTTGTTCGAGCTGAAAGAGCACTAAGCTATGAAGTCAGCTAAGGCTTGGGCTTTGATGGCTGTCAGAGGCCAGTAAATGATGCAGTATGGGCTAATTTCTATGAACTAGGCTAGCATCCGTCCCGAGGTCTCAGGTCTGTGCAAGATTTTCTTCAAAAGCTGGTCAGTCATCACTATCCCTTAGTGGCATTTCAGATACACTCTGAACTTTCTTACTGCCAGCAACAAGGTGAATCCTAGCTTTTCAATATTCAGGTACCTGACCTTGGCATCCTTGAGCACCTTGCTCACATAGAAGATAGGATTATGCACCCCAGCTTCATCCCTTACCAACACAGTGCTTATAGCTTGTTTAGAGGCAGCTAAGTATATCAGAAATTTCTCTCTAGCTAAAGGACTACTAAGAACATGTAGAGAACTGAGGTATTACTTGAGGTTTTTAAAGGCTTCTTGGCAATCCTTTGTCCACTCAAAGTTTGAAACTTTCCTAAGCTTTTTGGAGAACGATAAACATCTTTCTGCCGATTTTGACATGAACTGGTTGAGCGTCGCCACTCTTCCTATAAGTTTCTGCACGTCTCTCACGCTGGTAGGTTCAAGCATTCTTAGTATGGCCTCTACCTTTTTCGGATTCGGCTCTATACTCTTTCCGCTGACCATGTAGCCTAGGAACTTCCCTCCTCTGATAAAGAAAGCACACTTCACTGGGTTTAACCTCATCTTGTATCATTGTAGCGCTCCGAATACCTCTTCTAGGTCGGCTAGGTATTGCTTAAAGGTTTGGCTTTTTACCATCATGTCATCAACGTAGACTTCCACGTTCCTTCCTATCTGATCCTTAAAGATCTTATTCATCAACCATTGATATGTCACCCCTGCATTTTTCAGCCCGAAGGGCATGGCCTTGCAACAGTATGTCCCATCTTTGGTTATAAAAGAGGTCTTTTCTTCATCCGACCTGTCCATGGGAATCTGGTGCCCTGACGTTACATCAAGGGATGACATGTAATCAAAAGCGGCCATAGAATCGACCATTTTATTAATATGAGGGAAGGGAATAACAATCTTTTGGGCATGCCTGATTAAGGTCAATAAAGTCTATACACATTCTATATTTCCCATTGGCCTTTTTTACTAGTACGGAGTTGGCTAACCACTACGGGTACATGACTTCCCTAATAAATTCTGTAACGACCCGAAAATCGGACCGCTATCGGCGCTAGGATCCTGATCGACTTAAGGTCACCGGGACCCGTTGCAAGCCTAACATACATCCTGTATACCTGTCAAATCCCATACATGATCATACAATTTCATTTACCAAGCTTAACCTGTGCATGCACAAACTCATAACCATAAAACCTCACACTGGAGCCCTCATCAAATGCTCCAATGGGGTGACATATCATACATTAAGCTTGGTTTACATAAACATGATTAAAATATTTCATTGAAAAGATCATGTACCTAAAAAAAAAAAAAGGGATTAACATACACTAGGGCCAAGCACAATTCTATCCTCAATACAATTCTTTACATTACATCACATTATAACATTTTACAATACATGTCCACATCTAACTATTACATAAAACATAACTTCTTTACTCTTGCTGACTTCCTGGTCTATCCCGTACCTGCAAACCTGGGGGTTAAGGGAATGGGATGAGCTACTAGAGCCCAGTGAGCAGAATAGTAAAACATTATATTTAAAATTCATGCTTTCATGAAATGCATCACATCACAAACAAATCACCTTAAGGATGAACTTGTCACCAATAGCCCTCTACATATCCAATAGTGCCAGAACGTAGAATGGGTCCTGGTCTTTCTCTTACATAACATATCATAATATTCCAATGTGCCAGGGACGTAGAATGGGTCTTCCTGGACTTCCGTACTATGTCATCATCATATCATATCATACCATACGAGGGCTAATGGATCACTTAATGTTCATCCACATCAACAACATAATATGCAATGCAACATATTCGTGAATTTTAATGCAAACAACCTAATATATCTCATGGAATTCATGATGCGTGAATCATGCTAAAACTTTCATTATTTGCTTTGAAACATAAAGAGTGATTCTACTCACCTCAGGCTAACTCTGAAAAGACACTGAAGCAGCTAACTCACTGCTGGGGTCCTCGGTTCTTTGGGTCTGAACCTACACAGGTGGACTCCAATGAGGGACCAAACATACATGAACATGACTCTAAACAACTCCCCAAAAACCCCCCTAAAGCACCTTAAAACAATCATAGAAAACATGCAAAGGAAGGCTGAACAGGGCACTTTCGGCGGCAGGTTCGGCGGCCGAAAGTACCTCCAGAGCCGAAACTCAGCCACTTTTGGCGGCACCTTCGACGGCCGAAAGTCCCTTCCAGAGACGAAACTCATGCATGTTCGGTGGCACCTTCGGCGGCCGAAACTCCTCTCCAGAGCCGAAAGTCCAACTTTCGGGGGCAGGGTTCGGCAGCCAAAGGCTTGCCTCCACAGGCAAGTTCGGCGGCCGAAAGTCCTTCGGTTGCCGAACCTGAGTTCTTCCAAAGTGGTAGAACTCAGCCTCCTCATGCACATTTTGCCTCCCAAACCATTCAAACATGCATTTAGCTATTCTATAACATGCATACACACATACATAAGCATATAGGGGTCTCAAACTAACCTAAACCCCAACACAAACACAAAGCATATACACATACAACATACATTATCCATAAACTCAACATTAACCCTAACAAAAATCAACTAACCTAAACATGCATTTCTACCCCATAACCTCTCATAAAACTTGCTCAAAACATGGAATAAGCTAAAGATCTACCCTTACCTCTTGAAGATCGAGAGGGGAGGCGACCTACACTTGGAGAAATGGAGAAAGAGAGCTTCGGGGCCTCCAAGCTTCAAATCTTGATCTTAGCTCCAAAAACTTCAAAAACCAAGTTAAAACTCGTTAAAACTTGAAAGATTTGAGAAAAATCATCAAAACCAACCATGGGAGGGCATGAACTCACCATTGACCGAAAATAGGGGAGAAAGCTCGCCCATTTTCGGCCGTGGGGCCTTTTATAGGTGGCTGGCCAGACCACCTTTGGAAGCCAAAGGTGACTCCAAAACTCTACCATGTTCGGCGGTCGAACCTGGATTTTCCTCAATGGTCATTTTCATTCAAAACTCAATTTCTTTCTTACTTAAAACTATAAAATACATGAAAACATTTTTGTAACGACCCGAAAATCGGACCGCTACCGGCGCTAGGATCCAGATCGGCATAAGGCTGCCGGGACCCGTAGCAAGCCAAACATTCATCCTGTGAACCTGTTTAATCCCATACATGATCAACAACATACATAAAAAATTTGAACTTTTCTTTCCATTCAATCACCAAACTCAACCTGTGCATGCACTATACATAGACATAACCATCAACCCACACTGGAGTCCTCAACAATGCTCCAATGGGGTAATATAACATACATTGAGTTTGGTTCAACATAAACATCTATTAAAAACATTACATTTAAAAGATCATGTAAACAAAGGGGATTAACATACAACTAGGGTCAAGCACATCTCTAATCCTTAATATCATCATTACATTACATAACTGTACTAAACATCATATATCAATATTTCTCATGTCCACACTAGCTATTACATGACCATAACTTCATTACTCTTGCTGACCTCCTGGTCTACCCTGTACCTGCAAATATGGGAGTTAAGGGAGAGGGGTGAGCTACTAGAGTCCAGTGAGCAGAATAATAAAACATTTATATTAAAGGTTCATGCTTTCATGGAATGCATCACATCACAACTAATCATATCAAGGATGAACTTGTCACCACTTAGCCCTCTACATATTCCAATCATGCCAGGGGCGTAGTGCAGGCCACACCTGGTCTTTCTCTTATACATAACATATCATACATGACCAACTGTGCCGGGGGCGTAGTGCAGGCCACACCTGGACTTCCATATCTTATCATCATGTCATAGCATATGAGGGCTAATAGATCATTCAACATTCATCCACATTAACAACATATTATGCAATGCAACATATTCGTGAATTCTAATGCAAACACCCTAATATATCTCATGGCATTCATGATGCGTGAATCATGCTAAACCTTCATTTAATTTCTCAATTTAAAACATTAAGTTTTAGTTCCACTCACCTCTAGCTGAAGCTCTACTGACTCTGAAGCAGCTATCTCACTGCTGAGGTCCTCGATTCCTCGGGTCCGAACCTACACAGGTGGACTCAAATGAGGGACCAAGCATCTATGATCATGACTCTAAAATACTCCCCAAAAGCCCCCTCAAACACCTTAAAACATCCATAGAAAACATGCAAAGGAGGGCTGGACAGGGCACTTTCGGCGGCAGGTTCGGCGGCCGAAAGGCCCTTCAGAGCCGAAAGTCATGCACCTTCGGCGGCACTTTCGGCGGCCGAAAGTTCCCTCCATAGACGAAACTCATGCATGTTCGGCGGCACCTTTGGCAGCCGAAAATCCCTTCCAGAGCCGAAAGTCATCTTTCGGGGTCAGGGTTCGGCAGCCGATTCATGCTACCACAGGCAGGTTCGGCGGCCGAAAGAACCTTCGGCTGCCGAACCTGGTTTCTCCCAGAAGGGCAGAAACTCAGCTCAACATGCATAAACGCCTCCCAACACATTCAATCATGCATTTTCCTATTCTACAACATGCATACTCAAGCATACAAGCTCCTAGGGGCTTCAAACTATCCTAAACCCCATCTACAACGCATCAAACAACCCACATTATTCATAAACATACATAAACCCAAAAACATCACAATAACCTATCATGCATTTCTACCCCATAGATCTTCATAAAACTAGTTTAAAACATGCAAGAAAGGTTGGATCTAAGCTTACCTCTTGAAAATCGAGAGGAAAGACGATCCTAGCTTGGAGGTAGGGAGAAACCCACTCTTTGGTCTCCAAGCTTCCAAACTTGCTCTTTTTGCTCAAATCTCTTCAAATCAACATAAAGCTTGTTAAAACATGAAAGATCGGAGGGAAAACATCAAAAACGAACCGTAGGAGAGCATGAACTCACCGTGGCCGAAAATGGGGAGAAAACTCGCCCATTTCGGTCATGGAGCTCTTATATAGGGCTGGCAGACCACCTTTCGGCAGCCGAACGTGCCTCCACATCTCATGCAAGTTCGGCGGCCGAACATGAGGTTCGGCGGCCGAACCTTTGAGACTTGCGAAAGCCTAACTTGCCCCCCTAAACCATCCAATGTTCGGCGGCCGAACTTGAGGTTCGGCGGCCGAACCTGGAAATGTCTCCTTGGTCTTTTTCATACAAAACTCAATTTCCTTTTTGCTTAAAATCATTAAATACGTTAAAACATTTTATAAAAACATGATTTTACCCTGCTAAAGGTTTCCGACATCCGAGATTCCACCGGACGGTAGGAATTCCGATACCGGAGTCTAGCCGGATATTACATTCTTCCCCCCTTAAGAACATTCGTCCCCGAATGTTCACCAAACAAATACATGGCATAGCATAAAACATAAATATTCATACAAAGAGCATAAAACTCACTTTAGAAGAGATGAGGATTGATAGGCGGTTGTCGAAGCCGTCAAAAATAAACCTATTAAACAATCAACAATAAACTTGTAGATAGTGGCAATAGGGTCGAACCACAGGGAATTGACACCAATGATTTTCCTAATAATGACTAGGTCAAGTAAATAACAAGTAATTAAAAGAGGGGGGTTTGATTTGATGAGTTAAAACTAAATAGCAAAAGAAAGCAATAATGTAAAGATGAGTAAATCAATAAGAGAGAAGCTTCTAGTTGAAGTATGGATCTATTTCAGATTGTTTAGAATTGATCATTGATTCTTTAACTCTCCTATTTATTCCAATAAATTAGTTTTGGATGTGGAAGACGCTTCTCACAATCCAAATTCCTCCTTAGTTCTAGTTTGATTAGGAAACGTTCGCTAATCAAACACTAATCAACAAGTTGCCAAGGAACGTCCTTGGGGCATTGTAGCATCGAACAACTGTTGACTGCATTAAGACTTAGAGAAACCCAATTCTATCCTTGCCAACCGCGTGGTCAAGTTTAGATTATGCAATTTGATTAAATGTGTATTTGAACAACCTAAGCAATTACGGACCTAAATCATTCAAACAATATTACTTAAGCAATTTAAAAGCAATGGGCCCTTATTGATTCTAAAAGCAAAGTAATATTTATGGAAAGCTCAAATTGCATAAATATTGAAATTAAATAGAAGTTTAACAATGGAGATTTAAATCTCCCAATTCATCACAAAATCTGAAATTTACCCACTTCAACTAGA
Organism: Manihot esculenta; assembly: GCF_001659605.2. NCBI lineage: Eukaryota > Viridiplantae > Streptophyta > Magnoliopsida > Malpighiales > Euphorbiaceae > Manihot > Manihot esculenta. Next base: position 27,948,980 of record NC_035161.2, read on the forward strand.
AAAGAAGGAGTTTAGCCACTCATGGTGGACTAAATACACAAAAAGATGAAAAGAAAAGAAAAAGGAAAAATTGCAGAGCTTCTGGCGAAGGGGAGAGTATGCTGAATTGCTGTGCCGAAGGTGCCTTTGCTGGTTTTGAGGCTCTCCTTTTATAGCTGCAGAATTTCTCTCCATCTAGGGTTTTGAAATCCCTCTTTGATTTGGTGTTGGACTCCTCTTTTGATGTTGACTTTAATTGCAATTGGATTTCCTTGGATGAGAAGCTCTTTCGTGGCTCTTGGATAAGTGCTGGAAGTGATTGGATTGGATTTGGACTTCTGAAAATTCGGATTTCTGTTTGCTGTCCATTTTCCCGCTCTGCTGTAATTTTCTGCTGTCAAAGTGATTTGCCCGGCGATTTGACCAGTTTCTTGGGCAAATCACTGGGCAAATCGCTTCTCTGTGAGTCAGTCCTCTATGCCTCTGCGAGTGATTTGGCCAGTGATCCTCGATTGTCTTGGTCAAATCGCCTGCCCATGTCACTGCTGTCTGTTGCCTCTGGGTATCTGTTTTAGCTTGATCTGGGCAGCGATTGGAGCAGATTTTTGGGCAAATCACTGGGCAAATCATCCTTTTGCAAATTTTCTGCACTTTTTCTCCCATTTTCCAGATTCTTCCTTTTCTGTAAAAACAATATAAAAACTATAAATTAAGCTAGAAAATGTGTAAATAAGCAATAAAAGAGATAATAAAAATGTGGCTAAATTGTGCTTGATCAAGGATATTGTCAGAGCATAGACTCCCGTGTCTCCCAAGTACACTCTTCGATGTTGTGGTGATTCCAAAGGACTTTCACCATCGGGATTTCCTTGTTCCTTAGCTTTCTGATCTGGGTGTCTAGGATCCGTACCGGCTGCTCAACATAGGTGAGATTCTCTTGGATCTCCACATCATGCTCACTAAGAACCTTGCCCGGATCCGACACGAACTTCCTCAACATAGAAACATGGAAAACCGGATGGATTCTCTCCATCAAAGCAGGCAAGTCCAGCTTATACGATACATTCCCAATCTTTTGCAAGACTTCGAAGGGTCCGATGTACCGTGGAGCTAGCTTACATTTCTTCCCAAACCGACTCACCCCTTTCATTGGAGACACCTTGAGCAATACCAGATCCCCCTCCTGAAACTCTACTTGCCTTCTGCGGATGTCTGCATAACTCTTCTGTCTGCTTGCAGCAGTCTTGATCCTTTCTCTGATTATGGGCACCACCCTGCTGGTGATCTCTACTGGCTCAGGCCCTGCCAAGGCCTTTTCTCCCACTTCTTCCCAACAGACAGGCGACCTGCACTTCCTTCCATACAAAGCTTCATATGGAGCCATCCCTATGCTAGCATGATGGCTGTTATTGTAGGCAAACTCCACCAAGGGTAGATGCTGCCTCCAAGAACCGCCAAAATCTAGCACACACATTCTGAGCATATCCTCTATTGTTTGGATGGTCCTCTCTGACTGTCCATCCGTCTGTGGATGGAAAGCAGTGCTAAAATCCAACCTGGTACCCATAGCGTTCTGCAGACTCCCCCAAAACCTGGAGGTGAACTAGGGCCCTCTATCAGACACTATTGAAACAGGAACCCCATGCAACCTGACAACCTCATCAACATACACCTGCGCCAACTTGTCCACAGAATAGCCACTCCTGACAGGGATGAAGTGAGCAGATTTGGTGAGTCTGTCCACAATCACCCATATGGAGTCCAATCTGTTGGACGCTGCCGGTAACCCCACCACGAAGTCCATAGCTATATTCTCCCATTTCCACTCTAGAATAGGTAGTGGGTTAAGCATTCCAGCCGGCTTCTGATGTTCCAGCTTCACCCTCTGACACACTTCGCAGGCTGACACAAACTGTGCCACTTCTCTCTTCATAGCTGGCCACCAATAAACCTTCTTCAGATCTTGATACATCTTGGTGGCTCCAGGGTGAACACTGTATCTGGCATTATGAGCCTCTTTCATAATGTCTCCCTTTAGCCCTATGTCATCTGGTACACACAATCTGCTCCCATAGCGGAGGATCCCCTTGCTGTCGAATCTGAACTCACTATCCTTGCCTGACTGAACAGTCCTGGCAATCTTTACTAACTATGGGTCCTCATGCTGTTTCTGAGCCACCTGCTCCAGAAACACGGGTGTCACTCTCATCTGGGCAACTAAAGCACCTGTACCAGACAACTCCAACTGTAACCCTTCATTCATGAGTTCAAAGAACTCCCTTACTACTGGCCTCCTCTCTGCTGAAATATGGGACAAACTGCCAAGTGATTTCCGGCTTAAGGCGTCTGCCACGACATTCGCCTTACCCGGATGGTACTGAATCTTGCAATCATAGTCACTGAGCAGTTCTACCCATCTTCTCTGCCTCAAATTCAAATCTCTTTGACTCAGGATGTACTGCAGGCTTTTATGATCTGTGAAGATCTCACATTTAACCCCATAAAGGTAGTGCCTCCACATCTTGAGTGCAAAGATCACCGCTGCCATCTCTAGGTCATGTGTAGGGTAATTCAACTCGTGCTTCTTTAGCTGCCTAGAAGCATAAACAATCACCCTTTCATTCTGCATTAGCACACAACCCAGCCCCACACGGGACGCATCACAATAGACTGAGAAGTCTTCATTACTAGATGGCAGAGCTAACACTGGTGCTGAAGTCAACCTCTTCTTTAGCTCCTCAAAGCTCTCTTCACACTGGTCGGTCCACACAAACCTCTGGTTCTTCTTAGTCAGTCTGGTCATGGGAGCTGCAATCTTAGAGAAGTCCTGAACGAACCTCCTGTAGTAACCTGCTAAACCCAAAAAGCTCTTGATCTCTATCACTGTAGTGGGTCTAGGCCAGTTAGCTACAACTTCCACTTTCTTGGGGTCTACCTCGATTCCATTTTCTGACACCACATGCCCTAAGAATGAAATGCTCCTCAGCCAGAACTCACACTTGGAGAACTTGGCATACAAGCCATGTTCTCTCAAGGTCTGCAAAACCAACCTCAGATGATGGGCATGCTCCTCTGCATTTCTGGAATACACTAAGATATCATCTATGAAGACAATAACGAAGTGATCCAGGTATTGACTGAAAACTCTGTTCATGAGATCCATGAATGCTACAGGGGCATTGGTTAACCCGAACGGCATCACAAGGAACTCATAATGCCCATATCTGGTCCTGAATGCTATCTTCGGCACATCCTCTTCTCTTATCCTTAGCTGATGGTACCCCGATCTCAGATCTATTTTGGAGAAACAACCTGCTCCGGCTAGCTGGTCAAATAGATCGTCGATCCTTGGCAACGGGTACTTATTCTTGGTAGTGACTTTGTTCAACTGCCTGTAGTCGATACAAAGTCTGAGAGGTCCATCCTTCTTTTTCACAAATAGCACTGGAGCACCCCAAGGTGAGGTACTCGGTCGGATGAATCCTCTATCTACCAACTCTTGCAACTGATCCTTAAGCTCCTTCAATTCTGCTGGTGCCATCCTGTAGGGAGGGATAGAGATCGGTCTGGTTCCAGGCATCAACTCAATTTCGAACTCTATCTCCCTAGCAGGCGGTAAACCTGGCAGCTCATCTGGGAACACATCTAAGAACTCACTGACCACGGGCACTGAGGCGGGCTCTCTAACATGACTATCCAGCTCCCTCACATGAGCCAGAAAACCCTGACAACCCCTTCTGAGTAGCCTACGAGCCTGAAGGGATGAAATCAAACCTCTAGGTGTACTCCCCCTGTCTCCTCTGAAGACAACCTCTGACCCATCTTGACATCTGAACCTGACTACCTTGTCTCTGCAATCCAAGGTAGCACCATGGGTAGATAGCCAATCCATCCCTAGAATGACGTCAAAATCTGTCAAATCTAGAACCACAAGGTCGGCGGACAGGCATCTTCCCTCCACAAAAACTGGACTATACTGGCAGACTGACTCTGCCACTGATGGGTCACACTTGGGTCCACTGACCCATAGGGGACACTCTAACCCAGAGACCATCAATCCCAACCTCTCGACGGCCCTCGGAGCAATGAAAGAATGAGATGCACCAGGGTCCAATAATGCATACACATCAGAACAACCAATGATGAGATTACCTGACACCACGGTGTTGGATGTGTTTGCCTCCTGCTGAGTCATGGTGAAGATCCGTGCTGGAGCTGACGGACCCTCACCCCTGAATCCTGCTGAAGAAGAGGCTGCCCCTCTTCCTCTGCCTCTGCCACTAGCCTGAGTCGCGGCTAGAGCCACTGGCTGAGCCACACTGCCAGAAGCTGTCTCCTGAGACTGTGCCACAGAAGCTACTCTAGGACACTCCCGAGCCATGTGTCCCTCCTGCCCACATCTGAAGCAGGCTGTCGTCCCAATCAGACATACTCCCTTGTGCGGCCTCCCACATTTCCTGCATACTGCATTATCTGCACTTGAGCTCGAGCCACCTCCTAATCCCAGACCTGACTTGATCTTGCTCCAGAACTTGTTCTTCTTTGACTTCCGGGAGCCTCTGTCCCACTTCTTACTGCCTGAACTCAGAGAAGAAGGGTCTAACCTATCCCCTCCTAGGGTCTTGGAACCAGAAGGCTGTGCCACTGACTGCTTAACTTTCTCCTCGATGATAGCACTAGCCTCCATCCTCCGAGCCATATCCACTATGGCATGGAAACTCTCCCTCTCTACTGACTGAATCAAGGAGGAATACCTGGAATGGAGCCTCATGATATACCTCCTTGACTTCCTCTGATTTGTGTCCAGATTCTGCCCAGCAAACGGCAACAACTCCAAGAATCTGTCTGTATACTCATCCACGCTCATCTCATCTGTCTGCCTCAACTGCTCAAATTCAATCATTTTCAGCTCCCTGGAACTGTCAGGGAAAGCCTATTCTGCAAACTCATTGGCAAACTCCTCCCAGGATAGACTATCCAACCTCGGGTTCACATAGTTCTTAAACCACTCACGGGCCTTCTTGCATTTCAGTGTGAACCCAGCCATCTGAATGGCTCTACTGTCATCAGCTCCTATCTCATCTGTAATTGTCTTGACCCTCTCAAGGTACACAAACGGGTCATCACCGGTTTCAAACTGGGGAGCACCCAGCTTCATGTAATCGGTCATCTTGACCTTGCTCCCCCCAGATGAGCTAGGTTTGGGCATTTGGGTTTCTGGGACAGTAAGTGTTGCTGGTGGTGGAGGAGGTGCAGCATCCCCTGGGGTAGGGTTTGCTGTACCTGGATGGTAGGGTGGGGGTGGATACATAGGGTACTGTGGGTACGATGGGTAGAAAGGTGGGTATGGCATCTGAGAGTGATAAGGGTTGAAACTGGGGTAATCCGATGTACCTCCCATCGAATACCCGGGATTATGTGAAAAGGGTGGGTAATAAGGTGGCTGAACAAATCCCGAGGCCTAAGTGCCTCCTTGGGACTCTCCCATGCCCTCTTCCGACATACTCACTCCAAGACTGCCATCCCTCCTCTGGTCCACATCCATCTGATCCCCCACATCCTCTGACATATCCCCTTGCACTGTTCCCCTCACTGATCTGCTTCTACCCAGATCCAAAGACCTTCTAGGGTCTCTTACTGCTCTTTCTCTGCTGGACCTACTTGACATTGCTCTAGGCAATGCAGGAGGACGGGCATCAGTGCCCTCGTCCTGGGGTGGTACTCCAGTCAATTGTGCAGATCGACGAGTTCCTCTCATCCTGTTTACTGAAAAACAGTACACATCACATAAACATTAGCATCAAATGGTTCATGTGCAAACACATGAACCCGCATCACATACATCACATACATAGCATATCATTAATACACATGCATATAATCATGGCATTTCACATCATCATTCAAGACAGGACTCTACATCCTATCCTAGTGGACATGATCTTCCTATTGTGCTTGACCTTCTATAACCTCTATGAGCCCGACACTCTAGGTCCGACCATATGAACCTAGGGCTCTGATACCAATCTGTAACGACCCAAAAATCGGACCGCTACCGGCGCTAGGATCCAGATCGGCATAAGGCCGCCGGGACCCGTAGCAAACCAAACATTCATCCTGTGAACCTGTTTAATCCCATACATGATCAACAACATACATAAAAAATTTGAACTTTTCTTTCCATTCAATCACCAAACTCAACCTGTGCATGCACTATACATAGACATAACCATCAACCCACACTGGAGTCCTCAACAATGCTCCAATGGGGTAACATAACATACATTGAGTTTGGTTCAACATATACATCTATTAAAAACATTACATTTAAAAGATCATGTAAACAAAGGGGATTAACATACAACTAAGGTCAAGCACATCTCTAATCCTTAATATCATCATTACATTGTATAACTGTACTAAACATCATATATCAACATTTCTCATGTCCACACTAGCTATTACATGACCATAACTTCATTACTCTTGCTGACCTCCTGGTCTACCCTGTACCTGCAAACCTGGGGGTTAAGGGAGAGGGGTGAGCTACTAGAGCCCAGTGAGCAGAATAATAAAACATTTATATTAAAGGTTCATGCTTTCATGGAATGCATCACATCACAACTAATCATATCAAGGATGAACTTGTCACCACTTAGCCCTCTACATATTCCAATCATGCCAGGGGCGTAGTGCAGGCCACACCTGGTCTTTCTCTTATACATAACATATCATACATGACCAACTATGCCGGGGGCGTAGTGCAGGCCACACCCGGTCTTTCTCTTACATAGTGCCAGGGGCGTAGTGCAGGCCACACCTGGACTTCCATATCTTATCATCATGTCATAGCATATGAGGGCTAATGGATCATTCAACATTCATCCACATCAACAACATATTATGCAATGCAACATATTCATGAATTCTAATGCAAACACCCTAATATATCTCATGGCATTCATGATGCGTGAATCATGCTAAACTTTCATTTAATTTCTAAATTTAAAACATTAAGTTTTAGTTCCACTCACCTCTGGCTGAAGCTCTACTGACTCTGAAGCAGCTATCTCACTGCTGAGGTCCTCGATTCCTCGGGTCCGAACCTACACAGGTGGACTCAAATGAGGGACCAAGCATCTATGATCATGACTCTAAAATACTCCCCAAAAGCCCCCTCAAACACCTTAAAACATCCATAGAAAACATGCAAAGAAGGGCTGGACAGGGCACTTTCGGCGGCAGGTTCGGCGGCCGAAAGGCCCTTCAGAGCCGAAAGTCATGCACCTTCGGCGGCACTTTCGGCGGCCGAAGCTTCCCTCTAGAGACGAAACTCATGCATGTTCGGCGGCACCTTCGGCAGCTGAAAGTCCCTTCCAGAGCCGAAAGTCATCTTTCGGGGGCAGGGTTCGGCAGCCGATTCATGCTACCACAGGCAGGTTCGGCAGCCGAAAGAACCTTCGGCTGCCGAACCTGGTTTCTCCCAGAAGGGCAGAAACTCAGCTCAACATGCATAAACGCCTCCCAACACATTCAATCATGCATTTTCCTATTCTACAACATGCATACTCAAGCATACAAGCTCTTAGGGGCTTCAAACTATCCTAAACCCCATCTACAACACATCAAACAACCCACATTGTTCATAAACATACATAAACCCAAAAACATCACAATAACCTATCATGCATTTCTACCCCATAGATCTTCATAAAACTAGTTTAAAACATGCAAGAAAGGTTGGATCTAAGCTTACCTCTTGAAGATCGAGAGGAAAGACGATCCTAACTTGGAGGTAGGGAGAAATCCATTCTTTGGTCTTCAAGCTTCCAAACTTGCTCTTTTTGCTCAAATCTCTTCAAATCAACATAAAGCTTGTTAAAACATGAAAGATCGGAGGGAAAACATCAAAAACGAACCGTAGGAGAGCATGAACTCTTCGTGGCCGAAAATGGGGAGAAAACTCGCCCGTTTCGGCCATGGAGCTCTTATATAGGGCTGGCAGACCACCTTTCGGCAGCCGAACGTGCCCCCAAATCTCATGCAAGTTCGGCCAGCCGAACGTGCCCCCAAATCTCATGCAAGTTCGGCGGCCGAACATGAGGTTCGGCGGCCGAACCTTTGAGACTTGCGGAAGCCTAACTTGCCCTCCTAAACCATCCAATGTTCGGCGGCCGAACTTGAGGTTCGGCGGCCGAACCTGGAAATGTCTCATTGGTCTTTTTCATACAAAACTCAATTTTCTTTTTGCTTAAAATCATTAAATACATTAAAACATTTTATAAAAACATGATTTTACCCTGCTAGAGGTTTTCGACATCCGAGATTCCACCGGACGGTAGGAATTCTGATACCGGAGTCTAGCCGGGTATTACAATTTTATAAAAATATTATTCTACCCTTCTAAAGGTTTCCAACATCTGAGATTCCACCGGACGGTAGAAATTTCGATACCGGAGTCTAGCCGCGTATTACAAATTCGGCCTCCTCCAGCTTTTGTACTTCTTCCCTTGTGGCTTGTTGCTTTTTCTTTCCGAACACTCTTTTCTTTTGCCTTATTGGTTTAGCTCTGGGGAGGACATTCAACTTGTGCGTCATCACCTCAGGATCTATCCCCGGCATGTCTGAAGGCCTCTGGGCAAAGCTTGAGGCATGTCTTCTGATAAGAGCCATGGCTATCTCTTTTTGGTCTTTTTCAAGGCTCGCATTGATACTGAAGACTTTGTCCCTTTCTTCCTCAGATAGTGGGAATGTCTCTAGCTCATCAACTGGCTCCATCCTGGCTTCCTTCTTCTTATACCGGACCTCCACAACCTCCGTGTTTATTTCTTCTAGCATGGTGCTTGATTCTTCTATAGTGGCCAAATGTACAGCCCGAGCCTCCTCCTGCCTTCCTCGCACTATGCCCACCCCTGACTTCGTCAGGAACTTCATGGTCAAGTATCGGATGCTGGTCACTGCCTCGAAGTCGTACAGTATCGGCCTTTCCAAAATAGCATCATAATTCAGGGATAGCTTCATTACAAGGAATAATACATAGTGGGTGCAGGATAGGGGTGGTTCTCTCAACGTCAAGGCTACTTTTACCTTCCCTTCTACTACCACGGGGGTTCCGCCTATCCCCTTAACCAGGGTCTGATCCCTAACCAGTTACTCTTTGGGTATGTTCATCTATTGAAAGACCCGGTAAGGTAGTAGATTTACCTTGCTCCCATCATTTACCAGAACTTTGCCAATTCGAAAGTTGTGAATGATGGCCTCGATGACCAGGGCATCATCATGAGGCATTTGGACTCCATGGGTGTCTTCTAGAGAGAAAGAGATGGTCATAAGGAAGTGTTCTACTATCTGCATGATTTCGGTATTGCTCCCTTCTCCATTCCTGCTCTTCTTCTTCCCCCTCCTGCTCATTTGTCCCCCAGTTCCTCTTATGATCATATTGATCGTCCCGTTGGAGATGTCATTCATAGGTCCTCATGTCTGCCTGCGAGGTCTCTCTGCCACCACATTTTGCTGAGGTCTCTGCCCCTCCGATTTCTTCACAAAGTTTCTGAGATGCCCCCTTTTGATGAGCCTCTCTATCTCATTTATCAGTTAGTAGCAGTCATTAGTGTTGTGGCCATGCGTTCGGTGGTATCGACAGTCCTTGTCCGAATCTCTTTGGTTGGCCTCAGCTTTCATGGGTTTGGGCTATTGTATAAAGTCCTTATCTTGTACAGCCACAAGCACCTCGGCCCTAGACACATTCAGAGGAGTGATTACCTCAGGGACCCGGGGCTAGTACGGCCTCTGCTCTTTTCTCTCCCACGTGCCTATTCAGTGTCCCTGGCCCCCGATTTTGCCTCCTCTCCTGCCTTTCAGGTCGTCTGTCCTCCACTGCCTTCCCCCTATCTCCTATTTCCCTAGCGAACTTACTGGTGGTTAAGGCATCATCTTGCCTTATGTATTTTTCAGCCATTTTCATCAGTTCGGCCAGGGTGGTGGGTGCTTTCTACATAATGAGCTAAAAAATTCTGGGGATGTGGTCCCTTTCTATATGGCCTCTATCGCTCTGGCCTCATCGAGCTCAGGAATCTGCAGAGCCTTAGAGTTGAATCTGGCTATGTATTCCCTCAGAGACTCATTCCTCCTTTGTCGGACTGTCTCCGCAAAACCAAATCCAAAAAACAAGAGGCAAGAAGATTATATAATCCAATGAAAAAACTAACAACACAATGAATCTATAAACCATATAAACAGTAACGGAGTAACTAAAACCCAATAACAAGGGAACAAAAAAAAATAACACGAACTAACAACCTAACAATCAAATCAATCCTGCCAATAAAAAATAAACAGCTAGCCAAAAGTAGCACCACAAATTATAGCCACGCAATAGAGTCTTTTATTAAATTTGAAATAAACCTAACTCACTTTGAAAATTAGCTCAAGAGGAGGAGTGTTCAAAACTCTTAAAGATGTATATTACCTCTATTCCAAATTAATGTGTGATTCAACACACCCCTTCATGCTCCTGACTAAACTGGAGCTAGCGTGAAATATTTATGAGAGGCATAACATTGGATAGAGAAACTCTGATATCATATTAAATTTCAGTCAGTCCTAACTCACCCCAAAAGGTAGTTTAAGGGAAGGTTTAAGGGAGAGGAGTATCCAAAACCCTTATAAGAGGGACATTACCCTATCTCAAGCCAACGTGGGATTCAACATCACCCTAATTTATTATTTTCTACTATTGCTCCTAAAATCATCACTTCTTCTACCATCTTTGATCTATTGCTAATCTTGATTATGATGTATGATTTCCAAAATGCTAGATGTTCCTCTCATGGCTTCTTTCTCGTATTACTGAAGAAAATTTCCCTATATTATTGGACTATCTTACTCCTTCAAAGTCTAGCAAAGCCTTGGCTAATTCCATCACCGAAATTATGTGGCTCAGACCTCTTCTTCCAGAACTCTTAAAGGTGTATGATAACATATGTGTAACATATCTTCATGCACAAGTTGCTTGGGAGCTATTTGAAACTTGACTCAATAATAACTCATTTTGTCTTACCTTATTTGCTAAATATATTCAAGTTGAACTTATTAATATTTACCTCAAGTTCAAAATGAGAACTCAACGTTGAACTTGAAAAAATATTGATGAACAAATTAATCTCTTCAAATCTCAATTCAGCTCGGTTAGTTTGTAGCCAACAAAAAATGCATCAAACTTAACTATCACCATGTTAAAGAATAGGTGGCCAATCATTCCATTTATGTCTTGCAGATGTACTAACTAAACCCTTTGTCACTGACCCTGCCATCAACGGTGTTCTAAAACATTTGCTTTAAAAAAGATGGTATTTTTTTTCTTTTAATTGTAATTCTTTTGTATAAAATTGAAATTTGATAATGTATTTCCTTGTCTATCTTGTTACTCATTTCCGTTATTGTACAAGTCATATATCGTTAACATTCGAGGGGTTGATTCCCTCGTTGGTCGAGGAAGAGGTAATTATGTAATTTATCATAGTACAAAACTATTTGAGTTAATTATTTTAAATTTAATAAAAAATATTAAAAAATTATTTAAATAGTAAATTATTATAATTATAATAAAATTACTGTAAAATAAAAAATTATATTGAGTTAATGGATCTATAAAAAAATAATTATCTGTCTGTGATAAGATAAAATCGTTCTAAAAAATTAACAAACCACAATATTCATTGATGTGACTTGTTGGATACAACTATCGATAGATGCGCATCCAAATAAAGTAGATTTTAAAAAGCACCAACCAATAGCTAATAAACAAATTGATATAAAATCTATAAGTTACATTTGGATTAACTCTATCATTAGAATTTTTTTTTCTCATCAACTGGTATTTGTTTATTATGCAAATGATGAAAAATAATTATATTTTTAATTATACATGTATATTGAATGATAAATTAACATTATTATATTTATTTTATTAATATAATAAATTATATATATATATTTAATAATCACTTTACATACCAACTATAACAATTAAACAAAATTTATCAAATTCCTAAAATATTTCAAATGGAATTATTCTATAATTACAATCGATTATCAACATTTAATAACTAAACCAAATAAATACTAAAGAAATTATTGGATGCACTTATACTTCACTAAATTTTGATGGTCTTTGGGTGCTTTATTAAATTGCAAAAAGTGAGCCCCACATCTATATGAATGAAGGAAATTGTGCTTTTTAAGTATATTCTATTGCTTCATTCTCCGTTCTATAATTTTTATTTATTTATTTTTTATTATTTTAAAATCATTATTTATTTTTTTGATTATACATATAACTTGAATATTATAATTCTATTCAATTTTATCTTATTTAATAGAAAGACATGTTCAGATCTAATTGAATTTAAGAAAAAGTTCATAATTTTTCAAAAAGAAGTATAATGATTATATCAAACAATTTTATATAGTATGATAAATTAATAATTCTATAAATTAATAAATATATTCTAAAAATATAATACTTATAACTTAATCGGTTACAATTATCAGATTTTCGATATACTGAGTTTGCTAGAATTTTTAATAGTTTTATTTTCTTTCACCCAACAACGCGGTAGGTTTCGGTTTAAATTTGAAAGTGATAAATGACGAAACAGAGAATGAAATGAAACTGAGGAGAAAACCCTCATTTTCACATATTTACGCTGAGGATTCACACCAATGGTCTTTCATTGAGAGAAAGTTTGAACATGTCTTGAATTTTAATGAGTTATTCTGTTTTTAACGGCTCTTTTCTTTTTGTTTTTAGCTCCCCAAAATGACACCTAATGATTTCTCACCGTAAAACTCTTAAACACCGGAAGTGGAAGGGCATGCATGTTGTATCTTTAGTTACAGTTGTTGCTGCGCAGTAGGCCTGCACCCCTTAACTTTATTACAGCTTTAACAAATGCTTAAACTAGTAGTGGCCAGACAAAAAGATACACAATGTTAATGTTTAAGGGAAGTGGATGATGGCAGCTGCTTACATGAAGAGACAAATGCTAAAAGAAACCTTGTTTAAAGGTAATTAATGATAACAAAACCAGCAACTTTGATTTGTCTTTAATTAATGTTTTTGGTAACTAAAGCAGAAAACTTTTTGCATCTGGGGCTTCGGAATTGGAAGCATATCTTCAACAGAAATCATAGCAACCTAAGGAAGCAAGGACAAGCCATGGATTTTGTTACTATTGGATTCAAGCTTTAACCCCACTTTTTTTTCTCTCTTTTCTTGAGCTGTTTGCTTTGATCTGGCCGTCAAACAAATGTTGATTCATTCATCTCATTTGAAATTTGACTTTGTTGTGAGGACTACTCATTCAAGTCTGTGTCTCAGATTCTCAGTCTTATTTCCCTTTCAACTTGTTAAATGCGAATGGTTCGAAATTTGAATAGGGGGTTGGATGGATGGTCCGCAAAAGGCCAACAAACTTTGCAAACTTTCTACTGATTACAATATCACTATTTAATGTATTTGCATACGAGTTACACAGGACCCATTCTCATTGGTTAGCCAACGATAAACACACTAACCTTTACTTCACTTTTTGGGGAAGTGCAGCCCCACTGGCTTCAATGAGTATGGATGGTGATGCTTCCTTAAAGAAACAAAATGAAGAGAGAAAGAGAGAGATATAGAGACAAGTGACAACTATCTTTTCCTACCAAAGTTAGAGTATAGATTTGCGAAATTTGCAATGAAAACCCTAGAAGATGAAAACGGTGGTAAAAGATTCTAACCAAATCAGCAAAGGTAAACCCAAAAAGAAAAAAAAGAAAAAAAATTATAGGAAAGGACAAAGGTGGTAAGACAGGGAAGCGCAAGTCTCTGGCACTGTGATTGTTTTACTGACTTAAATACGTATGTATATAAGTGTAATAGTGTAAGACAAAAAAGAATGAGTCGTCAAATCAGCAAAAGTAATCACTCAATTATTCAAATAATTAATAAATTGTGATGATTATGGCATGATATGTGTAATCCAAGCTCGTCACGGGCTGAAGTTGTTTGGTGTATGATTGTGTTTGAATGAATACATATTATAATATTAGCCCTAACGAGGCGGAGAATGTGAGTGTCGTGAACCTTATTGTCCGGGAGATACAAGGAGGTTATTAGGGTTTGGGTTCGGAAATTGAGGCCAAGAAAAAAGAGCTTTTGGGTTTTGAACCACACCACAAAAAGACATCAAACAACACACCCTCTTAACTTCTGAAAACAACAGGTGAGCAAGTGAAAGCTATGTCACTCCATGCACACGTCCCTTTCTAGCTCCTCTCCCCCACATCTGCCGCCTCTCTCTCTCTCTCTCTCTCTCTCTCTCTCTCTCGCATTGGGAATGCCAACCACACATGTAATTGTCCTATGCTTAACATCTCACTGTTCTCTACCTTATGTTGTATTATCATGCCATGGACATGTCTCGATGACTATGTACATACATCCATACATCCATAGGCATGTGACCTATAAACAAGACCCAATAAACAGAGGCAAGAGAAGGGTTTCCTGTCTTCCATCTACTAGACTAATTGATCCCCCTTTCTTTCACAATTCTTCATACCCCAAAGAAAAGGCAGATCCAAGGTGGTGGTTAAGCTGTCAATCTTATCAATCAATCATCAATCAATCAACCAGTAAAGCAATCATCAATCAATTTTAAAAGAGTTGAAAAGGCAATCAATATAACACCATGTCCTCCTCTTCTACGTTGTCTTTGGACCACCTTCCTCCCTCCGAGCAGCTCTGTTATGTTCAATGCAACATTTGTAACACTGTTCTCGCGGTATTAATATAACTAATCCCATCTTCTCTTCATCTTTTATGGATTTCTTGCTTCCATGCTTGTCCTTACATCACACAGTTAGGTATCTTATTTTGTTTCACTTTCTTCGATTCGTGCTAGGTGAGCGTTCCTTGCACAAGTCTATTCAAGACTGTTACTGTTCGATGTGGTCACTGCACCAACCTCCTCCCAGTCAACATGCGTGGGTTGATTTTGCCATCTGCTAATCAGTTTCACTTGGGTCACAGTTTTTACTCTCCTTCACATAATCTTCTGGTATGCCATGAAAATTAAGCCAGATAATTTAATTTAAAAGAAAATTATCATTTTACTATGTTAAAATTCTTAACTCACTCAAAAGTTAGCTTAACTCAAGGGTACATAAAATCAGGACACAATATCCTGTCCCAAATTTACGTGTGATTCAACACACTACTTGTAAATGACCTTGATTTTGTATAATTTCATGTAATATTATGGTATATTGTGATATTGTGCAGGATGAGATCCCAAACCCATCTCCAAATTTCTTGATCAATCAAACCAATGCCAACGATTTCAGTGTTCCAGCTCGAGGAGTGACTAACGATGAGCTTCCAAGGCCACCAGTTATCAACAGACGTGAGATTCATCAACACATCTTATTGACTTATTTAGTTTCTCATTTCATTTTAGATTATTTTCTAATTGCTTTCACTTTGCTGTGCTCATATATTCTCCTGTAGAATAATCAAGTCCTCCAGTTACTATCAGATGACATATTCATTGCGTTTTCCTTTCTTTTTTCTCTCAAGAATCTCCCTCGTATTGCTTTAGATAGAAACAATTTCTACTGTTGGACTTTGGAGTTGTCACTATGCAGATTTCTTAACGATCCAAGGAAAAATAGTGGGAAAAGAATCAAACCATTTGCCTTTTTTTGTGCAGCGGAAAGAACCTTAGTCATCTTAATTTATTAGAAGCATACCCTCTTGTGGCTGCCATATTTCATCCTCCAGTTTTAAGAGCGAAGCCCAGATTTAGTAATCACTTTTCACATGTCTATTCACATTTAATAGGCAAATCTTTAACAGCAGCCCTAGTATCTAGAAATGAGTACTACAGCCAAGGATTTATAACTTGATAAAAACGGATCATTCTTTTTTGAACAAAAAAAATACAATAAACCCTTAATTACTAGGTAATAACACAAATAAATCATCTTCCTTTTTATCTTATTAAAGCTGATGATAACCCTAATAGTATAAAGCTTAATCTGCCCTTTTGTTTTTAGGCATATTAATATGTGTAGAGAGTATGCACTCCCCCGCAACTGTAGATGATAGAGAATGATTGTACATTTCCTTCTAAACGTAGTTAATGAAGAATCTTGAAGGATGGGTAGGGAGAGAGAGATAGAAATGATAAAGAGAAGTGACAGAAGAAAAAAGAAAAAGATTTCACAAATGCATTAAAAGCTACCTAAGGGATACTAATGTGTCTGTGTATGTTGTGTCTGTGTTTCTGTTCATGTCCAGCCCCGGAGAAGAGACAGAGAGTCCCCTCAGCGTACAATCGCTTCATCAAGTGAGTAATGATTATTTCAAAGCATTCATATTTTACTTTCTCTGTGAACCTCTGGATACTTAGATTTTTTACAGCATGTATCTTCATTATCCTGTACAAAAAACTTTGCTAAATTTGAAGCCCCAAAAAAAAAAAAATTAATGGAGGAACAACAATCTGCAGGGACGAGATCCAACGCATCAAGGCTGGAAATCCTGATATAAGCCACAGAGAAGCCTTTAGTGCAGCTGCTAAGAATGTGAGATCCAAGAAAATTATTTAGGGTGTCTTGTTACTTTACCAAATTAGGGTTTCTATATTTCATTTCTTCTTGCTTTTTGAATTTTGTTATTATTATATGCTTCATGTCTGTGTTGTGGGGTCTTTTCTCTTCTCTTATCCTATTTTGTTTTATTATGTCAGTGGGCCCACTTTCCCCACATTCACTTTGGTCTCATGCCAGATCAGACTGTGAAAAAGACTAACGTGCGCCAGCAGGTAAACTAATCCTTCTTATCTTCCTCTTCCCTTAAGTGGAAAGCCAAAGCAGACATTAGAGGTTGTGTTTTGGTGATGTACAGGAAGGAGAAGATGTTCTGATGAAGGATGGATTCTTTGCTTCAGCTAACGTTGGTGTCTCTCCATACTAATTAATAGTTAAGCAGTGGAGCTGTTAGTTTTCTTTAATTAATCAGTGATCTCTCTCAAACTCTAGTGTTGTACTTCAATTCTGCTGTTGGTAGGAGGCAGACAGAATGATTTGAAGCTGAATTAATTAACAACTCTAATCAACTTTCATAACCCATGTCTACCACTACTAATGTCTTTTAATGTGGAAATTTTATCTTATTATGTATTTCCATTTCTTCCTATCTACTTAGAAGACTTATATATTCTCTCTTCGGATACCCGATATAATTTTTAAACAGTGTACGTAGTTATTAGCTAATTAGCCATGCAACCAGTTTGTATCATATCACTGTTTATACTCCTGCATTCTTTTTTTTTTCTAAATCTAAATTCAAAACTTTTTAATTCTAAAATCTACTCTACTAATAAATATGAAAAAACAGAATTATATATAATAATCAGTACGAAATTACTAAATAATTTGATTTAACTAATTATTTAACTATTTTAAATTAAGTGTAAAATAAATTCAAAAATTATTTAAACCCGTTTATATCATGTTGTTGCAAAAATTCTTTTAATAATGAAATATTTATAATAACTAAAGTTAGATAATGAGTAATGTAATATTCACTATGAGCATTTTACTTTTTAATACATTCATTCGGTGCAAATAAAATAATAGTTGGTGTGATATAAAATAAAAATAAATAATATTATTGTATACTCTTTTATCATCAACTATAAAATTATATAGAAACATAAAAACAGAAGTATAATTATGCCAAAATTAATTAAGGTATAACATTTAAAACTAACGACGATATAAGGGAATTAAAAATTTAAGTGTAATTAGATTAGTATAGCTTATTTTTTTATATATTTCATTTACTAATTCGAATACAAAATTAAAAATATTCAATATGTTAAATAATAAATTAAATACATATTCTTATTAAAATTAATGATATTTCTTTTATCAATAACACTGTAGATTTAAGCAATGTATAGAATGACACACAAGCTTTAGTTGTTTGTTCTGCTTTAACCTATTACAAGTTCCTTTATGGCAGGAGTACTCTTGCTAGATGGATGGGACATTAACTGAAACATGCAAAAATATTTTGCTCAAATTTAAGCAAACCTGCTCAGCTTTTAGGATGAAATGTAGATATTGCTTTTGTGTGCTAGAAATGGTTAATATATAGAGATGCCCTTAAAGTTGGATCATAAAATCAATGTATTTATATAGCAAAAACAAGCTTGGAAACGGCACCATGAACTGGGTCCAACATTACCTTCTCAATCATGAAATCTCACAGAGACTTAATTTGCAGCTCAAAGTTCAGCTATCAGTCCATGCACACCTTTCAACGACTTTCATAAAAGGCGAAAATGGTGGAAATTACAGGGCTTTTTCCGTCCCTCTGTGTGCATAAATCCAAAGATTTTTGAAAAAATGAAAGTTTTTGTAGGAGATTTTAGAGTGACTTGTTAGAAAAATGAGACCTCGATGCATAAAATCTTTTGTCAATAGAAATTATTGGATAATTAATGAGTATTAAAATGATTGGTTCGACACTATTTTTACTTAAATTAAAATTAGATTGAAGAGTTCAATACTTGCAGTATATGAGATTTAATGATTTTGTATGAAGTCTAACATAATTTTATGGCTTAAATTCATAAAGAATAATTTTTTTTTTTTGGCATGAAAAGGTTATTTAAAGCACTCCAAGCACTGTAGTTATGGAGGAAAAAGAGTGGAATAGAAACCCCCACTTATTATAAACTGGTTGGATCTCTGTAAAAGGAATTTGTTTGTCCCTTCCATTTCACCACCAAAACCGAAAGTGTGCATTGTTGAAACCATATGCATTATGCAGCCTTTTACAAAGTTTACCTGTAACTTGTGAAAAGAAGTGTCGACCATGCTATATATTTTACTTTTTTCCCTCACTTTTTTTTTTTTAAAAAAAAAAAAACAGCCTCTATTATCTAAATGGGAATTTGATAAAAAAAAGATAATAAATGTTTGAAATTCATATTGTTTTTTTAGAAAGAAATTTACGAATACTGTTGATATTTATGATAGAAGAAAATATTATATACAAGTTATAAAAATAATTCCGTATGGTATTAAAATTTACCAACTCTGATCTTCCCTGTAAATGTTAAGCTAATATAATTAAGGAGAGGCATAAAGGGCTCATCCTCGTTCTTTATTTTCTAAAGGGTTAAATTTTAGGCTTCATTATATTTTTTTTTTTACAAATTAAAGGCTTATATTGAAACACTTAGACAAATAGTTATTTTTCGAACAAAAGAGATTTTATCTACATTTGAAGTACATGCCAAACACGCCCTTAAGAACTTACAAGACAAGCAAAATTGGAAGACAAAACACAACGCCTTAAAGCTAATTAAACAGAGCATGCTCTGGACAAGAGCTGCAAAGCAACTCTAGGGTTCCTGTTGCTGCATAACTAAAAACAAAATGCAGTGTTACTTTTGCTCTGCAATAAATGCAATAAATGAATGGATGTGAGCTGAGTTTTAAATAACTCAAATTTGATTTGTTAAATTTTTTTTAAATTTTAGTTAACCTCAAATTTTATTTATTTGAAATTTAAAATATTAATAAATTTAAATTTAATTTATTTAACAAATAAATTAATTTAAACTGAATTTTTATCGAGAAACTACCGCATGTATGTAAACTTGGTAAGTGAATATCACCCCTTACCTTTATATCTTTTTCTTTTATCTGCTAGTTACGTGTAACCGACTTCGTGTTATAGGTTATCTGTCTATCTGTCATCCAAACCGTACGTGTAGACGAATAAAAGCACCTCTTCACGTCAGGCGGAGATTTAATTCCTCCCAGCGTGCATGCTGACAAGACTGCGAGGTAACTGAACTTGCTTCCCTTATCTTCTGTCACGTCACTGGACTAAACTTTCCTTAAGTAGACCCGCATACATGGTCAGTCTGGTCCACTTCACATCACAAGGCTGGATCGTGCGATGTTGTGCCGACCTACTTGTGTACGTCCTGATAGATTTTGAGTTTGTGTCCTTCTCCAATAATTTAATTTATTTACAATTATAGCACATTTTAGTTCATAATTAATAAGTTTAAAACTAAATAATTTTAATTATATAAATATATATAATAATTAATTTGTAAATCAATAAAAAAATAAAATTTTAAATCTTAACAATTTGAATATTTACAAATTTTAAAAGTGTAATCAAACTATTCAGAGCTAATTTTTTGGAGAATTAAACTTTAGCTCATAAAAATCTATCCATGCTTTGAGTTCAGTTCACTCGTTACATTGAACTTAGCATGTGAGCATATTTACGATTTTGCTCATAAATTTGAAGACGAACCGAACACACGAGTCGAATACTATGTAGTTTAAACTTGACTCGTTTATTAAACGAGACCAAAATTAAAATCAAGTTTGACTCGTTTAGAAGTTAAATCAAACCCGATCAAATTTGTATCAAACTAAATCTCGAATAGCTCATAAGCACATTTATACCCTATGCAAGCCAAAGCCAAATTGATAAGCAGGCAATTAGAGAAATCATTTTTCTTTATCTACCCATCTTTATTAAACAAAAATCCAGCTGTTAATGATCTTCTAAAACCCATTAATCAACTTGCAAAATTAGTAATATAACACAAAGAACTATTTGATACAGCTCCATTAGGAAGAACATTAAAAATGATTATAACAAATTAATAAAATGGGAAAAAGAATATGAAAACATCTAATGAATTAAATGGGTAGACATGAATCCTAATGTCTTTTTAGACCATATCAGAATCATGTTCAGATGTGGTGGATGTTTGGATTTCCAAAGAGATTCATAATACGGTTAATGCAGCCATAAATGCAAACAAAAGTAATTAAGACAGCTTCCCCCTCCAAAAGTCCAAAGGGGCCAAATGGACATGATCCAGCTCAGCTGGAGGTAGATGCATCTTATCAGGTGTTTGAAGGGACCACATGCAATCTAAAAGAGCCATTGCTAAGTACCAAACACAGGTTGCTTGAACATTGTGGGCCTTCAGCATCTTGCATTTTCTCCAGGTTCATGTCACTTTCCATCCTGCTTATTCACCAGATATCCCATGGCTGTAGTTTTACAGCAAAAAAATCACCATGTTGTTGTATGAAAGATCCTAAGCAGTTGAAAGCAAATGAGCTCAACTAGTTTCAAATGAAAGACAAAAACTACATAGGCAAGAACATAATTGTATTGAAAATTTGATGAATCGTCATCAGGACATAAATTACAGGTATTAAAAGAATGATGATCCCAATAAATTAAACAAGGAACTCAGAGAGAAGATTTAAGAATACATGTCAAAATCACCAAGAACTCCTATCAACAGGACTAGAATTACACACCTAAGCACTCACAAGTCACAACCACAAACCGCATTAAGAATGAAGGCTTAAACCTTCAGGATGTCTCAAGAAATTATCAACCAGAAAAAACAATCAGCTGAAAATGCCCATCACAGCACAGACAATCATCAGCAACGTGAAAAACAGCTTTGAGCTATCACCCATGATTGATGCTGCAAAAGAAGAGATATCTTGTGGCCTGACAAAAGAAAACAGGAATCAGACATCACACCAACAAGAGAACTTGGAAAAGAAAAACAAATAGCAAAAGAGGATAAGAGTATACTTCTGCATGCGGCTTAGAGCACCACAAAAGAGGGCGTTGTCTGGCATGGGCAACTCAGTTTTGTTAGTAGCTTCAGGATTGACAACTCTGACATATGTTTCTTGGCCAAGGTACCATGAGTCAAGGTTTTCTGTTCGGAGGTTCCAGACTCCAACGTTGTCAAGTGACACCAGAATTGCTGTCCACGCTCCAGGATAAACCTAAAAACAAAATGAGAATAGAGATTATCCTCCTGACAATATTTGAGGACCAATACTTAGTATATGAGGTAAGCCATAGGGAATTTTACATCGCGCATGAGATGCAAAAGTACCATAGGGAATTTTACACTAGTTAATAACTTGCTTTAACTGTTGCTGTTCCTACATCACATTAATAGAGGCAAGAGACAGCATGCAGACAAAAATAAATAAATAAAATGTAATTGGATAGCAACAATTTGCAACTGGAAATATGATCATACAGCTAGCTATGAGGTAAGCCATTGAAATTTTCAGTTTACTAGTTTCTTAACTCCCCATCCCCAGAGATATAACAATCTACGAACAACTCAACTCCGGTACAGCTAAAAGGAAAACAGTGGAAATCTCACCAGCAAACAATGACTTTGCTAACAACATGCATGCCCAGACTGTTTTGTTTACATATCACTCAAATATCTTAGCCAATCCCTTCAGAACAGTGTGTACGAATATTTGCTAGAAAAGCCAGCATGATGGCAATGTTGACAAAAGCCAATAAATGGCCAAAGCTATTTAAGGGATTCAAATGATGGAGCATGGAAATCTGTTCATAACATACCTGTATCGTGGAGCGCGCAATGCCATCCCACTTATTATATGTGCCTCTGCTGTTTTCTGTCCATTCACCATAATCCATCCTGAAATATATTAATTGTGTTTCAGGTTATTAACAGTTTTAAACACAGATGAAGGACAAACCACAGAAATGAACTCCTACCCAACAACAAAAAATGCATATCCACTCATGTGATAGCTCTGCATCTTTGTATCATTATTCTGCAGAATGACTTCCATAAAACCTCTATATGTTCCATTAATTACAGAAGTTTCCATTTTAGGTGGTCCTTCAAGTGGATTAGTAGGGAAATCAAGCTTATATACTCCCTTCACTTTGAATCGATCTGCAAGCCTGATTGGAGTGGAAGGATTGACAAATGATATTCCACTCAGAGTCGTCCGCCTTTTCCCATTAATCATCACTGGTGGCTTATTCTTCAACACATAAATTTCAGTCACATTGATTGACCCATATCTAAATGAACCTTGAGGGTTAGGACGTGCACCACTCGCAGAAACATTCCATCTGCACAGTTTGACCACAAAACCAAAATAGTTAAGTCAAATTAAATCCAAAAAAGAAAAATCTCTAGTGCTTACAAAGTCCTCAATCCACTTTCATAATTGAAAATGAGGGAAACAAACCTGATAGATCTTGCCTGGTTCATTGAAAAGGTTTTGTCAAACTCATCATTTGGTGCATCTGGGAGGGGACCCTTTGCCTTTCCTTTGGAATTTGTATAGTGCAAGACAGCAACACCAGTAACCCTTTTCCATTGTGATTCATTCACAAACCTAGCGCTAGCTACAATATAATAATCAGAACTTGCATTCTGATCCATGGTTACCAAGAAAGAATATGATTGTCCTACATGAATATCTAAGCTAGTATAATTCTGTTGTACTGTATATGATCCTTCTGACTCTGCTAAAAGCAGATTATGGTTCTGGATCCTGAAATTCAAACTAGTTGATGTTCCAACATTGTGTACACGAAGGCGATAAGTTTTCCCTGTCAAATGTAGTGTAGCAACGTCATCATTCAAAATTTCAACTTGAGCAATAAGAAATACTTCATAAGAAAGATAATGACATAATAATAAAGGAAGCTTCAGGAAGACATGAAATTGGCCAGCAGAACACAAATTTCATAGGTCCATAGGCATTTAATACAGTTATTTTCCAATAAAAAGAGGAAGGCTGCGCACATTCATCACTTGAGATTAGCCTTTTCCATGAACAGGTAAAGCTTTGTTTTATGCTATAACTTTGAAGTAATTGACAAGCAACAAAAATGCATCTTCAATTTTCAAACCATATTGACAAACTAGGAAGAAGATGCAAAATAGATCCACAAGGGACACCCATGAGCCCCAGTATGCTCTCGTTCACTCAATTTGCACTCTTTACCACATGTTTTTTTCTTCTTCTTTTTAAGGGACACTTTCCCTCATCCTTTCTATTTTTGCTTTTTTTAAAGGACTCTTTCCCACATCTTTTTTTCGTTTTTCTTGAGGGACTCTTTTCCACAGTTATTTTAAGACTCTGACAATTAGTATATAAGAAAGCCAATACACAAAGATGCTTACAGATAACTGAAAATTATGCACATTCAAGGGAGATTTGTTTTAGGGGAAAAATTTTCCAACCGTATTAAAATTAATTTCAAGATACACTACAGTACAGAACAATCAAAATGATAGTGAGCTACTAGTAGGGCATGCATGGCCTGATTTGGAATGTCAAAAAGTGACCAGCATTGAAAGGTTCTGGAAGCATTCGAGCTATTTTTCATTCAAAACGTGATAAACAAATTCTATATTAGCAATCAAACAGAACAATTGACAAATACTTCATCACAAATGTCTTATGTACAGTAATCACCTGGATGGACTTCAATAGTTTCATAGTCAATGCCATCAGGAACAAGTGTGGTGTTATACTGATAGGGACCTTTGCCATTAATAAGCACTCCATCTGGCATTCCAAGATCTTTCCCTTCATCAAGGGCCTTTCTCAAAGCCTAAATTCCAAAAACAAACTAGCATCAAACACCTTACTATCCAACTACCCAGCAATCTAAGTACTGAACAAAGCCAACTTTATAACAGATACTAACCGTATGGTTCCTTTTGTACCAATCGCCAATCAAAATGACAATGTCGTCATACGGAGTATCAAAAGGAATTGGAATAATAGGCCTATTATTTATAATGAAGCTACCATATCCACCAGAGGCTCTCTGCATATGAAGAGAAGGGAAGTAAAAGAAACTCCCAATCTGATCCTTAACCTGAAACTGGTAGGTCCAGTTCCACTTTGGAGGAATTGGACAGTTAGTCCCCATAAGTCCGTCTTGCCATGAACTTCTTCTCTGTTGAACTCCAGACCTATCAGACCCATTAAGTTCAAATCTTGGAAATCAGTATATATTGACAGTAAATCTCTAATAATATTCACACTTGAAGTAAAAATTGGCAGCAAAATTGAAATGGAGAAAATAAAGTGCTAGTCCTACCAATGCATGAGAAGACTCTCGTCCAATTTGTTTCTAACGTTGACGACGACATTGTTGTTAGTGGTGACATTTATAGTAGGACCAGGAAACTTTCCATTTATGGCAATAACCTGCAAAGCAAATGTAGAAGCAATTACTCGAACCTTTGTAACATTTGAACATCAGCTACAATGTCATTATGCTTTACAGATGAAACTAAATCTACAACATTAACCTCGAAGTAGTCAAGGCATAGCAATAAGCAGATCTGAAGTTACTGTAAGTTTTGAGATAATCTAAAGCAAACCCATTTATCAAAAATCAAAATTAAGCATCCAAAAAAAGAGTGAACATCCATTAACTAAGTGGTGAGAAGCAAGAAGCGAGTGAAAAACAGAAAAACAGAGCAAAAGATAGAGAGATCTAGTGAACAGACCTGCTGGGGCACGCCAAGAGGAGAAGCAGTGATATAAGAGACCTCAAAATTATAAGTAACAAAAGGATCTTCAGCGAAAGACAAGGTGAGAAGCAAGCAAAGGTGGATAAGAAAGAAAGCAGAGAACTTGCTAGTACTACTACAGAAAGCCATTTCTTTTAAAAACTCCTTTCAGGTGTTTCAGCAGCAAAAAATAAATATTCAGAACCGAATTCTTCGCCGAGCTTTTTTCAGTAGTATCTTACATGATCAGAAAGAGAATAGGAAGAAGAACCAGAGAGGTGGTGTAGAGAGAGAGAAAGAATGAAAGCGGCTGTATTTGAATGCAGGAAGTCCAAGGTGTGAAAGAAAGTGTTCAAGTGAAAAAGAGAAGCAAATGAGTGACTGATCCACAAATCTTTTTTTGTCGGTCACCAGTCATCATTCATTAGAGTTTTGTGCGTCGGAGAGATAGGGTTACAGCCAGTTGCCAGTTCATAAATAAGAAAAATAAAAAATAAATAAAGAAAGAAAATGTTCTAACACGCGCATGGGCTGGAGCCATGGGAGGTGTAATTTTTTACTACTGTCGTCTCAACATGAACAGAAATCACCAACGGCAACGGTCGGATCCTCTGGAAGATGCCAAAAAAAAAATTAATTAAATAAGCAATATTTAAATTAAAATTAAAATTAATTTCCAGCCCATCAGTGGACCCCACTCCATAAATTGGGTTTTCCGGTTTTTGCTCTTTTTTGGGGTTCGTGGATGGGAGGCATCAGCTGGGTGAGTGGAGGCATCGGCAATGCTCTGTTTCCAGAAAAGGGGATCAGAAAGATCCACTTTACCTAATAACCGTTTGATTGGAATTCATTTTTTTCTTAATTATAATTTTTAAATTTATTTGTTTCACTATCCTCTCTTTAAAATTAAAAATTTTATAAAAATTTAATTTAATTCTCTTATTTAAAATGAAATTAATTAAATAATTAATTTAAGATTCTGTTGATTTAAAAAACTTGAGGACATAAGCTAGTGAAATGAATAATCCATCATATTTTAAATTACTTATGAATTATAATGTTAAATTTCTTTTTTTTGTTTTAAAAAAAAAAAGAAAAAACGAAAAGTTAGGAAATGGCCAAGTGACCGAAAGGTCTGGAATTTTGTTGTCCAGAAGCAGACAGCCTATGGCCCTATACGCGTCGAAACCATTTTACCTCGAGATGGCAACAGACGACAGTAATTTCGTTAATTAGTTTTTTTTATCCTTTTCTTAACGGTAATTTCGTTAATTTGTAACTGCCACAACCCACAACTATATTCATAAAACATGCTTATTTTTTCATTTAAATTTTTTATAAAATATATTAATTATTAAAATAAATAAAACGTTTGGATAATTATAATAATTAGTCTTTTTAATTTCAGATAATAGTATACTAATTGCACTTTTTTATTTTTATTATTAATTAATATATTTTTCATTAATAAAATAGAATGCGAAACAATCACTTAAAAAATCACCACATTCCTCTCGTCCCAAATTAGATTTGGACCAAATCCAGAAGGTATGATTGTGTTATATAGATGGGACCATTTGGTGATATTCCACATCATTCCCTGATTTTGGTGGGTTTTGGGAATACATCTAAATCCATTAATTGCATGCTTCTGTATGCATTTCTTGTGAAATTCAAGAATAATCCATTCATCAATTGTATTTTCAAAAATAAAAAAATAAAAAGGAAATAGGATCTGCTAGAGATTGGATCCTATGTTACTTTTACATAGTACATGTACATCATATTATAAATTTATTATAAACCAATTCTTTTAAAATTTGATTTTCTCATATCTTGTTTATTCAATAAAAACAATTTAAATACTATTTTTGTCCCATAATTATTATATTTAAAAACGTTATTTCATATTATATATCACTTTGAAAATTTTAAAATAATACTAATTTTTATTTTTTATATTTACATTTATTAGTTTTAAGGCATTTAATAGTAATATGTGAAAAATATGATTATTTAAAAAAATTTTCATACAAATTTTTATAAACTTTCTAAAATTAAAGATTATCCATTAACTTATTGTTTTGATTAATAAATTTTAAATGATAAATATTATGTTACAAGATAAGTATAAATTTAATTAGAGAATAAGGGTTTAGTAAATTTGACGTCGAAAAATCATGTCTTTCTCCTTTTATCTCTATGTATAACCGTCATTCAGCGTATTCATTTCTATCATGCGATCCTCTATTATTTATGTCATCTAGGGATGCATATTTATCATTTTATTACATTGCCATTCATTCCTGTCACACAGATCTCGTACGTCAAAACGTATCAGCGTATTTATTTCTATAAGGCGATTCCCCTTTATCTCTATTCTCTATTGATGCATAATCGCTATCCTACTACATGGTTACTTATTTCTATCACACAGATATTATATGTACGAACGTACCAGCATATTCATTTCTATCAGATGGCCTACCACCTGTTCTTGTCACACAGACCTCGTACGTATGAACGTACTAGCATATCCATTTCTATCAAGCGGTTATTTAATTTCCTTCCGGCATGCGTGCTGAGCCGCAGGTTAGACTACAAATAACTTTTAGACTCACTTTTCAATTAGAATAATATGGTTAATTTAAATTATTTAATAGTTTCGTAATAGTTATTATATATAATTTTAATTTTTTTATACTTTGCTGACGTGGAATTCTTCTCACGAGCAAGCAATTAAATCCCATAGCTTTCCTTTGATGGGTCAGTCCGGTCTGTTTTAGTTACGGATTGAATGACGTGTTGATGGATTGACTTATTTAATAGATTTTAAGCTTTCTTTTTCAATATTCGATTTCAGTCCGAATATAAAAAGTTAGAGCGTTGATTACTATTTATTTATTATTTATCAAGCATCGTTGAACTAAATCAATAAAGATTTATTATCATTTATAAATAAGTAAATTATGAAACAGGTGAGAATGATAATATTTTAATCAATTAATTTAAAAATATGGATGAAGGAGTGAATTTGCGAAAATCCAAGAATGTTTCTTCTGTTTTTCCATTTATTTTAAATTTGTAGAAGAGTATGGGAAGTTAAAATATAATCGGTAAGAAAAGAATGGCATCCCAACAAAAGAACAAACTCTCGAACTCGAACGAAGCAAATCAAACGACACAAGACAGCTAGGCAGATGCTTGGGGAGCAAGGGAGGGATGATATTTATAAAGGTCCCTTTATAGGCTTCATTTATTAGAGCATGTGAAAATTAATACCTTCAAAATCATTGCTACAATTTGTAGCCGTGGGATTCCTCATTTCACGCAATCATTGATGATTATAATAGTGGGAATTTAAATTATGGGTAACTTTTCTCTAAATTCAGTCTGTTTTAAATTTAAAATATAAAAATTATATAAAATTAATATAATTATCATTTGAGCTTTTAATAAATCAAGTTTAGATCAATTAAGAGAAAAAAAAAAGGGAGAAATCTAGATAGGGTTCATTAAATTAAATATTGAATTTCTGTTGGTTTAGGTTGTAATATTGTCGTTTTGTGGATTCCTTGGTCTTAATTAATGCCACCAACAACATAAGTGGTTATGAATTCATGGTGTCACTCCTAATCACAACACCATTAGCTCCAAAAATCCAGCAGCAATTCACTCCAATTTTCTCACCATTTTCATTTTCCATTTCCCCTTTTTGTTTTTTTTCTTTTATGTATATAAAAGAAAAAATTACTTCTTAATTCCTCAGATTTAACGTAATTAACACTTCTATCCCTCTATTTTGACGATCCAACACTTAAGTCTCTCACTTTTTCTTCCGTCCAAATTTATAGTCCTTCCGTCCATTTAAACTATTTGGTCAAAGAGTTAAAAGTGAGAGATGATAATTTTTTTCAAAAATACTATTCTCTCAATGTGAAATTCTTTTTTTTTTTTTCTTTCATGTTTTCTCCGGTTGCATAAGAAGAAAAAGAAGAAGTTGTAGAAAGGGTAGAAAGAAGAAGAAGAAAGAAGAAGAAGAAAAAGAAGAAGTTGCAAAAAGAGTAGGAAGAAGAAGAAGAAGCAGTTGCAGAAAGGGTAAGAAGAAGAAAAAGAAGAAGAAGAGGCATTTGGGTTTGGGTTTAGTGAAGGTTAATTTTGTCAATTCACGTGTCCCAAACGGCTATTTTGGATGGAAGGACTACGAATTTGGACAGAAAATAAAGTGAGGGACTTAAGTGTTGGGTCGCCAAAATAGAGGAACAAAAATGTTAATTACATTAAACCTCAGAGACTAAAAAGTAATTTTTCCTATATAAAAACAAATCTCTTACGTTAGCTCAACCACCTCAACCAATTCTCTAATTAGATCAGTGAATTGAATAGTTAAGTAGCAACAGATGGGGAATCAGAGGACCAGTAATCAGAGACCTCCCCCCAAATTCTCCCAAAAATATTGTAAAGAAATTATTATTTAATTTTTATAATATGAAAAACTAAATTTGGTACTGAGCTTAAATTTTTTATGTCAGTTTAATTTTATAATGCTATTTTTTTTTTAATTTTATACTATTATATCATATAATATATTTATTTTGGATTTATAACTATTTTTTCAACTTTTAAATATTTAAATTTTATATAAATTTAATTTTATAGAAAAGTATGCAAGAAATATTTATCACTTTATGCTTAATTTGGTATTGAGCCCAAATAAGTTATTTTCTGAGGAATGTAATCTTTTTTTTTTTTAATTTAAATTTAGAATTCTGAAGTATTAAATTATGAAATACTAGGACGACTTTTCATATGCTTTCTCAAAATTACATAAATATTACATGAAATCACCATAATAATGAATAAAATGTGCAAATTAAAATTGATGAAAAATCAAAATTTCAAAAAAATCCCTAAATTAGATTATTTTTTTCTTTTCGAAAAAAAAAAAAAAAACACTGTCCCACCTATCCTATACATCATTGATCACATGAACGTAGTGTGCCCATCAGCAGCAGCATCAAGAAGAGGAAAATTGGTGTGTTTATTTTTATAAATACTTTCTGTTATACGAAGAAGAATTTCTAATAAATTGTTAGAAAATTTATTTACCATTTGGAAAATTTAAAATATAGTTTTTAGAAATACATTAAAAAATTATATTTAATCATTTTTTTTTCTATTTGATTTCAAACTTAGAAAACAAAGTTCTCCAAATTTAACTGAGAGAAAATCTACAAAATTTTGTTTGCTTACTTTATTTTTTTAAAAAAGAATCTCACTAACACATGTACTTTTAGTAAATATACATTCTTATTTTTTTTTTCAGTGAAAAAAATTGAAATAAAAATAGAGATATTTATAAAAGAGAAAACTATATTTTTTCTAAAAAAAAAAGAGATTTTTTTTTCTAAAAAAAAAGAGATTTTTCTTTTCTAAAAAAAAAGAGATTTTTTTTTTCTAAAAAAAAAAGATATTTTTGTTTTTTAAAAAAAGAAAGGATGTTTGCTATAATCAGGCCATCCATATCAAATACCAGAAGTCGGATCTCATTAACATGAGCATTGAAACGCCGAAATGAATCATCATAGTTAACCTGAATCCACAAATACCAATCATAAGAAAGCATCAGAAAAATTCCATTTTTACAACTATATAAAATATGCATATATTATAAATCCATCCACAAAATCATGGCAGATTCTAATAAAAATTCCATCTACATCAAACTCTAAAAAATAAATACACGAATTTTTTAAAAAATAAGCTTCATTTAATTTTCATACGGATCTTATCATATATTTGTATTTAGAAATTAGAATGCACCATGTATTGGGTTTAATTAAATTTTTTCCCAATGCAGAATGAAGAAAAGAGAATCCACGATGAAAAGTCGAAAAATAAATACTAACACAATATTTCAAAGGATTTTTTAGAGATATGGTATGTTTTTTAAAAATAGGTATTTTATTTGGGAGGAAGATTATTTAAAGTGGGTATTATTTTTAGCGGATTTTTACTGTTTCAATCCACTAAATTGATGGATCGAGAAGGTTTTTAAAGCTCCAACTCCTTTTACTTTCCCTTATTTTTAAAAAACATTTCTTCATCCTTCCAAACACAAGAATGTTAATGGAGTCGGGTGCTTTGGAGTCTTTCTATTGATGGGCTGGACCTTGCAATCTCGGTGTAGATACTCTTTTTTTTAAGGCTGAAAGGATTTTGCAGATGCTTCATTTATGGTGAAATTAATGCTTAGCAACTCATAGCAATCCCAATTAATTGGCTGCTGTCCACTAAGATCAACCCCATTACAGATGCCCTTTGCAAAGCCAGATAATCAAAATCATGTTTCAGCTACTCTTGATGTATATGCTCTTTTCCTTTTTTTTTTTTTTTTTTCCTTTAACCCCATCAATGGTGGAAAGAGCCGGCAGAGAGGGCCACTGCTCTTCAATCTTTTAAAGCTTAAAATCCTGGCTCCACCCAGCAAAAGCTACTGTTGGTGGACGCTCCAAAGAGTCTTCATTTTTAGCATATGGTCACCTTTGGTTTTGGAGGAAACACAAAGTTAGTGGTGTAAATTTATACCATTTCCATTATCTTCAGACATCAACTCCAACTGTTTCATCATCATTGTTTTAGAATCGATCATTTGGCCCTTTCTAATCCAGTTCTGCAAGGTATAGATCCATTATCAACTTGTTTTAACTTATTAGGATATGAAATTCCACATCAATGAAGATCATCCAATATGAGATCTGATCCATTATTCTTTTTTCTGATCAAGAGTCCTTTGAGCCATTCTTGCCCAGTTGCATTACCAGCTTGCATGGTTAGCTGCACTTAAAATCCAACATTCACCAACCAGTCATCAATCACATGGTTGCTTCTTGTGGTTTTAAATTTGAAACACTCAAAGAGTGATATAATCTGACGACTCCATTTCAGGGGCTCAAAGCAAATCACAAGTTGGAATGGAGCAAGAAGAAGTTGAGTTCTTTGATCAATTCAAATCATAATCTCTATAACATGTAGCTGTCCTCGCTATTCTCAGTAAATGGTCATTCATTCTTTGTTAGTCGGCAAGAAATCCAAGAAAATTGCTGGATTAGAGATGATGGCACTGTTAGATTATTCCAGCCACCATTGAAGAACTCAATCAATACCCCCAAAAAAAGAAATATAGTTAGAGAGCTTGTCAGAAAGTTAAGTTAGAAGTTAGAGGACTTGATCAGAAAGTAAAGTTAGATGACTTGTTATGCAGTTAACCATTGAAAAGTGAAAGATAAGAAAATTTTCAGAATCAATCGCTATATAATCACACTATGCTCTGTTTGAGCATACACGCTTACATATTCTAGTCGACCTATCTCTTAAACTTTAACAGGAAAAAAAAATGAAGAAACAGGGGAAACAAATAATGGCAAAGGAGACAAAAATTATTGTACAAGTTGCAAGAAATGAGGTAGACTTGGAAAGGTAAGTTTCAAGGTCTACCGAGTATTTGGATAAGGACGAATGAATGCGGAATTCATTTGCCATATCTTCAGTGAAGCAGTCACATCGGCTTCAATGGCATTGTTGAACAAAAATAGCTTGGCACTCCCGTAGATTGCCCTTGTCGGATAAACCCGAGAGCTGATGGTTGTTCTTCCCCCTTGGGCAAAGCTTTCAATTATTGAATGATCCACCTGGTTTACACACACACAGAGAAAATTATGTTAAATCATTCACCACATGACAGGTTTCTGTTCATGTTTGAGGAATAATTGATTATGCTCAACTTACCAATACCCTTAGAGTGAACTTTTCACCCTCCAGGACTGGAACGAAGTTACCATAAATTTGTTTGTTAACATCATTTGCTGCAGAAGACCTGCAAATGGCAATTTTGAATGTTCATTACAGATTGTAAGGATCAGGAATTTTTCATTTTAATTAAGACAACAATTGTAGCGTTAACAGTTAGCTACCTTGATTGGTCTGTGCAGAAGAAAGTTTTGAGGGTGCCATTGCTTTTTTGAACGTAGAAGTATACAGGGGTCTGCTCAACAAGGCTGTCATCAGCAAGAACCAGAAGACCAAATGGTCCTAACGCATTGCGGTGACGAGCACCATGACTGGTAGTGCAGCTGAACTCCTCGTTGGATTCAGCTGTCTTCTCCAAAGCCTTCTTGTCTAACTCAAACTCCGCAACAATATCTAGCTGTATCAATTAATTGCCATGTTAGCTTTGTATACTAAATGTGTTTTTTTCTTGATATTAGGGGATAAACGTAAATAAACCTGTGTGGCTGCGTCAAGATCAAGGGGCACA
Organism: Manihot esculenta; assembly: GCF_001659605.2. Lineage (NCBI taxonomy): Eukaryota > Viridiplantae > Streptophyta > Magnoliopsida > Malpighiales > Euphorbiaceae > Manihot > Manihot esculenta. The sequence continues at coordinate 27,982,730 of NC_035161.2, forward strand.
ACGGACCCTGGCTTGACCTCCACCTTGTTAAATTCATTGCTTCTCAGTCTCAAACTTTCCACCTCTTCCACTGGCCATTGAAGTAGATTGCTGCCAGTCTTTGTGTCCAAAGTAACTGTCCTTGGAATGCCCTAAACAGCGTTTGACAAATTCCATTTGTTAAGTTTTTGAAATTGTTAAACCTGTGAACGTTCAAATCCATATTTGAAAAGCAAATATACCTGAAGAGATGCCCATCCTTTCTTAACGTCAGCAACTTCACTATCAGACTCGCCAATCCAGCCCCACAACACCCTTCTCCCCTTATTCTGATCATAAAATGTCTTGGATGCGTAGAATATACCATAATCATATCTAAGACCAATACCAACATCAATCTCTGGATTATCAGGAGTCCATGTACTGGTGACTTCGTTGTAAGTTCCAAGCGCATAGTAATCATGCCTATCATCATCAAGGCTTGCCTTAACCACATGCTTCACTTCAGGCCCAGTGGCAGATGTATCCACTCCATTTTGACTCGTCCTTGAAACAGGGTAAAAGTCCACACACTCCCACATGCCAGTGCCGGGGACACCATGAAGTGCCTGAGGCTGCAACTTATAATTTATGAAGTCCTCAGTGTCATAAATCAAAGCAATGCCAGTTTTGCCAATTTTAGATCCTATGCTGATGCGCCATTTCCCCTCAGAAGTGTACCAAGCTGTGGTTGGGTCACGGAAGTCCTTGGTGCCAATGCCTGGTGGTGGGACTAAAACTGGATTGCCAGAGTATTTGACCCAGTCTAGGAGAAGAGGATCATTGGGGTCTGCTGGATAAGCAAGATTCTGCACCTGAACAGATTCATTGGTGGATCCAGTGTATAGCATGACAATTTTACCATCTGGGAGGATGGTGGCGGAGCCAGTCCATACACCATTTTGGTCGTACCATTGATCAGCAACCATTGCCAATGGGAGGTGAAGCCAGTGAATCAAGTCCCTTGATACAGCATGGCCCCAGACAATGTCACCCCATACTGCAGCATTTGGATTGTACTGGTAGAAGAAATGGTACCACCCCTTGTAAAACAATGGACCTACAAGTTTATGCAGGCTAAGGTCAACTAGTTTGATGGCCAAATCATCACGAAAGCTTTAAATTATTAATTTAATATTGATTTTGTTGTTGAACAAGGAAGCACAGAAGTTTCACAAGCAAGAAACAAGGTCTTACCATTCGGATCTGAAGCAGAACAAACCAGATTCCCCAATCAGAGCAGTCCACGTAATTAACCATTAGAAAAACAAAAGAAAAATAGCATTAGCAATATGGAAACTGCTTATTTCAACTTCAAAAGAAAAGTAAGACAATTCCCTTCAAAAAAAAAATATTAAAATTAAACTACAATTTACTCCCTTTAAAAATAATAATAATAAAAAATTAATTCCTATATTACTTTCACATTTAATCTCCATAGTTTCATTTAAATAAATACAATAAATTTGTCTTAAAAAAACAATATAAGATTACGTGTTTGACAATATTTTTCGCAATAAATAGTAATATATATATTGAAATTCATCTTTTGATGCATATTATTTCATTAAAATATTTTTTATTTCATAAAATCAAGCTCTAAGAAAATTGATAATCAACTTGGGAATTAAAAAGACGACGACTACAACTATCATAATTAAACAGTTTAAATAATTAAAAATACATAATACTAAAACCGGTTGACCAATAGACAACTGAAAAAACTATAAATGTTTGATTTTCCATAACATTAAAAAATAACAATTTAATAATAATTCTGATAAAAAAATTATCAAACTTTAATAATAATTTATTATAATAATAATAATAATTTCTCTAAAAAATAATATAATAATAAGTTGACACCGGGGTCCGGCAAATCTAGGAAAAACACAAGTTGTTCACGAGAAGGAATTTGTCTGCGACACGTCAGTAAATCAATAGTTTAAAGAGACATGTGGGTCCTACGTATCATGCTAACTGTTAATCATCAACGTTAAACGTGATTACTGTTGAGAATCCCCTTTTCACGCCATTCAAAGAGGGGTTTCCTTTTTTTTTTCTTTTAAAAAAAATTCTTAATTAAAATAAAAACAAAAATAGTAGGCAAACAGCTCCATTCAAACCCTTTTTGTCCACAAGGGCAATCGCTCGGAGATCGCCGCTAAAAATTAAAAATAATTAAAAAAAAAAGCATGCTAATGAACGTACCATTCATCCAGTTCTTCTCAGGCTGGAAGTGGAAAGCAGTTCTTTGCCATGATAACATGCTATTGTTCCATGGATACTGATCCGTCGACGATTCCGATACGCCAGAAATAAGGTTAGCCTTCTCAGACACACCGGCAGATTTACCGCGGGAGATAGGCCTCAAAGTCTCCGGTTTCGCCGTCTCTGTCGGCGAAGCCAATGACACCACATTTTCATCTTGTTGTGGATAAATGTTTAGCTGTGATCCATTCCGATTACCAATTAAAGCTACAAATAAGAAAACCATGACTAACCCAGAAAAGATCCCGAGGAGCAGTTTCTTGGAGGGGATGCAGTGGGTGGGTGGAGATCCGGAGGGGTGGGTGCCATCTGGGAGAGAAGTGTAGGTGGGTTGAAGAGGCTGAGAGACAGGAAGGAATGGATTAGGGTCAGCCATTGTTATGGGGAGAGAAAGAAGAGAAGAAGGACGGAAGAAGGGTGGCTACACAGATGGTATGTTTGTGTAAGAGGTTGTGGTTGCCATATATATAGGTGGTTTCCAAATGGACAGGGGAGAGGATGAGGTCAATGAGTGAAAGAGAGATTTAATTGCCTGAAAAAAATAAGGGTAAAATTCTTGGTGCGAGCTGATTTTAGAAAAGTTCTCTTTCTCTTGTTTTTTTTTTTTAAAAAACGGGCGGGGGAGTAGAATATTTGACTTGACAAGACTATAAGAATGCACTTTCCACCAGACTAAGTTTCGGAGTACAGTTTTCTTTCTCTTCTCTTCGCTTTTTTTTACACTTTATTTTTAAATATTTTAAGCTACTTATTATTAGCAAATATATAAATATTTATTATTAATACAACTATATAATAAGCATTAAAAAGTGGAATTTATTAATTCTAGAAATTATTTAGTATAATACATTATTTAATTTTAAATGAAACAATTTATATAAATATATTAGGAAAGGGAAAAAAATAAAATTAATTATATTTTTTTAATTCATTGTTAAAAAGAAAATATTAGTAAAATATATTAATTTGAAGGAAAAAAGTGTTAGGTGAAAAATAATTGGGCGGGGTTCCTTGGTAATGAGTGATAATAATGTTGCCAGGTCATTCATAAGCATCCAATGGGATTGCACAACTCATTCTTTGGAAACATGTGGACTCATTTGATCAATCCTTTGTTTCCAAGTGGATAACGCAGCCAACACTCTTTCAACAACGGGGGAGCTCCAACCCAAAGCATCCACATAATAATAATAATAATAATAAATATTTGTATAAAATTAAGTACAAAATATAGAAATACATGAATCAAGATCAAAATTTGATTGAATAATGTGAATTTTCAAACAATAATTCTTGAAATTTCAATGGTCAAGAAATGAAAATACATAACAATAAAAACCGCAGGCATGATTGGTAAAATTAAATACGTGTCAAATTAGGGAATATTAATATTTAAACACATGAATTAGGACATTCTCGACAAAACAAATGACACGCAAAAAGCGCAGTGCTGAGAAAGAAAGAAATAGAATAGAAAAGAAAAGAGCAGAATATTCAACCACATCGATTGGGCCCACAATCCTCATGAAAAATGTTCAATTATTTCCCTCAAATAATAGATAAGAATTTAAAGAAAGTTATGAATCAGCTTCAGAAAACGACTGATGCCTTCTCCTTCGCCACCAAATTTTATTTTTCTCAATTGAAACAAAACAATGTTTAACTTAATTTGTCCAAGTTATTGACCACAGAACATGACTCAGCTCGGTACAGTAGATGGTGATTTTTGAATCTCTCCAAGGGCCAAGGACCATTATTGAGGACAAAACAAAAACATCGAATAACAACTATTAATTTACATAAAAATCCCTACAGAATTGTTCTTGTTAATTTCAGAAACTAATTAAAATATTCTTAATTAAAATAAAATACCCTTGTTGGAAAAAAATGAATAAAAACATTAAAAAAATCTCAACATTTTAAGTAGTAAAAAAGTAATCTATTTGAAGTAAATGATGAAGTTATTAATAATGAGAATATTTAGGTATGTTTTTGTAAATTATTCCGCAGGAAATGAAATCTGAATCTTTATTGGTTTGGGCTTGTCGTTTTATGGGATCTCGTGCATCTTCCCACATGCTAAATTTTCTATATCCATATGGGTTCACAGTTTCGCACATGCTTTTGCCTCCGACAATATGGAAATTGAAATTGAAATTTGAGAGATTTTGTAAATTTATCATTTTACTTATTTATTACTAGTATTATAATAAAAATATGTGGATCCACGTAGACAGATCTTGGAGTTGTTTGTGATTGGACCGGCCGCATCAAATGAATTTAAATACTTTGGCATCAATGAGATGATTGGAATAAATTAATAATGTGGCTTGTCGAGGTGGACATAATTAGAAAATTGCCACGTAAGGAGTAGCCTTACGTGGCCATAAATAATTATACAAATTAGGTCAGCATACAATTAATTCTTGACTTTTATTTAAAGTGTATGATGACATATGTAATCTTTCATTTTGATTTCATCTCATATTTCAATTTCAATTTCTTATGGAGGCTAAATATATATTTGTATTTCTTAATTTTATAAAAATAAAATTAAAATAATGAAAATAATTTAATAATAATAAATATATATAAATATAAAAATTTTAAAATTAAAACTTATGTTTTCTATATTTAGAAGGATTTTTTTTCTTTAAATTTAAATTACTTTAAAAATATTGTAAAAAAATTTCCACTAACGTGCAGAAGTTGCCACATGGTGCCTGTTTGTTGGCTCTCACTTTCACTAACCAGAAGGTGCCACGTGCTCGGTCAACATGAGCACCGGTAACATTAGGCTTCAGTGCTTCTGCTTCAAATATTTTGATGCAATTTTTCTAATTCTTTCTATGCTGTTCCTTCCATTTTTTTAAAAATTGTTTTTTTTTGGTTAAAAAAAAAAGATTTTAAACGCCTTATATCATAAGAAAACTTATATTTATCTCCATGACATGCATTTATATAATTTTTCAAATTATTATTATAATTTAAATATTTAAATTTAATTTTTTACAAAGAAAAAAAATTGAATGATACGAATGAATTGTTTTTCTTTAGAAAGAGAATCTCTTTATTTGCTCTTTTTTCTTTTTGTGACTCGTTCGGTTTCTCCAACCACTTTTCGTGTGACCATCCCCAGCCGCATTTTGAGCAGAGACACCTATCGCTTTCTGTCCAAATTAGATTTTCCTCTCTACTATTTAGGTAGATTAGTGTGAATAAATAAAATTTTCCTTTGATTTTGGGTAGATCTGAGCTATAAAGAAGAATTTTTATTCTTGATCTACTTTATTTTTTGTTGTTATTATTCTTCTTAGTTCCTTTTTGTTGTTTGCGTGCAGGTGGATTTTAAAGTTTTCTTGAAGACATGTTTTCTGCATGCACTGGGAGAGGGTGGATGTTTCGGTTTGGATGTCCTCCCTTTCAACTGGCTTCACCCTTGACGCTGTTGGAGCTTGGTAACAACTTGGTGGAAAAGTCTAAACCTTTTTATTCTGTGGAGAATCTCCAGGTTCTATAGTTGTCTCCCTGTGATGAGCTGCTGAATCTCAAGGCACTTTGTTTTGCCAACAAGCTCTGCTCCACAGCTCTTCCTCTACTCGAGTGTTTCTTTTGGTGTTGCTATTGAATCTCTTAATTTATGAGATTGAAGACCATATGTCTAAATATGCATATTTTTAAAACAAAAAACAGACAAAGTAATTATATTTCCTTTTAAAAGTAAACTCCTATGATTAAAGAAGGAAAAAAGTTGAAAAATAAATTACAATTAATTAATATATTAACATGCTCCATTAGGTCAACTAGGGTTTCAAAATCTCTAATGCAGGTTGAAACCCTCATTACAAAATAATTATTACTATTATTTGACCTTATTCCATATTTAATTTTAATAAAATTATTTTTCTAAAGTAATAAATTTCATAGAATCGATTATTACTCATTAAAAACACGTAGAACTTGTTATTAAAAAAAAAAAAAAAGGAAAATGGCCATTTTAAATAGGAATGAAAATGTTCATCGGCTTTAATGGAATAGTAGCTAAAGCTTTTACTGATAATGTTTTGCCTTTGTTCTTGAGTGGCTCCCTTGTGCTTTTGATGCCCATGAGACTTGTTAGTTAATGCAATTAACAGAAAAAAGGGGTGCCAATGATGATGAAGGCTTTTGCTCCCTTAAAGTAAAAAGCCATGGCTTTATCATGATTTGATTTCCTTGTTCAATGTTCATATAATAGAACCGGGTTTGATTGAGTTTTAAATTAAGAACCTCATTATCTTTAGAATATTTGGGAATGACAGAGTGGAATTAGTATGATTTTGTAAAATGTTAGTTCATTTTTGTTTTAAGAATTTTTTTTTTCTCTTGGATAACAAATTATATGAGTGGATGAGAAAAACGCACCGTCTAATTAAAAAAAGCATTCAATTACTTTTTCTTTTGTCATAAACCTCGTGAACCAGAATGCCATACACTACATAACGATTTATGCATCCTTTTACAACGTAGAAGATTTGCCTTTTTAACTTTTTTTTGTTCTCTCTCTTTAGTTGACAATAGGTGTTTATAAAAAAAAGAAGTAAGGCAACACATGTACAACTTGAATTGAACAGCCAAAAAAAAAGCAAAGTATTTTAAAAAATATTTATGAAAGCTAGGTAAAATTCTTAAATTCGTGTATGCTGTTTGTAAATCGAAAGATTTAACCTTCGATGCTCGCCATTCTCATATAAATAATTTCACGTAGTTTAAAAAATTATAATTAACATAATCAATGTAATAATTCATATTTAATTTTTTAAACATTCTAGTAAAAAGTAAATTACATTATTCTTAAAATTAAGGAAAATTCAGTTCAGCTTAATAAAAAATTTTAAAAAATCTTATAGGTAACTAAATGTAATTAAATTAAAATGATAAATCAAATTGATTTAATTCGTTAACTCTAATATAAGATTTAATAGTAATAAGTAAAAAGAATAAATTATATAATTAATTTTATTCAATTAATTTTTTTAAAAAATAAAATTGAATGAAATAAATTAAAATAAAAGTTCGATCTAATTTATATATAAAAAAAAAACACTTAATTTCCAAATTGTATGGATTCAATCTTTGTTTTGTCCGTTTGAACCAACTATGGCGCACCCACAATTGAAAACTAATGGATTTTATTTTTTTTCTTCTATACATATAGATAAAAAGCATGTTAGAAAATTTATAAACAACCAAGATAGAGAAAAATTATATATTTTAGGATATATATAAAAAGGTCATATTTATAAAATTGAAAGAATATTTAGTTATATTAAAACTTTGTTTTGTTTGTTTATGAAAAATAATTAATATTTAGAAAATATTTTTTATTAAAAATATTATTTAATAAAATAATTTATTTTTTATTATTTAATTTTAATTTAAAAAATAAAAAATATTAATAAATTTATATATAAAAATTTTGATAAAAATTTCAAACGGTAGAAAATAACATTTTATTTTTTTTAAAACAATTTCTTTTAATCAAAAAATTATTCTCTGTTGATTAAATTTTTTGATACTTCAAACATTAAAAAAATACAAAAATATTTAATAAAAAATCAATAAATATTTTCTAATTATTTAATAATTTCATCTAAAATCAATTTAAGTTCAATCAAACTACAAAAAAAAAAAAAAAAAAAAAAAAAAAAAAAAGCCAGAAAAACCCAGTTGTTGCCAATTTTGACCGTCTACAACCACAATGCAAGGCACCATTTTGTGCAGATTTTAAAATACTACCATTGTATACAATAACATGCAGAATAAAAAATAAATTAACATGAAAACTAAACTAAAATAAAAACCTTCTCACTTTTTTCCACCGTATTATAAGATTTCTTGTTGAAATAGCTTGGAATAAAGGTTAATAGTTGTCTTAAAATGTGATGATCTCAAATATTCCGACAGTTAAAGATTTAATCCCAATATAAAGAATTTTCCACTGCCAAAAAAAAAAATCAAAATAATCCTTGGACCATGTACGAGAACATAAAAACACCGCAAGAAGCAAATACATGCATGATCATGAACTGTCGGCTCATGTTCGTATGATCTAACCAAAAACTTCGCACGAACACTGAGTTCAGGTAGAGATAGAACATTCATTATCGAAACGAAAGTTCTGCTAACCATAAACTTTAAACTACCATGTTAAAAAGGATGGGGATAGAATGAACACAGCTGAAAATATTCTTCCTTTTATTGTGGATACCCAGATCTCTCAGAAATCCCCTCAGAATGAACCATAAAGTTTTACACATTTGGTGGTGGCCAAATCTTTGTAAATAGTTCCTCAACTCGCCTTGCTTGATCGGCATAACCATCCAGACCAGCAGCCAGAAGTTCAACAGCAGCAGGGCCCATAGCTGATGCAAGGCTTAACTGGTCCCATTTTGCCACCTGAACATAAAAAGATCAATTAGAAAGCCACATAACTACTAAAAAGAATCAACTTCAGAAGGCTCGGCAAAAGGAAAGCACCCAAGAGAGCAAGTAGCTGTGCATTTGGCCGAATACGAAAACCAACGTAACAGTGATGGATCAGTTAGGAACTTGAGTAATAATAAGAAGAAATGAAAGAATAGAGTAATGAAGTTTAAATTTTCCTTATTTCTTTGAATCAGTCACAAGAATGTATCCATACATTCTCTTCAGTAACTGCTATTAACAACTTGCCAACAACCTTAATCTATTATAACTGCATTCAATTTTGTTATAACTACTAACTGCATTCCATTTCTAACAACCTTAACAATCTAACCAACACTTAACAACACTCCGCCCTCTCTCTACCTCAGTCTTGTCCTCAAGGCTAGAACAATGGAAATTGTTGGAATCATAGTGGCATGTCCTCTCACGTGGCATTCTCAGGAGCTAAATTTCCCCAGTGAAGAGACCTTGATGCACGTACTGACATTTCTTCTTAACTCAATGTTCACCCAGGACCAATGCTTAATTCAGTGAGCAATTCCTGGGCCATGGTCACCAAGATGGATACCCATGAGCTTGGCAATGTCCTGTTTGCTGAACATATTAAGCGGTGCTGCAGAAGATACTTGATACTTTCATGGTCCATTTTAATAACTAATGGACTTTGCTCAAAGTAGTGTTGCCATTTATCCACTGCAAAAGTAAAAGCATTGAGCTCAGGCTCATAGACAGGGAACTCTTGGTGCTGGAGGCTTAGGAATTTTGCTGAGATTGGAAGAGAGAGCACTGCACTGGAGCAGAGGACATGGATGCTTAAGATATTCAAAGGCTACCATTGCTTATCTAACCATTGGATTGGAATGCCTGACTCTGTAAGAGGCTTGGCAATAATGACAAAGATTTTCACAAATTTCCTACAATGGTCAACAAGCCCCAACCAACTGGGGGGTTTGACAGACTTAGGAATGGACCAAGCGAGGATAGCTTCCTCCTCAAACTGATATAGGGTGCAGTAAGCCCTAACCACCCCCCTCCCCCACCCAAAAAAAGGGGTTTTGCTAGACTTAGAATGGATGGAGCGAGCTTCCACCTCGGAATGATCTATGGGTATCTTGGCACGGGTAGTGACATGGCCTTAATAATCCACCTTGTCTTGGCCAAAATAGCAATTCATCTATCTTTGCGAACAATTTGTCTATCAGTAGCACATGGTTCATATGGACTTGGAATACAGAGCATTGTTAAGCCAAATGGCATCACTTGAAATCCATAATGGACATGATGAGTACAAAAAGACTTTTATGAATATCATTCATGCATAGCTGATGGTAACTGACATGGAGGTCTACTTTAGAAAAATAAGCAGATCGATGCAACTCGATTTAGAAGGATTCCACTAGGCACTAGTAGAATTGGAAATTTGTTTTTGACGGTAATACCATTCGATTGATGATATTCACTACAAAAATGCCAAGAACCGTCCTTTTCAATTAATAGCACCAGAGATACAAACAGTGGTTAACTTGGGCAAATAAATGAACTCTAAGGCATCTTTGAAACCTGCTTCTTCATTTCTTCTGTTTGGAAGTGATGGTGGCTGCAAGGCCAAATGTTTATTGGTTGTTCCCTTAGTTTTAATTGAATAGTGTGATTATGAGATCTTCTAGGGGGTGGCCTTTTAGGTTCATGGAATTTAAAATCATAGTGCCGAAAGTAATTGATCTAAATCCTCAGGATATGGCGAGCTAGATTTAGAAGACATGCTACTGGTTTCTAGAGTCTCAATATGGAAAAACTGAACTGAATACCTTGTATACTTTCTTTAACAGCTTCTGAAATTTCACACAAGACATCAGTTGTGCATTGCTCTCTCCTGAAGCACCTTCAATTCAATAGTAGATGTGCAATGAACGAGTGATCACTTGCAAGATTTATACTCAAAGGCCACTGGACTATGCTGTAACATCCAATCTACTCCAAGAACAATGTCAAATCCCCTAATCTTCAGCAACACCAGCTCAAAACGGCAAGTGTGACCTTACATCTTCCAAGCAGTGTTACTAGAATCACACTCGCGATATGAATCATACAGTTCACATCAAGTCACTAGCCTAACAATGTGAAACTGATGCGGGAATCAAAAGAAACCAAGAACCAGACAAGAATCAAATGTGAATCGTGAAAATAGATAGGAAATGATAGATTCATTGATGCACGCAGAGAAGAGAAGAAAAGATATAAAGCCCAAGAGAAGGACACCAGATTATAATGTGTGTATAAGAGTAAGAGCCCATACAAAAATCCATTCTTGATATAACTATCACTAGAAGATAAAGATGATGGTGAGGGGCTTGACTTGGAAATGATAGTGAATATGAATAAGAATATGAAAACAGATGGCTAGATAGTTTAGTTATTTTTGTTTTAAAATTTTAACTTGGCTAGTTTGATACTTTAAGCTTGGAAACAATAAAGTCATTGGATTGGTGAATTTGTTTAGCCATGCTCTAGGATTTGTGCCATCATAGAATGTAATTTCTAATTTAGGATATGGTACTCACCCAGAAGCAGCCATTTACAAACTGGATTCAGCAATTTCTATATATTTCTGGAGTAGGTAAAATTCCATTGCCAATTAAAACAGGCGCAGCAGAAAGGATTTGAACCTCAGAATCTTTTCCTTTGCTGTGCGTCTTAAATCCTTCCATCAGTTGCTATTGATACCTCAACGGTTGAACATAGGTAGTCGATTTTCCTTCAATATTTTCTAATTACAGCATCCTATTCTCATAAATCAGATTGAATGACTTTAATTTAATGCAGCAAATTCTGATAATGCGAGCCAGAGATCTTGTTGAGCTCTATCTGAATTTCTCTGATTTCTGTCCAATTCTTTGACGTGATCATCTAACATCCAAACTTTGGCGATCCTTCCATAGTTTGAGAATTGACAGGATGTGATCCAGCTACAGAAGCAAAGTTTCCAAGGATTGCAACCATCTCTGTTACCACCTTGTTTGGGAACTTGGATCATAAGAACCAGAAATGTGCTAGTAAGAAGAAGAGAAGTGTAGAGAGAGAACAAGGGGATAGAGAGAATAGAGATAGATTAATGAAATTTAATCCTTTCTGATGTCTTATGTTCAATTACAAGAATACATCTATACATACTCGAGTGACTGCCATTAACAATTTTCCCAACATTCCTAATCTAATTTTTTACTGCATTTCAATTCTATAATAGCTGCTAACTGCCATTGCTAACCATCTTAACAGTCTAACCAACTGACACCTAACAGGGTCCATCATCTGTTACTTAACTAGTAACAGTGACCACAAACTGGGATTCAGGTTGAGGTATTTTTCAACAGTAAACATAAACTGGATTCAGGTAGAGATATTTTACAAGTAAATTTCACTTATCATCACTTAATTTAAGTGGTCTTTAAATTCAATTAGTATCACACATATCTTCTAGAATTTACCACTGTTGTTAAAATCTTACAATTCTCCATTTGAATCTTATGATTGGAGTTTATTTTCCACTATATCTATGCGGTGACTCTTAAATGTACTTGAATCTTACGATTCTTGATTTGATTCCACATCCTAACGACTTGAATCTATAGAGCAAAATGCAAAGTACTAGAATTGCAACTAAGTCGAAAAAATCAATAGTGAATCAGATGAATCAATATGAATTGATTGAGTTTTTAATCGATTCAAGGGATTATTTCTCTAAAGGGTTGGTTTAAGATTTTATTCATTTTTGCTATGAAAAGTGCATATAATACCATTGCTTAGCTATTCCTTAACTATTTTTCTTCCATCACCCACTTTTCCCCCTGCCTCTTCTTTTTCTTTCTTTTTTAGTTCATTTACTTCTCTAACTATAGTTATCTAAGTTATGACATTTTATATTAATAAATTTCATATTTTAATGTAACATGCTATTCTTTTAATTATTTAACGATCTTATTAAATTTAAATGAGAGTTTTACGACATACATAATGATAATCATTGTGTATAATTCAAGAGTTCCTAATTTATAATGGAAAACTATATAACATAATAATAATATATTAGTCTATTAATAGGTAACAATAATTCTATATGAAAAAATATGTTATTTTGATATTTTTTATCCTTATATTTTAGAACATATATTTTTTTAATTAATTTTTAAAATTTTATCGAATCTTATAGTTTGATTCAATTCTCGATTCCCCATACACAGAATGAAGATTTCGACTCTCGATTTGACAACTATATAATTTACTATAATAAGGTTGCTAACCCAGATTAGCTTCTGGAAAGTATGAACTACCCTCTACATCATCAATTTTAATTAAAAGCTAACCCTAGACACTGTTTCCCAAGTTCCTATTTCTTTAACATGGAAATTCGTGATGTACATAGAGGAAAAAGATGTAGAATGTAAAAAAAGAAAAAAAAAACAGACCTCTTCTTTGCTGAAATTGTAGACAGCAGCAGATTGTGGTGATAACCTTCTCACAAAGGAGTACTTCTCATCAGGAGTCGTTAAAGACTCATTGAGCGACTGCAATACCTTCAATGGTGCAATGATATAGTCAACCCTGAAATATTAGAACAAAAACAAACGTCTGTATCAAATATTAATTTTTAAGTTCAGCTGTCAAAATTCCCAGCTCAATATGAGTAGAAGAAATTGTAAAAATGAGTCATGCTACCCCAAAAGACTGAATAAATCTTGTTTGTTCCGAACTGCTGCGGCCATCACCTTCGATTTATGTCCATATTTGTGGATGTAATTATAAGCTTTTGTCACCTATAATGAGATATATAGCAGTGCATCAAGATAAGGACATCTTGGCATTTTGAAGTGTTAGTTACAATAATTACCGAGAGCAAAGTGAGACAACAAAAAGTAACACATGTCTTGGATTATACTTTAACCATCAGAATAATTAAGTTATGATACAAAGATATAGCTATTGTGCTAAAGCTGCATAAAGTAAAGAACAAAGTTGTCACTTCATTAGAGAACAACACTGCAGGTTGGAGCACATCCAGTACACCTCTTGCTCCCTGATTAAACAAGATTAATACTGGCTAACAGAAAGATGTGAGACATGAAATCAGCATTAAAATTTTAATTCTGAACATCAGGAAATTTACTTTAAATTGCATGCTATTCCCCAATCACCAAACACTATCATAACATCACAGAAAGGCATCTATCATTCAACATCAAGGTGTCAAGCAAACAATAAGGAAAAAATTGGCACTCTAACATTTGGCTTTGACTTGACGGTAAAACCAATTCTAGATTTTACAAAATGAAAAATTGCTACCTGTTTAGAGTATTTCAACTGTGCATATGTAAATTAGTATAGAATGTATAAGTAGCTCTAAAGTGCTTTATCAAATAGAAAATTGAATGGATTTGAAAAACATTAAAATTAAATGGTTTCTAGACCTAGTGAAATTGAATTAGAATAGGTGATAGGTCCTATTTATAGTATGTACAAATAGCTTTGGAGTACTTTAACAAATAGAAAAATTAATGAATTTAAAACATGTTAATATTAAATGGTTTCTAGATCTAGTGAAATTGAATTTAGAAGAGGCGAAGGGTCCCGTTAGTTGACAGGGTTATCCCAACCCCAATTTTCATTTGGAAAGTGATGACAAAAAACAAGGTGAGAGGCGAAGAACTTCCTCTGCCTTGAATCTGTCCCTCTAGTCTCTATGCATAACTTGGCGATGGTGAGTATATTTGGCACACAGAAAATCATGTTATCAGTTGTCATTGAACTCATAAATTTAAATTAATTTAGGTCTCATACTACAATTGAAATAATGATGACCTCTTAACCTCAGCACAAATTTCATTTAACAACTGCACAACCAAGATTATCAACATCAAGAGGTCATTATTTCCTCTCGTCAATGTTTGAAACAAAAAGAAACTTAAATATATAATTTAAAAAAAAAAAAGAAAACCATTTTCCACATGAAAATGCACTGGCTAGTTATCACATTACCCATTCAACAACTGCATGAATGGTGAAGGTTCTTGGTGAACTTGACTACAAGTGGTGTTGAAGACTAAGAATGCAGCAAAAAATTAATGACAGAAAATACAGACACCACTGAATATGCCACAAGGAAATGAGTAAAAAAATTTTGTGCCAAAAACACATTCGCTTATAATCCCCAAGCAAGCAAATAGGTGAATCTTTAATGTTCCTTGAAACTAATTTCATAAAATATCCGCATATTAGCTCGAAAAACTCTAACAAACTCCACATAAAGGCAGTCAGCATATAGATAAGCAACAAGAAAGATAAAGCCATTTGACTAACCAAAGACAAACCGGGATCTTCCCCTCTCTTTAGAGCAGCATCAATCTCAGGGTCACCAGAATGGTTGCGCGCCCAATCCTGAAGGATAATAAATGCACATTAATAACAATAAGCTACTCAAGTTTTGTTAAACTATGTCATTAATTGGTAAAAGGGAATGATTACCCTGATGCGTCCAACAAATATCTGTATAACAGAAGCACCAGCTTGGGCTGCAGCTGCAGCTTGAGCAAAGCTGAGAAGCATGGCAACAATAAAAAATCAAGATACCAACAACAAAAATGCATCATTATCCTGTGGGAATATTGAAATATTGACATTAGCTATCTAACTAGATTTTTTCATCTTAATAAATTGCCTTTCCAATTGCAGACAGATGGATGTGTGGAAAAAGATGAAATTATTAACATTAGGAATAAACATGTAATTCGCAAATGTAATATATTCAGCCAAGCAGCTTAGCACATGAGAATGCTATACTGAGTATGCTATACTGAGTGATTTTGTTGAACATTCAAATTATACAAAAGGGAAAAATGTCCAATCTGTATATAATTTGCTAATATTTTTACATTTAAAATTGTAGCTTAAGCAAATCATTCAGAAGGTTGATAGGTGCATAAAATAAGTCTTGTCTGCAGTCACAAAATGTTTACTAGAAACCTGCAAATGTAATCATAC
The DNA here is from genome assembly GCF_001659605.2 of Manihot esculenta. Lineage (NCBI taxonomy): Eukaryota > Viridiplantae > Streptophyta > Magnoliopsida > Malpighiales > Euphorbiaceae > Manihot > Manihot esculenta. The sequence goes on from NC_035161.2 coordinate 27,998,519, forward strand.
TTGCTAGCAACCTCATGACTGTCTCCAATACACAGATTAACACTATTAATAAGTAGACACACTCTCGCTAACTTAACTTTAGCAACTTCAACATTTGTTCACCTCTCATTGTAGAGTTCTGATGGATTCAGTTAAGATCAAAATGTTCACCTGTAAACAAGTGTCATATGTGTTTGTATGCCCTCAGATTCCAACAATCTTGAGGCTTCAATTCCCTAAATAAAAGGCCAAGTGATTAGGCCACAAAGAAGTAAAAAAGTCATAAACTTTCCTGTTTGAATTGTGCAGGAAATTCTTAAGGTTGCTGGTATACACTCGTTCTGCACAGGGACTCACTTGCCAAGTTGCAGGAATTTTGAATAACAAACGCTCTGGAGGAACATTGATTTCACTGTACAATTTCAGCAAAGAATGCACCTGTACATCACATTATATTTCCAAACATCATATGGCATACTGAATAAATTCCTAAAACTTAATGGCAGCAGGCTGCTGAACTCCATGAATATAACAAATTTAAAAAGGAGAAACCCCAAAGACTCAAAGACATTGTAATGTTTGTACAATTGTACCAATAACATGGCAAACAAACATAATTAAGATAACCATAAAAAAAATATTGACTTGGGTTTTGATATGGGCCAATTCAATATAAAGTACAGTCACAAATATCCACCAATATCAGCATACTGTACAACTTTTTCTAACAAAATTAAAAAAAAAAAAAAAAAAAGAGAGATATCTCCACCATTTTCCAAATGAAAAGCTACAAAGTGAAACGCATACTCTCACTGTCAGACATGCATATTGTCATTAACCAAACCCCAAAAATTGTAAAGAGAGCAATTGAACAAACAGCACTACTAAAACATACAATCTCTGACAGAAAAGGGAGTTTTTGAAATACTACTAAAACTGACAAACACTGATTATTTCATCATTTCTTTGAAATGGTTACCTTCCTAATAATGCCGTGAGTGTCATAAGCCAACCGTGCATCCACTTCAGTTGAAACTCGGCCAGGTACTAATTTCACCAGATCACCTCCAACATTAACTAAAGCCTACATCAATGAGGGTCATGTCATAAATCCAAAAAACCAAAGTTCAAAAGCATTATTTAACAACAATTAAGGTTCAGTAGAGCCAACCTTGTTAGCGAAACAGGACAATCTCAATTCAACATTTTCAAGGGCAGCACACCCTGAATCCGCCAAAGCCATATCCACAGCATTCTACGAGGAAAAAATAAAGATGGATTTTAAAAACAAAGAAAGACATTCTATGGGCCAAAATGGTTGCTTCAGATATTCTTGCCCATCTCCCCCTCCTCAAAATAAGTCAATAAATATCGTGCTTACTCTGAATATAGTATCAGGGAGACTCAATATACCCAAAAGAAGCGAAGAGCTAACAGTAGCAGCTGTTGGAGGAAATCTGAATTATAAACAATCATTAAAAAAACCAAAAAATGAAACATGCAAATGATAATACAACACAATATGATGATTGAAGCATCAATTGGAAAGCAATTTAAAAGAGAAGAAAGGAAAAGATATATACTTCTCGAAATCATCGAAAATGACAGTATCAGGAACGATCTCACTGAAGCTAGATACAGCATCTAATTCAGTTCTCGCACCTAAAACAGATAAATTTCGTAAGAGAAGAAAAATAAAGAGGGTCCCAGCTTAAATATTAAAAAAAAAAAAAACTAAAATTGGATAGAAAAGAAAAGCAAGATAGAGAAAGACCAGTATCGAGAGAAGAATAGAAGGAAGAAGAAGCACGAATTTGAGGGAAAGGTGGCTGGAGCTTGAAGAAGACTGCATTAGAAGCTCCCGATCGACCAAGCAGCCTCAAGCGTTCTCCCTAGCGTTACGAATCAGAATACAGAAATGAGCTACAACACACAGATGTATAATAAATGAATGAAAGAAAAAGAGAGAACCTGAAGTGAAGATTTGGAAGAGAGAGCGGAAGAGGGCGGAGTCCGCAAGGAGATTGACATTTTGGTAACAGAGTGAACGTAGCATTGAGCTACACTGTGGATCCAAGATGGTTTATATACAGAGGATGGACTTATTATTATTAATTTTACTCTGCACCTTTTGGATATTTCTTTGTCTTATTCGTTGCTTTCTGGATATATTTGGTTTTTTATATAGACTTATGGCTAAAAATAAATAAATTTTATTTTTTATTTAAAACGTTCGGTCCAGATGACTGAGAGATTTCTGAAATATTTTCATAAATATTAAAAGTTATTTTAATTAAAAGATAAATTTTATTTATTAGTTTTGTTAATTATATCATCTTTAATATAAAACAAAGACACTAAATTTTATTGTAGGAGTAAAATCATTATTAAAAACATATAATTTGAGTTAAATAATAAGAGATTATTTAAATTTTATTTTTAAAAATAAATAATTTTTATTGTAACAGTATCCAAACTTACTATCACACACATATATATATACATATAACATAATAAGTTTTTTGAAAAAACAAATTAATAAGTTTATATTCACATAACACTGAGCATGAAAATGAAATGGGAAAACGTTTGATGATTTCAAGAAAACCTGTTTAAATACCTGTTGCAAACTCCGCCTAGAATTTGACAGATTTCCAAATAACTACAGCAAGGCCAATCCTTTTTTTTGCAAGAAAATATGTTCCTTTTTCTAATTTACTTTTTTATTATTGCTTCTCTTTCTCTGTTGTGTGACGTCCGACTTTCTCCTGCTTCAAAAGAGTAAGAGAGGGCTTTTCTCTGAATTGTAAATATTAGGAGTTGTTCGATGCCTCTTGATATTGACAGAGAATCAAGTTCAGTGTTTAGGAGCATCGGATTCTCATGCTTTTTATGGTGTGGTAAGTTTTCATCCTTTCTATGGTGTGGCTAACTTTTGGGGACGATATCAATGTTTCCATGGTATCTCCTAAGTCTATTTTTAATTATCTCAAAATTATTTTTTATTTTTTCACCATAATAACATATAAATCCACTATTATAATTCTATTTAATTTTATTTGATTTTTAAAATTTTTTAAAATATCTCTTAATATTTAATAATATTAATGTCTATAATTAAAAAATTAATAAAAAATTATTTTTCTTAATATGGATAAGTAAAGTGGTAAAAAATTATAAAATGGATGGAATATAGATTTTAATTTTTAAATATTTTTATATCATGCTTATATATCCTTTAGAAATATTTTCAATTTCTATTTATATCAAATATTTTCTGTAATATAATTAATTACAAAACATCAATTTGCTTAAAAAAATTAAAATAATATATATATATGCTTGAACAACAAATAACAGAAATGATAAATTGCAGACAACAAAGCCAATCATTCAACAGAAACAAATTATAGCAAAATTCAAACCTTACAACTGAAGATTTATAAAATGCTAATAAAATAATGTCAGACTCGGGTGAGCAAATGAATCTGCAGTAAAAGTTTGCAAATAATGCAGCTCCACCAAATGCCTAAAGTTTTTCCATATCTGTAAAATTTAACATTAATGTTTATAATAATATGTATTTATATACTCCATCTTTTATTAACGGAGCTTACCCCTTCTCCCAGCTTCTTCCATCTCACTAGCCAACACAGAAATTTCATCACCTCTGATGGATCCCTCAGGGAGTAAAATGCATTGGTTTCTTTTGGTGCTGAAGACACCAGAATTCCATACCCTCTATTTCCTTCTCTCAGAACCTGATGTTCAATCCAAAGTTCATACATATTTAACAATTTGTAGCAGTAAATAATATTACATGAAAAAATTATTTTAATTCCTAATTATTCAATACCTTGAATGCATCTTCGTCAGATCTGTCATCACCAATATAAATTGGGAGCACATCATCACTGTTACCCAGGCCTGCATTGCCATTTTTATAAATCATAATCAAATGATTTCATGAATGCATCTCATAGAGACCGTCTTGGATGTTACATGAATGTCATGTTAGATGTTGTCAAGGAATAAGATTACATACCAAGAGATTCAAGCAGAAATTCAACTGCTTTACCTTTATTCCAGTCAATCTCAGGACGTACCTCTAAAACCTAACAAACACACAAGAAACAAGTTCAGAATGCTATTATTTCAGTTCTACAGTAATAAAAACATTTGTTGTGGAGAAAACAATTATCGGTAGATTACCTTCCGCCCATGAGCCAGACGTAAACGAGGATACAGTTTTAGAACATCATGCACACGTTGTGCAATAATAGGCCAGTTCTGAAATCAATACAAGTAAAACACATCTTAAACTCCATAGCCAAACTTAAAAATGCACGAAGATTCAGCTTTCTTTACCTTCTCATCTACATTGCGGTAATGTACAGAAGCACAAAACTTGTGATTCTCAACTCTTGCGCCTTTGATATCTTTAGTATTCTCAACAAGGGTTGTAAAAACCTGCCAAGTGAATTACTTTACACACTGATAAGTTGGCGAAAGAATTATATCTAAATGAAACAAAACAATCAAACAGTACCACCTCATCGATCATGGGTATAAAATCTCTAGCAGGCTGGAGCAGATTCACCTCCTTGCCCTACAACAACATCACAACAGGCGAGTTAAATGTTATGGGTGTTGCATGACATATGGAATTCTCATCTCGTACCTGTTGGTCAGTAGATTTAATACAATCTGGATGGTTACTGGACACTGCCTCGTTGACAGGGCCCATGATGTCCATCCCATGGCTACCGGCATAATAGAGTTCTGTCAGTCCTACCAACTCAAATACCTGAATACGAAGTTGAGTTAGCATCCCATGAGTAACCAAGTAATTAACAGATTATTAACATATAATAAGGAAATGCAAATGTTTCTCTACGGAGGAGTTCTCCACCTACTTTATCACGGTTTCTTCCTGTAATAATTGCTGTTGGAAAATACTTAGCTACATTTCTTACAGCAGAACGCATCTGGAAATAAAACAATTGATTTTGATTCAATGTGATGGAAATACGAGGTGGTGAAACTGAACATTGAACAGAAAAAAAGGGGAGAAACCTATTAAACAGCTGGAAGATATTGGGAAATCTTACATCATCAGACATGAGGGCCTGATCTGGGTCATCAACTATTGGAGAAAGAGTCCCATCATAATCAAGAAAAATTGCAATCTTCTTGTTTTTTGCAAACTTTGTAATTTGCCCAAACGAGTTTAGAGCTGATGGGTACTTGAGCTGCAGATTCAGAAATAAGATGAAACAAAATTATGAATGGGAATATATAATAAGCAGAAATAATATATAACACCTTATTTATTTATCAAAAATTAGAACAAGCATACCATCCAGGAGAAGTAAGCAATCTCAATCTCAATCTCATCTGCAGCATCTTCAAAGTTGAGATCCTTAATGAGTTTCTTACGAGGAGGAGATGAGGATTTCATGGCATCCAGCCATCCATTGTAGTGAACCTCATCAAGCTTTTCAGGTTTTTTCCTGGGAATGTTGGAGGAAAAAGAAGCTCCAGATTGTGGGTAAGGCAGCAGATTTATTGGTGCCGGGTCAGTGAGAACAGGAGATGAATTATTTGAGTTGATGTCCATTGGATCCAGAATACTAATTGCAAAGCACTTCCAAATTGTAATATATCAAAGCGTTTGATACTAACAGCCACTCAGCCAAAACACAGAGATATGCACCTTAGACTTCCACTGATAAATTTTTATCCTACCATTTTATCAATGGAAAGCCACCTTTTCAATGTTTTCTTGTCGCTACTGATGGGAAAGCAGTTCATCTGAGCATAGGCTTCCTGAAAACTACTAAGCATTAATCTGACGTCTAAAATTGCTTCAAAATAAGAAATAGCTAGACATATTAACAAACATTTGTATACCTTCTCATCCCTAGAGTTCCAACGCATTTATAGCAGGTGGCCCAACATTATTTGCACTATGATTCTTGAGAAAGCGAAGGTGTTTAGCTTCTGTAAAATCCACGAAAAAGAGCCAAGTTTACTGAACTTTGCATTTTCAAGCAAGCAACCTTACTCAGCTAGACGTCATCTTGATATTTTCCAAAATAATGAAGATGATAGTGGTAACGCTAAGAATATTATCAAATCTTAAATAGAGTTGATATTATTAAAAATAAATAATTACTTAATGCAAGATTTTATTATAAAAGCAATGATTCAATTTATTAACAATTGTTATTTACCAAAACAAATAAAATCTTAACAGATTAGAGAATAAATATCAAACTAAAAGTGACAAGCAATACATTCTATGAAAATTTTACAAAAGTTTTGGAGATCAGTATCATTCTACACACATATTGATTATCATAGTTGTGCAACTTAAGAAACTAGCTTGTCCACACCATCTAAGACATCTGGATTCTAACATTTATAATAGATATAGTAATACATCGACAACATAAATATAAACTTATACCGAAAATTAAATTATTCGAAATCCACAAAACTCATTTCGAATCTGATTAAAAATTAATTTAAATCATTTGAATCTGTCACAGATAGTTATTATTATCCGAATAAATCCAAAAAATATTATTATAAAATATATTTTTTATATTAAATTAATTATTTATATAAACGGATTCGGTAGTGGATACCATATACATAAAATTCGAATTCAATCCGAATCTACATCGAGTATTATTTTTTTAAATTTGAACTCACTCCAAATTTAATTATAATTATTTAAATACGTTCTATTAGTGGAAAAGAATTTGATTGGATCGGGTATCCGAAGATAGCTGATAGATTGTCGTACCTATCTTTAATTCTCTTAATAGCTTAATCAATTTAATACTTAATCCAAAATTTAATAATAATTATTAGTAATATTATTTTATCTTGCTCTATTTGTAATTTTTTACAAAACCAATAGCCACTACTTGAAGCAGATGACAGTGAGAGAAATTTGAATTAAAGAATAAAATTTATTTTTAGGTTAAAGTGTATTAAGGCAAAACAAAATTGTAATACTTCATTAAAAAAATCTAAACTTTAATGTATTGGATTTAGTTAATGTAAATGGTGAGATTTCAAATTTAAATTTAAATATTCCTGCAAATTAGATTGCATTAAAAAAATTAAAAGACATTTTAAAATCTCAATATAACTTTAGATTTTTTTTTTCTTTTGTTTGGAAAAATCGAATCCAAAATAATTGGAGATTTCATTATATATATATATATATATACCTTGCAATCTCATTTAAAGGGCTGTCAAAGGATAAAAGACAAAAAAATATATATTTTATTTTGTATAATAAGATAAAATATAAATGGGCTGTCAAAATCAATAGTGTATTAAAACTGTGCATACCTCAAAATCCTTAATATATTCATCAAAATGAAGTCACAGAATCATTTCATCAGAAACCATTGGCTTTCAAAAGTCAAACAACTTCTGGCTATGGTCCCAAGAAAAATCCACAAAATAACAGGTAGACTAGGTCCGTCAAATACTCTTTATCATGCACTCTTTATCATGGGATAACCATACGTAAAGGATCTCTCCATTTACAGATTACAAGAAAAAAAAAAAAAAGGAATTTCATGGTGCAAAAACACAAAAAATTTTCACCTTTATGGATCTAAGAGAAAAAGGGTTCACCTTTAAATCATGGGTTTTGCATGTTTAAACAAAAATTAAGAGCTGGAGTTCAACATGGATCTTAGAAAAGGCTTCACCTTTGTTATTTAAGCTGCGGCTAATAATGAAGATAACAGCAATGCACATGAAACTCGAAAGAAAAAAATTCAGATTCCAGAAGAAAAATGATAACAGATACAAGCAGAAGAAACGTTTGCATACCTAATCGAACGTATTGAAAACGTGACCAGCGTCGTCGATTATCGTTTTCCTATGAACCAAACAGGGAAAATGAACTTTAAAATGCAGTTGTCAGATCAAAAACAGAAAATATAAGTATAGAAAAAAGGAAGATGGAAAGGCTGCAGGCACTGAGATAAACCCTAGTAAAGAAATGAAGAGAAAGGAAGGAGAAACTGAAAATTGAGAAAGCAAAAGAGAAGGGAAGAAAGGAAAAAGAAATGGGTAGGAAGGATGGAAAGGGAGGCAGGATGGAAAGGGAGGCGAAAAGAAAGGTATTTATAGTTATAGACTTAGAGAACCCATAGACTAACGTGCCCAACAAAGTAACCGCCCCTTTCCACTGCCTGGGTGCCAATCAGGAAGCAATAATTTAATTTTCAAAAAAATAAAAAATTATTATTTAGACATTGATGAAGATTTTAAAAATAATATTTACACCTTTCATCATATAATTTATTTTATTACACATATTAAAAAATATAATTTTTATTAATTTTTTAATTATTTCATCTTAAATGTATTAAATTTTATTAAATATATTTTTAAAAAAATTTTAAAATAAATAAAATTAAATAGAATTATAATAATTTATTCATATATTATTATCATTTAAAAAATAAAATGAATAATAATTTTTAAATAATAAAAAAATAATACAAATTATGTGATAAAAAAAGTATTTTAATTAAATTAAAATATTAATTATTATCTAAACCATTACTTACTATTAAAATAATTAATATTATAATAGATAATAGTGTTCAACCGACTTTAATTTTAAAGTATGAAAATTTAAAAATAGAAAACAAAAAGAAGGAGGTGATGATTAGGTGGAGAGTTTACTGGGCCCAGCTGAATTAGACGACAAAAACTAATACGTGTAGCACGATGGTATTTGTGAAGAGTAAAGAGTGATGTGTCTGCATGTCAGCTTGGACATGATTTTGTACAGTCAGATTGCGCACTTCAGTCAGCTTTCTTTCACCGTTGGCATTCTGCTTGCAGTTACAAATTCAAATTTAAAACTGTCATGGTTATTGTAAATGTGTTGTAATTTAGGAAAAATGGTAAAAAAAAATTCTTAACTTTTCATCTTTTAATAACTTTACACCGATTGAATAAAAAGAAAAAACAATCAAACCTTTACATTTATCATAAATTATAACTATCAATTTTATTTTAGTTGTACTAAAATTTTGAATTATTTTTAATGAGATTTAAAATACACACCTAGCACTTCAATTGTCATCTTGCATAATTCATATAATTAACTTTGCAATTGGAGTTAAACTAATAATTAATATCTTAAATCTCTAATGATCTAAAATTTCAATTTAAAGAATTGAATTTCCTATTTATATCTATCAATCTATCATATGCAATCCAAAGAAGAAGATTAGTTCTTCATTCCTCTATAGTTAATTAAGCTTTCATCTCTCTTTATAGCTATCTAATCATCTTGTTCTATAATCTAAATAGCATCCATGTATGGTTATTCATCAAGCAAGACTATGGCAAATGAGTACTATATTATGTGCATCAAATGCATATCCAATTTCTAATCTCTTATATAAAAAAAGAATTTTAAACGAAAATTTTATTATTATCCATTAAAAAAGGTAATAGTTATTAAATGTATGATATTTATTATTTGTGTTTGTGTGGATGGAAATTTGACAACATTGTAACGTAACTTTGTTTTTGCTACAAATTACCAATTGTAACTTTTTCTTTCAGATAGATGATGATATCATATATGATTTAAGAGAAAGGGTTGCGTCAATATGATGATTTTTTTTTCCCATAAATTGATGCTTTAGAAGCAACATTGACTTAGAATGATAATTATGACTATAATATGAAACCGTTGAAAATGGTACAAGAAAAGTTACTGATAAAAAACAAAAAACTCCACAACTTGTTGCTAAGTTCGATTTAAAGAATGTGTCATGTTTAGCTTTAAGTTAAATAACGAATTTTTGTCATTTACCGAAGGTATTAAATTATTTAATCTTAAGTTTAACTCTAGTTAAGCAAAAAATTGATGTGAATTTAAAAAAAATAAAAAAATTGATGTGAATTTAAAAAAAATAAAAATGATGACAACTGGCTATTGACGTATCAAAGTGTGTTATTTTATTATTTGATCAAAACTAATTGAGACTATGTGATCTAAAATTTAAAGATTTGCTTATATAATTATGATTAAACATTAGTTTTGATTTCTTATGTTTATTTTTTAAATAAATTGACCATAGATAATGCCACTTGTTCAAAAATCACATTATTAATGTTTTCTATTAAATGCCCAATAAATTTTCGCAAAAAAAAAGTAAGTCATTCGCAAACCTTATTTGACATTTAATCAAATAAGGGTATTAAATGATTAGTTAAATACTTTATATAGTGCCTCGGTTCAAAAAAATTAATCTTAATAAATCCAAAATCTACTTCTTCACTAATGTAGATTTGAATTTACAGAAACAGATTTGTGAAATGGCTAGTATGGTAAGGTTGAAGGAAATTGGTATGTATCTTGGAGTTCCTATGGTCCAGAGGCATGTCTCCAAGCATATCTTCACCCAAATATTACAAAGAGGTGATGCTTGCCTTGTAGGTTGAAAAGCAAATATGCTTTCTTTCTTTAGTAGGGTAATGACGGCCATTCTTTAGTAGAGTAATGACGGCCAAGTCGGTTCTTTCTTTTCTACTAAATTATTTGATATAGACCTTATATAATACTCACCTAACTTTCGAAGTATAGAATTTCAATTTTCCAACAGAATCTCTAAAGTAGAAATTGTATAAGGGTAAAATGAGTTTTTATAAAAATAACTTTAAGTATATTTGAAAGTATGTTAAAAAAGTGAATTTTAGAAAATTCTAATATTTGGCCGTTAGCAGATCCACATATAAAAAGTTTTTTGCCCGAAAATGGAGAGCATTTTCTCTCTATTTCAGGTAGAGGTGAGTCCAACCTAGCTCTTGATGCTTTTAAGTTTTATTCCTTCAATTCTTTTCAAAAGATCCACAATTTTTTTCATTCGGTTTTGAAATCAAGGTCTTGAGATTAAGAGCTTCAAGTTTAATGTATCCAAAACATCATCCTCCTCCTTTCTCCTTCTTGTTAGAGAAAAACCTATTTAAAGTAGGCTTTTAATTCTGTCCTTTTATATTGTTACCTTATTCTTAGTGTTGCATGTAGCATTTGCTCTTGTATGTGAGTTATGTGGTTGGTTTTAAGTTAAATTTCAGTTTACGAGTTTATTTAAAAAGGAATTATATTTGTATCTCCTTGATAATTGGCTTGCATGTTATAATTTTTGGATGCATGTTGCTGCTAATAGGTTGATTGAGCATTTTGGAACCTGTGATGTTGATATGGTATGGTTTTTAATGTATTGTTAAGTATTAATCTTGTTTTGAGGCTATTGTTAAAGAGCATAATTGGGTTCTACATTATAGAATACTCAGCTTCATCCATCAAACCTGCTGGTGTAGGTTGCCACCTTTGGTAACCTAACCTGTTCAAATGTTTCCAATCCATTTCTACATGTTTTCTATTATACTTTTAGGGATTTGTTGAAGTAATTTTAAGAGTTATAAAAGTTATGTTTAGTCCCTCATTCGGGTCCATCTATATAGGATCGGACTTGTAAGATTGTAGAGGCCAACTGTAAGGTAACTGCTAGAGAGCTAGGCTTGTGTGTACAAGAGGTGAGTAGAACTAAACTAAATCTTATTTTAATCAAATCAAATGTTTTAAGCATACTCATACATTACGAATGTTATGTATATTTGAATAGATTGTTCTATATTAGATTTACAAATATGATGTATTGCCTATTTAACTATTATTATGGATGGATATTAGATAATCTACTAGCTCTTATGACATGATACTATATGTTTATGTATGACAAATATGAGAGTACAGGTCGAGACACATTCTACATTCTTAGCATTACCTAAGAGAAAGATCGAGGTGTTCATTCTATACCCTTGACACTATGAATATATAATATTTATGAGGAAATACTGAGAAACACCAGTTATGGGCCTGACACTATTGGATTTTATAGAAGATTACTTGTGATAAGACCATCTTGTTGTGATTTGTTTATATTATGATCATATATATGAGCATATGTTGTATGAATGTGTTAGGAATAAAGAGCGAGTGAGTAAATAATTGGCGAGAATAGTTATAAAGGGTTAGAGATGCAAGTCATGTGTATTGGAGGATACAATAATATAGATTGTAGCAGGAGAATATTCATTGAATAATATCACAACTAATTCCAATTCTCTATCTCTCTCTATATTATCTTCTCTCCTTCTCTCTTTCTCTCCCTCTTTATCTCTTTTCTTCTAGAACTCTCTTCTCAAATGGAGGTTAGGCCAGGTCTATGAATAAGAGGCCTGACAACTTGGTGTCAGAGCAAATAGATCAGGAAAGTGGGACAACAGTTGTTTTACTTCTTCAGGGATTGCAAGCTGATTAGTAGGTAGTGACTCGTTCTCAGAAACTATATACAAGAAAAATAATTCAGGTATGAACCCTGAGAATGTTAATATGGTTATTATATCTTTGAAATTACTATTTTTCTATATTGCTATTACATATATTTGTAATTACTATGTAAATATCTTTCTCTAATTAGGATTACAGATAGCTAGTCAATTTGTCTATTTAAGGAGTATATGGTTTTTCTTTTGTAGGATAATCTTCTAGCTGATAATTAGGAATGTATAATCAAGTTTATTTCCTATCTAAGGGAAAGACTCTCAATGAAAAAATTCATTCAGCAAAATTATCATGGTATCAAATCCCACTTTCTGAGTTCTTAAGTTCTTTGTTTTGTCTTTTCCTTTGGTTTTATTAATTCTATTTATTGATCAATGTTTGAGGTTCTTTTGGTGTGTGGTTTTTGTGGTTATCTTCATGTCTTTGATCATAAAAGTTTTTTTTTCTTTTAGTTCTTCTTCCTGGTATTTCTTGTGCTCTTCAAGATGGCAACTTCGAATCACTTTGAGTTTTTTAATATCCATTTTACTGGAAAAAATTATTCCTCCTGAGAATTTCAGTTCCAACTATTTGTCATTGGAAAAGATTTATGAGGACATGTGGATGGCAGCAATTCAGCTCCTATGGATTCAAAGGAATTGGTTCAATGGAAAGTTAAGGATGCACGAGTAATGATCTGGATTTTAAGGTTTGTTGACCCTCTTATTGTTCCTAATTTGTGGCCATATAAGACTGCAAAGGCGATGTTGGATTATTTGAAAAAGGTATATAATCAAGTCAATATTGCCAGATATTTTCTCTAAATGTTTTCAATTAGAGAATGATATCGCTAATTACTTTCAGCAAAATCTATCTATCCAGGAATATTTTTCTAGTTTTTAGAACTTATAGGCTGAATTTACTGACATCATTTATGCTTATGTACCTAGAGAATCTCTTTCTATAATTCAAGAAATTCATGAACAAAGCAAGAGAGATCAATTTTTGATGAAATTAAGATCTGAGTTTGAGGTTGTTCGCTCCAATTTAATGAGTCGAGAAACTTCACCATCCTTAGACATTTGTTTTGGTGAATTTCTTCATGAAAAATAGTGTCTTCTTACATAAAATGCTTTTACATTAGAGAATGTTGTTATAATTGTCTTTGCGGCTCAAGGAACAGGGAAGGGTCGGGGTATGAGCAAAATTCAGTGTTATAGCTATAAAGAATATGTCAATATATGTGCCCTAGACCATTAATTTGGACATTTATATTGTTTATTTTTGTTATTAATAAAGAGGTTATGTAAATCAATATCATAGATACTTGTTAGAGAATAAAGTATTGGACAGATCCACACTGAAATCACTACATGGATTAGTGTCATTAGTAAATCTCATAATAGTTATAAATTAATTATTGGACTTGAGATTGTCATAGTTTCCAACATAATGACTATTATAATTTAATATAATCAAATGATATCTTTAATCGGATAATCATAAATATTATAATTGGACATGATATAAATTATGTAAAGGATATTGAACAATTAAAATAGAATTTGTCCCTCTTTCTAAGAGAGATATCTTCTGGACCCCTTGATAAAGCAGACTGAGAAAATGCATGGCCGTGCTCAAATGAATCGATGATGTGATAAATGACATTTGATTTTATCAGTCTACTTGGAGATCGAATAATTATAAGTTTGAACAATATAAGTATGACACTAAACATGACTTATATTCAAAGTAGATATCGTGTGACAACAGAATTAATGCATGTTTTGTTATAAGGCTTTAATTAGACAATCAATCCTTATATTAATTGAGTAGTTATAATGTCTAGCTAGAGGTAACTTATAACTTGCAGGCTTTAATAAAAATTGAGTCTACTATGAATTAATATGGGCCTATCGGACCGCACACCAAGAATGTATTATTGGGCGGAGCATTATGAATGGATTTAATGTGTATTAATCTCATAATAATAATAATAATAATAAATCAATTTGTATTTGATATGGATTGGGATATCAACCGTTTCTCTCTCTATTCTAATTTGAATTGGATAAATATATCAGTATCTGTTTTTTGTTAGACCACGTAACAAAAACACGTTCTTTAAAAGTAAGGGAGTTGAGAACTCACGAATTCTTCAGTAAAAAAGGGAAATAGAGAATCCCTGGCCATTTTCAAGAGCTAGTACTCTAGACGGCAAGCATTCGTGTGGATATCGGCAGAGAGTGTTTGCGAGAAGCAGCACTTAGAGTCCACTTGATATTTTGAAAGCTTCTAAAAGGTTAAAAATCAAACCCTTCTTTTCAAATTAAATGGATTACTTGGTTCCTAAGTGGTAATCTAAAGATCAAAATTTTTATTCTGCTGTGTATTTTGATTTGTTGTGATCTCTAGATTCACTAATAGAATATAGCCATATTGCAGCATTGTAGAAAGAAGTACTGCAATAATTGTAAACAACAAGGACACATTATAAAGGATTGCCCTACATGACCTCAAAATCGTAAAGCCAAAGTTGATAGTTCACAACACCTTGCTACTTCAGCTTTTTCTACTCCTCCTCCTGCTGAAGCTGTGGTTCTTACTCCTGATATGGTGCAGCAAATGATTGTTTCGGCCTTCTTTGCTTTGGGATTACAAGCTAATAATATTTTATCTTCTAAATTTTGGCTTGTTGATTCTGGAGCTTCAAATCACATGACCAACTCATCTACCATGCTTAAAAATGTTCGTAAGTATCATGGTTCTACAGAAATTCAAATTGTTAATGGCAGTACATTGCCTATTACTAAGGTTGGAGATCTTACACCATATCTCAGAAATATTTTTGTATCTTCAAAGCTCACCACTAGGCTTATTTCTGTTGGTTAATTGGTGGATAATAACTATGATGTACACTTTTCTCGTGATGGTTGTCTTGTGCAGGATCAAGTGATGGGACTGTACTTACGAAGGAGCCTAAAGTTGAACGATTGTTCCCATTTATTTTTTCTACTAGGGTATTTCTTCTTTTCTTGTGCTACTATTGTCTGTAAGATTGAAGTTTGACATAAATATTTAGGCCATCCAAATTTTGTTATCTCGTCTCACTTATCCACTTCTGATTTATTGGGCAATAAAGATCAATTTTCTCATATTTCTTATGACTGTTCCCCATGTAAATTGGGCAAAAGTAAAACTCTTCCTTTTCCTTCTACTGGTAATTGTACTGTTAAATGTTTTAATGTTATTCATACCAATGTTTAGGGCATCAATCTTATTATTTCTTATACTTACTGCAAGTATTTTGTTACATTCATTAATGATTATAGTTACTATATTTTGATATATTTTTTTTCATTTCAAATTTGATGTCTTCTCTGTTTTTAAAGATTTTTTGGCGTATGTTAAGACACAATTTTCCACTTGTATTGAAATATTGCAAACTGATTCTGGTGGGGAATATGTCTTATGAATTTCATAATTTTCTATAAGAAAAAGACATTGTCTCGCAAGGCTCATATCCATATACCCCATAACAAAATAGAGTTGCGAAGCATAAAAGTTGTCATCTACTAGATGTCACCAGACCTTACTGCTCGAGTCATCTATTCCATCTAAAATTTAGATTGAAGCATTGGCTACTACAGTCTATTTAATAAATAGATTGTTATTTTATGTATTAAATCTTGCCTCTCCCTATTTTTATCTTTATAATCAGCATTCTAACTATCATAATTTACATCCATTTGGTTGTGTTTGCTTTGTTTACTTGTCTTTTCATGAACACCATAAACTTTTTGCTCAATTTGTTAAATTTGCATTTATGGGTTATAGTCTTTATCGAAAGGGCTTTATTTATTATGATCCCAGAATTAACAAATTTTGTGTTTCTCTCAATGTTATTTTCTTTGAAAATCAATATTTCTTTCCTATGGGTGTTGAGTCTTCTTTTGTCCCTTCTTTTTCGCCTAACTTTGAAGATTTGTCCATTTCTCCTATTCATTTTACTTTTGATTAAATATTTTTCTCTAATTTTTCCAAAAAGAGAAAAAATATGCGTGAATATACAAGTTTCTGGACGTGAACAATAAAAAAAGTGAAAATAAAGAGTATATTGATAAATTCCAAACAATACAATTTTTTTCTATTTATTCTCAAATAATTAAAAAAAATATTTCCCTTCATTATTCAATATTTCATATTTTAATAATTTATTTTTCGATTTTTACCTTTCCCATAAAAAAAATTTTCTACGTTATTGAAATTAATTGTTTTGTATAATTTTCTAAAGGTGGATGTATTTAATATTAGATTAAATATTTATATGCAAATTTATGCAGAATTAATAAATGTTGACATCTTAATGTAAATAAACTTATATTCGTAATAATTTTACTTTTCAAAATTATTAATTAATAAATCATAATGTTTTAAAGACTTTTATATAAGTTTCTTAGAGCATTAACTGAAAAGTAGCTATATTTATTAATATAAATTTTATTTTTATTCAAAAATTTTGTTATGAACTATTGATCTTTATTTATAATTCATTAATTAGTTATAATAATATCATGGTGATCAGAAAAACGCTTATTAAGAAAATCTCATTTCAATGATTCATAATTAAAAAGGATATGCACAAATAAAGTAAGAAAATATCACTAATTATTGTTCACATTTAAAATATAAATAAAATAAATAAAATTTCAAACTCCACATTTCTTCATCTACTTAATATGAGATAATAATTAACTTCTGATCTCTGTTTTTCATAATTTTTTTCTGTTTTATTTTTTACGCCTATTAAAAAATAATTTTTTTATTAATTTTTTAATTATACATTTATTAAAATATTAAATTTTATTAAATACTAAAATATATTTTAAAAATTTTTTTAAAATAAAATAAAATTAAATAAGGTTATACTAGTCTATTTATATATTATTATAATACCCCTCGATCCTATATCTTTTATTCATTTTATTTTTTTACAAATATAAAAATATATAATTTTTTTATTAACTTTTAGATTATACCATTTTAAATATATTAAATTTTATAAATATTAAAAGATATTTTAAAAAATATCTTGAAAATAAAATAAAATAAAATAATATTATAATAATCAATTTATATGTTAGCTGATTGTAGTCTAAAAATAAAAGGATAATAAATTTAAAAAAGATAGATAAAAATTATAGAAAAAAAGAGAGTATAAAAATACAGATTTATTAATATCAATATTACAGTTGATAATCGCTAGGCTTCTATATCCGAGCAGCAGTCTAACTCACGTTCAAAGGTCAATATATAGTCCATCCAAATCCAATATGCAGACCGAACCACTAGCAAGCAGTTCTAAGTTTCATTCGAACATACCAAACCAAATAAGAAACAAGCTTATATGAAGGAGGTCTAAGTCATTAAAAGTGACGGTATACACAGGGGTGAGCATTCGGTCGGTTCGATTTAAAATCAAATCGAACTGAATAAATCGAAAATTGAAATTTTAGTGTTTATGAAAACCGAACCAAATTGATTTTGATCAGAAACCGAATCGAACCGAATCGGTCTGATTCGGTTCGGTTTGATCGGTTTTAATTTTTAATAATTTTTTTTTATTTTTTACACTTTATTTTTAATATTTTAAAATTTAATTAAAATATTTTAATCTTAATATGATTTAATTTCTCTGTATTATTGAAAAAATATATTATTATCACTAATCGGTTCGGTTCGATTTTTTTAGTTTTTTTCTGATCAAAACCGAACCGAACCGAAATAATCTAAATTTCTAAAATTAAAAATCAAACCGAATCGAAATGTATAAAAAACCGAACCAAAATTTTAAATCAATTCAGTTCGAACCGAAAAATTATATACAGAGTAATAGATTTTGAATGTCTGAAATCGTATTTGTATGACACTGAACGATATTAAATAGCCATCTAACTATAAAAAAAAGACGATAGTAAGTTCATAAATACGGCTCTATGTGAAATAACAGAATGTCAAAATATAAAACAACAGTTATATATTGCTAAAAAAAAGAAAAAGGATAAAGAGAGGGAGGAAGAGCAAACAAAACTAAACTCACACATATATGCTAATTCTACTATTTATTGATGATCAACCGTTTTAATAATTATTAATTATTTTAATAATATTAGGCTAATAATTAGCTTGACACTATAAAAAAAATTTTATAATTTATTTTTATTCTCTAAATATTAAATATTTTAATCTGAGTTAAAATACTAAAAATTACAGTTATAATTGTAGAGCTGTTATCTCCAACAGCCAACCTATTTTATATGTTTTTATGGATATCCAGCATCTTATAACGGTAACGTTGTCCCTTGAGGCAACTACAGTATATAAATTTATTTTCTGGTCATATTAAGATTCTTAGCACTATATATTTAAAGATTTTTTTTTTTGAATTTACCATTTTTGTATTAGTTCCCTAAAAATTAAATGCTGTAGATAGTATATAAATTTTCTTCTTAAAATACTAAAATTCTTATATAATAATATAATTTATCTCCTTAAAATGCAAGGATTCCTACTAATAGTAAATTTTTAGCACTATTATAAATAATTTTCCACCTTTTTAGTATTATCTTAAAATACTAAAATTCTCAATTGATATATGTTTATCTCCTTAAGATATTAGTAAATTTAATAAGCAGGAATAAAATTCATAAACAAAATTAATAAAATTATAAAATAATAATTATAAACAGTATTTTATTAATAAATATGTTACTTAATAAAAATTGGATAATCAAATCAAAGGAATAATTAAAAATTATTAATCACGAATTAAATTAAATCGAAATAAATCAAATATATTTTTATTAAAATAATCAAATTTTATCCTTTCGCTTCAAATTGATGGTAAAATATGAGAATTGAAAATTAATATGAAAACCATGGACTAATGTATTTTCTTGTTCCTCGATAAAATGTGACTTGTTAAATGAATATGAGACACTAAAGCCATGTTTGGACTCACCGATTGTAATCGATAATTTATAAATGATGCACGTATATTTTTGATAAATTATATTTAATTATTATAATTAATATGTAAAATAATTAATAAAAATATATATTAATTTTATATAAAATTAATAGTAAAAAATTTAATTATATTTTTTATTTTATTATAATTACACTCAATATTTTTTTGCTAAGTTAATTTTTTAAAATTATTTCATTTATATTTTATAATTATTTGTGCAGTTAAAAATTAACTAACGTGAACAAATAATTGATAATAATTTAAAATTTTAAAATAAAATTATAATAAAATTAAAAGTATAATTTTTTTATAATTATTTATTTTATTAATATTTTTTTAAGAGATGAAAAATAAAACTAAATTTATAATTTTAGATAAATTATATATTATTTTAACTATTTAACCAAGTTAAATTAAATAATTAAATATTTAATTCACAGTAATTTTTTTTTTAAATTTAATCTAAATATTAATATAATTTAAAAAAGTGATGAATTAATATTATATTTAAAATTACAAAAATAATTTAAAAAAATATTTTATTATTTTTAATACTCTGAATTATATTAAATATTATTTTAAATTATTTTTTATTATTTTTATAGCTAATGTATTTAATAAAATTATTTTTTTAGATTAATGCTAAATAATAAATATATTAGATAAATTTAAAAAAATTGATTGATAATAATTTTAATTAAAATAAATTATTATTATAAAATTATTGATAATAATTAAAAAATTAAAAAATAAATTTTAAATATATTTAATAATAAAAAATTAACATGATAATTTTATAAATTTTTTACTTTACTATTAACGATATATTGGGTTAAATATTAAAATATAAAATTTAATTAATAAAAAATAAAAATATAAAGTAAAACTGTAATAAAAATAAAATATAAATTTTTCTAATTAATTTTAAATTTTATTAGCGTGATGTAATAACTTATAAATAACGTGATAATTTTATTAATTTTTTAATGATATAAATAATAATATAATATAATTAAAATAATTTTAAAAAATTTTAAGTTTTAATTAAAAAGAATTATAGAATATAATTATAATAAAATAAATATACATACTTTTTATCATTAATTTTTTTATATATTAATAAAATGAATATAAAAATATTAATTTATTATACATCACGCATGATAATTAAAAATATTTTTTAAAATATAATTATTTTTTATGTATATACATAAAAATATTTTTTGAAAATATAAGTCTCCTTGGGTCCCAAGACCCTAGAAGGCTATGAATACTGATATTTTTTGAAAAAATGTGAAGCATTACCAATTAACAACCAAAAAATTACTATTATTTTCCATAAATATATTTTGCATAGAACCATAAAAATAATTATAATAATAATTATTTCCTCTACATTATTAATGTTTTGGATTTAATTATAAGGTTTTTATTTATTTATTTGAATTTATAAAAATAGCATTACCATATTAAATTGAGTTAATTTAGAAAGTAAAAACTCAGGAGAAGCACGACCCATGCAGAGCCACGTCGGATACACTGCTCAAACCTTGTCCCCATTGTAGAAGACAATACAGTTACATATTTATATATAAAAAAATTATTAAAAAAAAATCTGAACTTTTGCCCCAATACATATTTATATTCAAAATAAATATTTTTATTTATTATAATTATAATAAACAAACTATTAATTAAATAAACTTTAGAAATTAATTTAATTTATTATTAATTTTTTAAATTCAATTTAGTAGATAAATTAAAAATATTTAACTTTAATTATAAAATTTTAAATTTTAAACATAAATGTAAATTAATACAAATATTTAAACATTTTTTCCCAACATACCTTATAAAAGCTAGGTTAAATTATTATTCAAAATTAGTAACACTTTACTTTCTTTTTTAGTTATTTTTAAATAATAATTTATTTCTTAAAATATTAATATTTTAATATCTCTATTTAGTATCTAGTAAAATAAAATTATTAATTTTAACATATATAATTTAGTAATATAAATTATTTAATTTGGAAAGTTTGCTGACCGATGAGGTGGCAATGACAGGATAAGCAAACTCATGAGTTGGTTCTAACGGGAAGTTATTTGTTTCTAGTTTTATATATATATATATATATATATATATATATAATGTCTAAATAGTAAGATCAAGGATTTGATCCGTTTGATTAAAAATTAAATTAAAAATAAAATTTAATATTTATAAAAATTAAATTAATTATTTTTAATAAAAATTAAATTAAATTAATTTTTAACATAAATTAAATTAAATCGAATCGATTTAATTTAATTTATTTAATTTGAATTAATCGATTAAACTTTTTAATAAAATTTTATTTTTAAAATATTATTTTTAATATTTTAATTCTAATTGAATTATTTTAATTTTATTTATAATTTAATCTCTTTAAATCATTAAAAATAATATTTACTATTTATTAATTGGTTGGATTTAATTTTATCGATTTATTTTTTATTAAAATTAAATTAAATCAAATTAAAATAATTAAAATGTTTGAGCAAAGCAAAAGCTTAAGAAAGCAGTAGGGAGAAGGAAAATCTTTGGGAGTCTTTGAATGGAAGGTGGTATTGAGCAAAAGCAGCTCGTAAAGAAACTTTAATAAGAAAGAGTGATTTGCAATAACTATGCAAATTTCAAATCAAACAAATAAAAAGCAAAAGTAGACAAGTCGGTGCCCAAGTATCAACCATCTTCAATTCGTGAAGTAGTCGGTTTGAAATTCTAAAGAATTTGTTTTGATTAAGATCAAATTCAAAGCACATGGAATTTTTTTTTTTTTAAAAAAAGAGCAATGAATTTTTATTTATTTGGTTTATATAGGATAATTATTAACTATAGCTCATTATGACTTCACAATTCTAAAAATGGCTCCAATTCTCTTGTGTTGGTGCTTTTCTTGAGTTATTTGCATATGGAAGACTATCAACTTCCTAATTAGTCTCCCAATTTGTCTGGTGAAAAACAGTTTGATAATGTGCTTGAGTTATCAAAGAGCATCTTCTATTGTCTCAGTTTACATATTCTAGGCTATTCTTGAAGTCTCCTTAGGAGTTTTGCCAAAGGTGACCATGACAGACGATTTCTTCCTAGCAATGGCGGTTTGCTGTTACATGTATGTTAATGGAGTTTCTTTGGTCCTCTCTCTCATTGGAGTTGCCAATTTGCTTGAGTTTTTAATTTTTTTCTCCTGAACCTTAATGGGTTTTTTTGGATTTAGGGTTCAGGATTCTTTTCTCATAGATTATGGGATGTGTTTTTATTTATTTTTGGGCCTTAGAATTTATTTTGATTTTTAGATATATGGACGCCCCTTTGGTAATCAGGCCTTCGGCCTCAATCTTTTGGTACTTACGTATAAGGAGAGCTTTATTTTAATTAATGATTGTAGAGAAGAATCTCCTTTTGCAATACAATAACTGAATGCAGCATTAAACAATCAATGTTTAGATAAAACCTACCCATGGCATTCATGTTAGCTTGCTTACTGAACACACTACAATAGCCTTCCAATTACTTGTATATAGCTTTTAATCCAGCCAAAAGGCCCAGAAGCAACTAAAAGGTGAATGTGTGGGCTAATACAAAACTACAAAAACCCTTTTGATGGATGGGGTTATGGACTATTGGACTTTACGTGAAAAGGAATTTCATGATATCTAATAATAATAGTAAGTCACCAATATAATTGAAACCTAACATAATTTTAATATAGTTTGAGTGTACACACCTGGGTGCCATGCAGAATTTCTAATCTAATCTTGTGATTGTACCAAAAGAGCCGGACCCAAGCCTAACTTTAATGCCTAAACGACATCTCAACAGCAACTATCAGAGATTTTGTTGTTCAAGGCTTGAAGCCACTTAACTATATTTTACAAGTAACCAAGATCATTTAGCATTCACTAAATATCAAGTTGTACAGCTTTTTCTAATCCGATCAAAAAACTCAAGTTCTAATGCTACCCATGACACAGAAATTTAACACATTAGTATTCATATTTCCTGCAGCTTTAACCCAAATTTGCTGAATTGTTCCTCTTCTTTAATTGCCAAGGATCAATGTCCTCGTGCCAACAAGATCCTCTAGCTAAATGTACGGTTCCAGCAGAACCAATAACAAACTAAGAAACTGGAATTAGCAGCCATTCAGCAATACTGCAAAATTCCTGACAAAAGAATCTAAAGAATGATGGTAAATCGACTCAAAAACCATTGCTACGAACTTCCTCATTGATGGGAGTCTTGCACCTTTCGAATTCACGAAGAAAAACAGGGTCCTTAAACCCAATAAGAAACTGGGCCAAAGCTTCAAGAAACAGAGCTCCCTGATATATGCTCAATGCACCAACAATCTCTGATATTATACTCCTCCTCAACCGATTAGCATCCATAAAAACACTTACCAATTCCTCCATTTCTACCTTCATTAACTCGCCAACCTCTATCTTTTCTTTCTTTCCCTTATAACTTACCCAATCCTCTGCAACTCTCCTCACAAATCCTACCTGTGCCCTTTTCATCCTATCCACAAGATCAGGCACCATCAACCTCAACCCGCGCTCAATCTGCTCAATCTTGATTATCAAACTCTCTGAAGGGTCCTTCCACGACATCGTAGCCTGCCAGGGGCTATCAAGAACAACGCTTCTTACCCTATTTTCAAAATCATCATCATAGTTGTTTTCTTTATCGAGGAATGAGCGGAGGAGGTTGGTGAAGATATAGGGGTGGAGATCGCCGAGAAAGAGGAAGGGCTTTTCGAGGGAGTTCCTCCATGAAGGGTAAAGAAGGTAAGGGAGATTGTTGAAGTCGTTGGTAACGGCGAGGTCGAGGGAGTCGTAGTAGGAGAGGAAGTGGTGGAGGAGGAGGTTGAGGTGGGAGGAGAGGAGAGCCGGAGATGTGGGAGAGGAGAGGGATTGGTGGAGGAGTGGGAGGAGGGAGTTCTTGAGAGTGGTGAACCAATTGGCGTAGTAATCTTTGAAAGGGATTGTTGAGGGTTTGCCGCTGCGAGAGAAGAGGGAGAAAGCTCTAAACATCTTGGAAAAAAAATGTATTCGACGAAGGTGCAAGGAATGGTTTTGGGAGGGAAATGGAAGGCCCGTGCTATTCATGCTGGAAATAAATAAAAATAATGCCATGTTTGGATTACACAATATTAGGAATTGATGATTTGAATGTAGTTTTTAATAAAAGATTGTTAGTAAATTATTAATATAAATTGCATTATACCAACGGTAAGGTACCAATGTAGCATTATAATATAATTTAAAAAACATATAATAATTTTAATTATAATATAATAATATATATTTTATTATAAAATAATAAATATTAAATTAACTATTAAATATAAAATAATAATAAAAATATGAATAAATATAAATCAAATTTTAATATAATTCGCAAACAATATTTCTCTAATATTTTTAAATTTTTATATTAAAAATAACTTATATTTTATGATGTATTAAAAAAAGTAATTAATTTAAAAATAACTGATATAATGAAATGCCATTTCTAAAGCTTACAATGGTGTATCAAATTCAAAATACAAGGAGTTTTGAAACTTCAAATAAAAAGAATAAAGTTTACTAGAGGTCAAAAATAAACACGCCCACAAAGATCAAGCAAACAAAAGGGTATTCCTACATTTTGCATTCGCAATACCTCTGATTACCAGGAATACATGTAGAAATGGAGGCAAGAACAGTACAATTGCACCAAATTCTCTTTTCGCTTTTTATATTTATGATTAGTCAGTAGGAAATGAAAATATTTAGCCCCATCTAATAATTGCAGAACCCCAGGTTAGGCCAGCTCCAAAACCTGCAGTTGCAATAGTGTGACCTTGCTTCACCTTCCCACTTCGAACAGCTTCGTCCAAAGCCAATGGAATAGAAGCAGCACTTGTGTTACCATAATTTGCTAAATTTGATATGATCCTTTCTCGTGGGACTTCTAAACGTGTCGCAACTGCGTCAAGGATCCTCTGATTTGCCTGCAAAAATTAAATCTTTGTTATTCCTACATCGCCATAAGTACATGCTCACAATGTCAGGCATATCATTTAAACAGTAAGACAAATTTGGGAATGTTAGAGATGATAATCAATCTGGCATTCTATGTATGTCAATTTACCAGCACATTAAGTTAAGGTGTATTATGCGACTCTGTGATTCATACCTGGTGGAGCAGTAACCAGTCAATGCTAGACCCAGTGAGACCAGCCTTTTCAAGAGCAGACTCTATAGATTTTGGCACATACCGCACGGCAAAACGAAAAACCTCTTTTCCATTCATCTGAATGCAAGAATATGCGGGCCGCCTGGGAGGGAAGCCTGAAACTGTAGATCCCAATGCGTCCACTTCATTTGCTTTGATGTTGGCATTCAAATGTCTGCATAAAGGGAGTATACGTGATCTATCACAATGGAAGATGCGAATGTTTCACCAGGAACATAAGAAACACATACCTTTGGCCATCACCATCACTATGCAAGTCAAAACTAAAGAAACCATCATCTTCACTGTCACATGCCTGTAAAATTATACAGTTCAAAACTTAGCAGCAACAAAAAGATTGCTTATCTATAAATAAATAAACAAAACAAAAAAGAAGGGGTGCCCAGCAGGGGAACTAAAGTTCACAGAGATCTTAATAAAGATTTAGTTTGTAAGGAATGTCAAAATTCCAACAATTACAACAAAAATAGAATCAATAAACACAAGAAAAATTTCCAATAATTACCCAATAAATTCCTGATTTACAGTAAATCCAGCAAATAAAGTAGAAAAATCCAATAAACAACAAATGCAATCTATTGCACTTGTGCACTCCTAATTAATCCCTCATTAAAACCCACATTATAGGAGAAACCCAGTTCCCATATTCAGTAATTCCACCACATAAGACCAAAAAATCATCAAAAAATAAAAGAAAATCATATGAATTTAGAGATGTAAGCATAAGACTGAATCAACAAAATTCACTGTAACAGTTCAATGTATTACAGATATTTCTCACCCAAAAAGAGAAGAGAAAATATCATGGAAAATCAATTGCTCATGCTGTTGGAGTGGATGTTTTGATTGACGAGGGCACTAATGAAGTGCTACAGAAATCGGAAAATCTAGGACTTTAAACATGAAACTACTGAGGAGGAAGCTCGGGTATGAGCTGTAGCAGAAATTGTCAACTCCATGTCCATGGTGAAACTCTTTTGAAAGCTCAACGCTATCAAATACACCGCCTGCTGCAAGTACTGTCTTAAGTGAGCCCCAAGTTCATGTAGATAATCGCAGCAGTTCCCAAGTCTGAGCAGGACTCGGTACTTCCCATGCTCCATGCCAAGCCACCTCCGGAATCATGGTCATGGCCTTCACGTCAATTGAAGGATGGAAAATGTTAGTGATTGCATGGATGGCAAGGGAGAAATGGGCGCATGTAAAGGTGAAAAGGGCAAGTTGAGATGGTTGAAGTTGGACTTTCGAGACTGGAGAGAAAAGAGAACAGAGAAAAGGGTGAGCTTACTGCTTAGAGTTATATAGAGTTGACCAGTGTTGCAGATCCATGGCATTGGTATTGGTAGTTGGTGATGGTGGTCAGCAAGAAATGAAGATAAAGGTAGGATTTGGGTATTTAGGATTGTCCTAGAGAGTGAATTAGCCTAAGGGTAGTTTAGTCCTTGATATTTTTCTCTCTCAATGGACTATAAGAATTAACTTTGACTAACAGAAAACTCCTTTTAAACGGATGGAGGGACCTTTTAATTTTAAGAGAACTAAAATTCAGGTACTAAATCATTTAATTTCCAAAATCAAAGGATCATTTTTATGAGTTTTACTCAGGAACGATATTTAGTTAGAATATTTATGAATGATATTTACATTGTAAATTTAGTTAATATATTATTAATTAAATATATGTATTTTATTATTTATTTCATTATATTTTGTTATTTTATTACAGTTACTAAAACCATTACTATCATTGTTGAGTAAAAATCATTATTAAAATATATTACATTAATATTATTTTTAATAAAATATAGCATTAAAAATAATAATTTTAGTGATACAGTGCATTCAAATTTTACATGTTCCTATATATTTAATTTTCAGATTATTTTATATGAATCTTATAAATGTATTATGAATTATATATTTAATATAAAAATAATTTTAATATTTAATTCACATAAAGAATTAAAAATGCATAAAAATTTAAAATTCATTAGTAGTTAGCAGTGGATTAGGCACTCTGCATGTTTTATATTGCAGGTGGCATCTTTGCATGTTAAACGTCAGAGCTGCAGTAAACTCTAGAAGCAAAAACAGTGTATCACTTGCTGAGCTGAGAGTCAAGCAGAGGAGGAAATACGCCTTCAAAAATTAGAAAAATAGAACAACAGAATTTCTTCGAAGAGTGGACGTCGGAGGGGCAAGAAGAAAGAGAAGTCAAGAAGAAAGAACGAAGAAAGGGAGAAGAAGAAAAAATCAAGATGATGTCTTCAGAAGAAGAAAAAGAGATGATGATGAAATCGAAGAAAGAACCTGGAATTTCGTCTACCCATCCCTAGAGTTTGGATTGCTTCTTCTCTTTCTTCCTTTTCTTCGTCTTTTTTCTTCGTGTTCTCATAAGTTGAATCGCCTGGTATAGCTGAGGCGCGCCTAGGGGTCGCCTTGTGCTTGGGTGCACTTTGGCCGCCTGGGCTCGCCTCATGAAAGTTGTCCGCTTGGAGGGTGTTGAGGCGCTGTGCCGAGAGCCTGATGCGCCTTGCGCCTGGGGCGCGCCTCAGGCGCGCCTTTAATAACCATTTGGTACATTAACCCCAACACAAGGGAAAAAAAATCCACCAATGATATGAAGAAAATTAAATCACGAAGTACAATGAGGCATATCTAAGATAATACAATTACTATGCAGATGTACAATTTAAAAGATATGGACAAAAGAGCACACCTGTACAAGCACAGCACCTGCAGCATCCCCAAAGAGAATACAAGTTCCTCTATCCGTCCAGTCAACAAATCGAGAAAGAGAATCAGCACCAATTACCAATACATTCTGAAACGCACCTCCTGCGGTCAACAGCTATTCAAACCTTGATCAACTCATCAATCGTCACAGTGAAAGCAAACATTTTCTTACCCCTAATGTGACAAGCAGCTGACACCAGACCCAGTACGAATCCACTACATGCAGCAGTAATATCATAAGCTAAAGGATTTGTTTTGCAGCCAAGAGCCTTTTGGATCTGCAATTTTAGAAAAATAATATATAAGTTTCTTGTGATGAAAAGCTAATATAGGGTTGGAGTAATTGAGGTACTAGTGCCAAAAGCTAGGAATTTGTTACCCAAGAATCAGAAGCTAAAATCATCCACAAGTGAATTATGAGCTTTAAATTTTTAATGGTTTAGAGACACAAAAACAGGATAACACTCATTTTTTTGCAACACTGATAAACCAAAATTATTAACTAACTTCCCATGCAAAAACATATTTTATCAAGCACACAAATCTAAGGCAATATGGAAAAAGAAGAAAATGGAACACAAGATTTTAAAAGGTTTGAGAGTAAAGTCTATGTCCATAAGCAAGATACGGAAAGAAAATTTCATTATGATGAAAATAACAAGTTATGATTGCTCAAACCTTTCCAAACACTAATCCCAGTAGGTTTATCCAAACCCTCACAGTTTGCAGTAATAGGGAAGTTTTACAATATTTATCTTGGTCCATACATGCACCACCAACAAAGTGGTGGGCTTTGGGCTTAGGCTGAATATTCTATATGGGGCACACGGCGCACCAAATCATGCCATAATTCAGACCCATGAAAAAATATATAATGGAAATTTCAACCACATCATAACAAAACATTTCAATGTGTGATCTGAAAATATGAGTCACTGAATTCTCAAAATGCGGCTCGAATAGAGCTCTTCTGAAATCTGAATATGCATTTAGAATAAACTAGCATGGCAGCTAATAAAATAATGAAACATCTAGATTATGCTTAGCAAATAAAAAAACAAAGCATTAAGCAATATAACAGCAAAATACATCAAACTTTATATATATATATATATATATATATATATATATATAGAGAGAGAGAGAGAGAGAGAGAGAGAGAGAGAGAAAGAGAGAGATTCACAAAAAGTACAACTGTGCATGGCTATTCAAATGTATGGAAACCCCCCTTTTGGATTCCATAGTCTTACACATACACAGCATTACTCGGACAAAAAGAAAAGAAAAAAAAAAGTGAAAGAAACAGTGAATCCATACTGCCACTCTTCAAATATGAGAACCGTTGTATATTCATCTACATCAAATTTATTGCTAAGTCCACTTGTAGCCACATACCTGAGGAGCACTACCAAAGAGATTCTCTGGTGTAGATGTGCACATCAAGATTAGGTCCACATCATCAGGCTCCACCTCTGCCATCTGAAGAGCCTTCTTAGCTGCCTCCACAGCTAGAGAAACCAAGCTATCTTTGCCTGTAACAATGGTGCTGAAATTAAATTAATCACCACCTCAAAAGCAAGAGAATTGAACAAAACATCTGCACCTCGCACTTTGTAAACAACTACCATAGATAAGGTTACCAATAATGCTCATGGAAACACAAATCATCCATTGAACGCTACCATACTACAAAATCAATATTTGGAGATATAGCAACCACTATATGTTTTGGAGACACTTTACCCTAATAGGAGATGCCCAATTTGTATAAAGAGATATCATAAAGCAAGAAACAGGAAATGGCTATCGTGTGATTACATGTCAACCAAGACAAGTACAACTTCACATGGCCCAAAGCCCTAAGTCATCTAGATGGATGCCCTTCACCAAGGATCAAGCTCAGCTTTCAAGAATTTTGATTGAGAGACTAAGTTACAAGCCTAGATGTTACACTGCTCATAGCCATCACAGATACAACATATATGCACACCCAAGTAAGGAGTAACCTGTGAGCACTCTTCGATTTCGAATCCCAGTTTGAACTGATATCCATTCATCATTTGTATCAACTATTTTTGCAAGATCATCATTTGAAACCTGAAGGGTGGGTACTGCAGAGCCACTTCCTAGTAACTTGCAGCCTTTACTAATGAGTCTGTGCAAATATAGAGATTGAATTTATAAGAGTGTAAGAGAACTGTAGTAAATAAGATTAACATTTTAAAAACACAAAATCTCAATCCATTGGTTTATTTGAGACATCTATCCCCAGGGTGCCTCATGCACAAACGGGACACAAGTACAAAACACACAGGTGAGCACGAGAGCCAGAAATGCTCAATTTAGAAAGCACAAACTGCAATAGACCTAGATGATGCAGTCAAAGAAGATTTATTTAGGAGTTATGTTAGCTCAATTTTTCATCTAAAATTTAGAAGTTTAGATTTCTACCATGTAGGAATTAATTTATTATTCAGGATGTTTTATTTTATTTTATTTTTTAGTATGCGTGAATTTGTTTAGTATTCCCAATTAGTGTTGGTTTATTATTTGCTTATTTAGAGATTCCTAATCCTAGTATTCTTAGGACTAGCTGTTTAGGTATTCACTAGAGAATTTAATATGATTATTGTTCATTTTGAGAATTAATGCAAAAATTGAAAATTGTTTCTTATCCTTAT
This sequence comes from Manihot esculenta, assembly GCF_001659605.2. Taxonomy (NCBI): domain Eukaryota; kingdom Viridiplantae; phylum Streptophyta; class Magnoliopsida; order Malpighiales; family Euphorbiaceae; genus Manihot; species Manihot esculenta. The sequence goes on from NC_035161.2 coordinate 28,029,621, forward strand.
TGAGTATTCTACATCAATTTGGTATATTCAGATGTTTCCAAGGATGTCAAGACAAGAATGGAGTAACTTGTTTCAATCTTATTGCTACCACCTAAGAAGATAGATTTGCTTATTCTTCAAATTCTGTTTTTGATCTTCAATGCTTTAAAACTCAAGGTTGAATTTTCTCCATAGTCCAACAGAAGAGAACGATGCAGTCAAGAAAGATTCAAATAGAACAATGTTGATTTAGTTTTTCCTTGTAAAATTAAGAAAATTAGATTTCTTTTATTTAGGAATTCTGTTATTATTTAGGGATTAATATTTTCATTTTGTTTTGGTTAAAAAGTTCAAATTTGTTTAATATTGCTAATTAGTATTGATTTAGTATTTTCTTATTGTAAGGTTCCTAATCCCAGTACTAGTATTTTCTTAATTTAGCAGAAAGTTTGTTATTATTATTATTGATTTTGAGAATTAGTACAAAAATTGAGAATTGTTTTTTATCCACTTTGAGCATTATATTGTGTTTCTAAATTACCATATCTTGTGCTAAAATCAAATGCCAGACTAGACAATACTCCACCACATAAAAGGAAACATTCCAAGTTCCTAATTGCACTTGTATAGATAAATAATGTAATAAACCTCAAAACTATTTTTGCCAAAACCCCAGTATCATCTTAAACCAAAGCTTGGTACCTAATGGATTAGAGGAGCTTCATGACTGTGATGAATTAAAAGAGGAGCAAGGGGGCTGTGATCTCCATTGACTTTAGTTGGCTAGTGTTAGAATTGATGATGAGATTACAATTTACAATTAAGGGGGAATGTCATGGAAAGTTGAATTTATTTAACATGGGATTTGTATTTCTAAATAGATAGAATAATTATGTCTATATGTTCCTATGATCATAGGATTTGATATATTCCTATTATAGTTGGAGAATCCCATCATTTATAATATCATACCATATATGTCTTGGATCTTTCGTTATAAAAGGGAACTTTTTATATTATTGAGATAACCCAATTCAATAAAGGTGTAACCCTTTGAGGTTTGTGTCCGTGGATGTCGAACCACGTAAATCTTCTTATATTATTATCTTCTATTTTTTATTCTAAATTTAATATGGTATTAAAGCCTTCAAATTTTTATGATTTTTGTTTGGGTACTGTTTATCAGTACTATTCACGAGTACTATTCATCATCACTATTGGCACTATTCATTAATACTATTTATGGGCATTGTTCATACCTATGTTTGTGTTCGATTGTTATGTTTTGTTCAATTCTAAGAGTTGTTTTGCAGTGATGTTTTCTCCCCAGTATTACCTTTGGAGAGGAATTTTGTGTTGATGTTCCTTTTCGATATTGCCTTTGGAGAGGAAAGTGCAATTCTGAAGATTATTTTGTATTTTGATATTTTTTGTAAGTGCCTTTGTATGAATAGTTTTGAATATGCTCATGAGTTACTAGTCGGAAGCTGTTATGAGAAAGTCTTTGGCTTTTACTTAGAATCTCATTAAGGGGGAGTGTTAGAATTGATGATGAGATTCCAAGTTATAATTAAGGGAAATATTATGGAAAGTTGAATTTATTTAATATAGCATTTGTATTCCTAAATAGATAAAATAATTATATCTATATATTCCTATGATCATGGAATTTGATATATTCCTACTATAGTCGAGAATCCCTTCATTTATAGTATCATACCGTATATGTTTTGGATCTTCCATTATAAATAGGAAACCTTTTGTATTAGTGAGATAAGCCAATAAAGATGTAGTCCTTTGAGGTTTTGTATCCATGGATGTAGGCTCTCACGGTCAAACCACGTAAATCTTCTTGTATTATTGTCTTTCTCTCTCTTTTATTGGCTAGTAAAGATGTAGTTCTTTGAGGTTTTGTATCCGTGGATGTAGGCTCTCACGGTCAAACAACGTAAATCTTCTTGTGTTATTGTCTTTCTCTCTCTTTTATTGGCTAGTAAGCTTCATCTCAAGTCGGAACACCGAGGACTCCAATTTTTAATCTTCCCTGCTCGTCAATAGGCCAACTCTTATTAAGCATGTATTTACAACTTGAAGCCAGCATAAGGTTGTTGAGTTCATGAAGCTAGCAAGCATCCATTTTGCCTACCGAGGGACAATAAAATATATTTAGAAGCTTGTTCCTATACTCATGAAACTTCACCACTGAGAAACATCTCATCCAGCTATTTTTTTACCATTAAACTAGTCCTCCAAGAAACTAGAATCCCAAAATAAGACGTCATTAACATGCCTAGGAGCTAAGACAACTGAAGAATGTTAAACAAATTGGAATAATTTTTGTTCTGTCAGCAATTCAAATTGGTTTCAGCATCAGATTAATCTAAAAGAAATATGATACCATGAATAAGTAGAGCCCCTCATAACTGTTAATCACTTACATGAATTATAAATAATCAATAATAAGCAAGTCCAATATATAGTTTATTACGTTCTCAACTTTCTAGGACCTGCTTAAACCTACTTCAGAATGAAAGTTTAAAGATTTGGAGAGCTGTTCTATAGGATATTGACCTCAACAGAATCCGTATATCTTTACAGTATCCAATCTCAACCTAACAAGACTAAACCCTTTTGTTTAACTTAAAAATTACCGTACATGATATTTGTTCTCCATGTCTTTTACACACACATATATAAATATATGTATGATTGCTTTCAATTCTAAGTGTCAAATTGTATAAATTTCATTACATTCGACGAGCAAAGCAGAACAACCAGGAAAGATCCGCCATCAAAGAAATTTAGTCCAATTAACCATTCAAACAATCAAGTGGAGCTAATGCAATCGAAACCCAAGCAAAGACCCATTTGCAAAGATACAACAAAGAAGTTGTTCAATCACCAAATTACTTACCTGGGAACTTGACATTGAGAATTAGAAAGCTTCTCTGCACCTTCAATGGAGCTGGAGCAAAACACCCTCTTGGATATATTCCCAGAGGAGAAAAACCCAGATGCAGTAATCCTTATCGAAGGTTTAATTCTCCTCCTAAGGCTTGGAACTGAAGGAGCAAAGAAACCAGATGCATTTGCCATCTATTCTACAAAAAGCCTATACCAAGAAACTCAAAATATCTATTCTAGCGAGAGAAAAATGAATGATCTTTATCTTCAGCTCATAGATGAGATAGCAGGAACGACAAGACAACTGTATATAGACGCATAGCCCATAAGACTAGAAAGAGCACAAAATAACCCCAAAAAAAAAAAAAAGAAGGATTGAAATTAATAGATATGCCGGAGATTGACACAGGAATTGGAAGCTTGATTGTTTGGTTACTACTTCGGAAGAGCCGAGGATTAAAGAAGAAACGAGGAGATTGTCTGCAAATCCGAATTTGAGGAAACTCCAAAGCTCCTTCCTCTTTCTCAAACTCCTTCACTGTTTCTCTGCGTAAGATCAGTCATAAAGTGCTTTTGCTAATTTTCGAGATTTAATTTTTGTCGATACTAACTAAGTTTTGAGCATTGCCTGCACTTGGCACATGAGCAGTGTTTTGGGTCACGTGGCTGGTTCTCATTGGTGGAATGCTAAGAGTTCTATACAGTGCCTCATGGGAGAGTGAGGACAAAGCAGACATTGGGGTAAAAAGTGACATTAAAATTTTAATTTTTATTAATTGAATTTAAAATTTCTTGTTAAATTTAGTTATTTATAATATTTAGAAATAATTTTTAAAATTTTATATATAAAAATTAAAATTTAGTTACTAATCATAATGTCGAAATTAAATAAAAACAAAACCTTGTAAGTTTTCATTACTTATTTCAAAATTAGATGAAAAAATTTCGATTTAAATTGTTTTTCTATTTTATGTTCATGTATAAAATTTAAATTAATTAACTAAAATATATATTTATTTTATACATGTTATTAAGTTTTTGCTGTTTTAACTTTATTTTGTAGTATCCTAATCTGTAATTTTGATGTATTAATTTAGTTAGATGGTGATTGTTATTTTTAAAGCATAATTTTAAAATAATAAAAAAATAAGGTTTGATGATATAATCTAAAAGTTTAAAATTTGTACGATTGCTCAAATTGTTAAAATTAATTAAAGTTGTATTAATTAAGTTTTAAATTTAAATTTTATTCAAAATCTCTAATAAAAAGAGACTCTCATCCTTGGCATTTTCATTATTTCATTTTAATAACTTTTGGTTATTAAATAATGAGAGAGACTGCAATTCCTCAACCTTCACAAGCCTTGCTTTAATGGAGATTTTGTGTTCTGCTGGTTCCATCTGATAACCTCCGGATCTTTCCTAACCCAGGAATAAGGGTAGATCTAAAAAAAGGCCACAAGTCCAAAATCCATCAGATTGTACGCTCGAAAGACGGCCCGACTTCACGAGCCTGGGCCAAATGACCCAAGACAATCCGGGTCAGATACGAGCACAAGCCCAATAGAGGAGTAGGCCCAATCACTCACCAACCTTGTTCGCATGCGTGTCCGGGTGAATTAAATGGCCGTTATGCATGGAGCAGGTGTCTGACACATCTGTAGATACGGAGCTGAGTGACAAGGAAAGGAAGCACTATTCTTTCAAGGGGTAGACCCGCCGCCAGGGAGCCCAAAAAAGAATCAGATCCATATCATAGGGGACGAGGGAGGACCAGATCTAGCATATTTGCTAGATCTGAAGCCCAAGAAGATTTAGAGTTATCACCATCCATAAAATCTTGTGCTCTGTGATAATTGATTTCATTTCTCGCTTCAATTCAAAGCTCGAAGGTTGATTTAGACGAGTTCGAATGACTGTCAAATTTGTGGAATAATTCTTCTCTATTGAGAATTTACAAAAACCCAATGATTCATAGGTATGAGAACTGGAACCGACAAACCATCAAAGACCCAGAATTTTCATCCCAACTCCGACATTGTTAATGCCGCCCGCATCCACACAATAACAAGTTCGACATTTTAAAATGAATATATTTCTAGCAAAACTTCCCATTTACGAGATCAATTATGATATAAAGATTTATTGGTGCAAAATATTTACTGTGGAATCATCCATTTTTCAACTTTTTTGTCCAACTGGTGGTTTAATACAAGTAGTAGAAGATTTGATACCTGCTGAGTGCAGAAAGCTTATTATGCAAGGATTCGTTTGACTCCCTTCACTTAGGGTTGCAAATTTTGTTATTATCTCCACTTCAGGCATATTTCTTGAAGTCCTCATAGGCTTGAAAGATCAGGTGGTCATCTTCCCATTTGTCGCGATATGTCTTCGGCCGGACGGTAATGTTCTTCATAGCAAAGTAGTACATTTGGTTTCTCCATTCTTCAAAGCCTGGACATTGGCACTGTGCAGCAAGCCAATTGCTGTATTCAGCCTGCAATGACAAACCAAATTAACAGAATATCAGGTAATATAAGCATAATATGTTTAATGGTTGCTAAGGTGGCATCTCCGCAACCGCATTAACTAAATCTAAGTTCTCATTTGAATCCAAGTATGTTATTTCTGGGTGAAAAACGAAAAAAGAATGTAATCACCGGCCCCTAGATCAAGGAGAGATGACATTAAAAGCCTTTGTATTCTGATCGATACAAAGCCTCTAGGCTAAGCAGGAGATAGAAAATCAGGTTCTAGCAATGAGGTTGGTGTCAAGAACTACTTAACAGGATTGGTACAAAAACCAAAAGAGGGGGCAAAATTTTGCCAAGCACGAAGCCTACCTGATAATTAAACAAGTTATGGGTGTATCGCTTAGGTATGCCAGAAGATTCAAGTGTTGAGTAGAAATCCTTGACATCTTCCATCATCTCCTCTTGAGAGGGAAGCAAAATTCTACCAGATAAAACACCAGCGATCCACTTGCTTTGAAATTCAAACGTAAGGAAAGGGGCGATCTACCACAAATGATATGCAAAAAGATTATGTCCAGCAATAAAACCTAATAAACAATCAAAATGAAGGGAAATAATCACAGAGATCAACCTTCCATGGTATCCCAACAAATGAAAGCCATGGGGCCAAAACAGGGGGGAAAACATGCTTGTACAGTGGCCCTACACGATTGTCATTCACAGTCACAATGCCATGGGTTTTGAGGAAAGGGAAGTGATACTTGTACCTTAAAACAGAACAATTGTCATTTTAATGTTCAGCAGTTTGTGCTTACTCTCGTCTATTCGTGTTATTCAGCAAGCAAACATATATACATGACACCACTGGTTCTAAACAAAGCAAAATTGAGTGAAAATATACCCAGTGCAATGTAGAATCACGTCTGCAAGGATAGTACTTCCATCTCGGAAAACCACAGAACCATCTTCATGAGAACTTTCAATCTGCATGATTTTGAAAAATAAGAACCATCTTAGATCAAGCTGTCTCCATTCAAGCATCGGACTTTAACCGCCATTTTCATGGATCAATAATTTTACCATAGAATGAAGATAAATATTATCAAATCCGGGCTTTTTCTCATATGTACCATCTTGAACTGATCTGGATGCAACGTGGACCTCTTTGGCAACTCCAGCTATCTCAGTGGATAAATCAGCAGCACTCCAGGCATTGCCTATTATAATTACCATCTGCCCATGGAGATGATTTGTTTAACAAAAGAGTACAATTAATTACAAAAGAATGACAGACATACAGAAGAGATGCAACTGTTAGAAGGCGCAACAGAAGTAACTTTTTACTGCCATGGCTTCCATAGCATAACTCTTCAAAGCTTGAGGTACTTCAAAGCTTTGTAATTGTATAGAAACTATCCTTCACACAGACCACATTGGGGTGCTGATACATTTGTTCGCATTTAAACCAGTATAGAAAAATCCATGCAACTAACACCAGAAGAGAAATTTGCACATCAAATATAACAACCAACGAGAATGCTCACGCATACCTGATCCCTAAAAGGTTCTGGAGTACGATAGTTGTGGCTGTGTATTTGCCTTCCAGGCCACAAATTAACGCCTGAAAAGAAAATCAGAAGAGATAAAACACAGTTAATACAACTGCATAATAATGAGAAGAGAACAATAAGAACCTAACTTTACTGGCCTACACTCTGGAAAGGCTTTTCTTCCAGAACTTTTAAGTCGAATTCATAAGGCAGACAGGCATTGGTTTAAGAAAATCGGGGGAAAATGAGAGATACATCAGAGTAAAATTAACCAAGCTATACGCAAAAAATACCTGGAATTTCAGCTATACGAGGCTCTGTGTGATGTCCATTGCAAACAACCACAGCATCAAAAATCTCATCAAGGAAACCAACATGCCCATACTTATCTCCATCACCCTCGACTCTCTTCTTGTGTGACTTCACTTTCCATTTGAAATCATCAATCAGCTCCACGCTAACCACCTCAGAGTGAAACCTAATCAACTCTTCAATCCTAAACTTCCTAGCAAAGTCTTGCAAATACAGCAAGACTTCTCTGTGACCTGGAAACCTTCTCGCGTCTCTCGTTTCACCCTGTCCTCGGGCCACAAACGGGAAGTCCATAAATCCCATCAACTCTCTCGGCAAGTTGGTTCGGAGGGACTCGTAGAGGCTGGAGTGAATAATGGGTCGGAAGGGGTCGAGACCGAGAAGGTCAGTTTCCACATGGGGAGTGTACACCCAGGTACCACCGATTTGGTCATCTTTCTCGAACACTACCACTTGATGACCCTCCCTGCGAAGCTCTCGGGCAGCCACTAGACCGGCGGCACCAGCGCCGATCACGGCTACTCGGCAACCGCGGGGCCTAAATGACGGCGCCATATTTTGTGGGCATTTGAGGAGCGATTTACGCTTTGCTCGGAAGAAATGTGGACGGACAAGAAAAATAAAAGAATCTTTGTTTTCGATTCATATGTTTGGATAAGCCAAAAATATAGGGCGACAAAGAAAATAAAGTTTGTTTTTCTTTGGAAAGGATAATCTAAATTTTACCATAATTCACATATTAATCTTTATACTTTTAAAATCAAATACCCTTATATTTCTATATATATATATTTTTTAAGTCGGTAATTATATTAGAAAAAGAACAAAAAACAAAATAAAAAACATAAAGGATCCACTAAATCCGAGCCAATAAATTTCTTTCATTCTATTACTTTTACAATCAAAATAAAACTCATTTATAATAAAAGTAGGCGGAGATAATTAACATGAGGACAAATATAAAAAAAAAAAAAAAAAAAAAAAATACTTTAGCAAGCAAGTGAATCACCCTATTTATTTAACACTTAATTCAAAAAAAAAATTATTAAAAACACGGCCATCGGTCTTTTAATTTAAAAGAAGACATGTGGGTGTAGATTTATTATTAAATATTTGAAAAGATAAATTTCTTTTTAAATTATTTCGTATTTTATTCATATAAATTATCAAGAAGTATTTTAATAAATTATAATTCAACGGCAAAAGTTTTTAAATTTAGTAAAATTTAATGTTTAGATTACAATTAATGTTATGATACTAATATCATCAGGATTTGTAGTTTATTATATAATAATAGATGAAGAAATTGTTTTGAACTGAAATGTATGATAAGAGGATAATTGAAAAATTAAAATACTTAATAAAAATTGTAGTTGTAGTTAATATATTAAATTTAGAAGAGACATCAAAGATGTTTTAATCCATATATCAATACCTAATAGATTACAATATTATAATATAATTTATTTTATTAATTTTTAAATTGATGTGGCCGAAAAAAATATTATGCTGCAATTGGTTAATTTATAAGAAAAAGAAATGTGAGATGGTTACCATCTACGATACTCACTCGACACTCAAATTAGTAAATTAAAGATAAGGACGAATGTAATATAATATTTTGAACTTAATAGTAGTTATGTAAGAATTGTGTATCTTGATCTCTGTATCCATCTGCTTTTATACTATCGGAAAATGGAGTTAGTTATTACATCTCCTAAAAATCCGACTGGTATCAACCAGTGGATAGAGGATTCCATGATTATAGGTGTAATGGGGATCTATTGGATTGTATTTCTTAATGGTAACTTCTCATGGAGTCTTGCCTTGTAGTTGAGAGAGCGGGTCTTGATAAAGAGCTGAGACATGCGGTGTTCGGATCTTTTTTCCTTCGGTGGGACCGAGTATCATCTAATCAGATCCTTGCCATATAACTCTGTCTTGAGTGCTAGCTCATGGCTTGCCTTGAGCAATTATTGTGCTATATCAGAAGTCTCTCCACAGGTTTTTGATTCTTTAGATTCGAAGGGAACAATTATTTTCACGATCTGGAGCATGTGACCTATATCCTTTATCATTATTTTCGCTAAGTGCTTATATACTCGGTACTCGACCATAACCCTTGTCCGACTATAGCCAAATAGTAGTTTCTAAAAAATTGCTAAGGGGTTACCACTCGACCAAAAGAGAACTTAGTAATATTGCCTTTATTAGAAAGCGACTAAAACAGGCTTGCTAATTGAACATATCACCCAATCACTGGCCTAACTAGTATAAATAACTTAAAAAATTAGAAGAACAGGTCCGACACCTGAACATGTGGTCTTAGACTTTTTGTGGAATGGGATTAACACCCAGTTGCATGGCCTGCCTAATACCCGCTTTGTGACCTGGACATAAAATGCATTAGAAACTTTTTACAAAACGGAACTAATGTTCTGTTGCGTGACCTAGCTGATACTCGCCTTGTGGCCTTAGCATAAAACGTTTTTTAAACTTTTTGTGAAGCGGAACTAACACTCGATCATGTGGCCTAGCAAGTATCCGCCTTGTGACCTTAGCATAAAATACCTTTTAAACCTTTTGTGAAGCAAGACTAACACTCAATCATGTGGCCTGGCGGATACCCACCTTGTGCCCTTGGCATAAAATGCCTTTTAAACCTTTTGTGAAGCGGGACTAACACCCAGTCATGTGGTCTGGCGGATCCCGCTTTGTGGCCTAGGCATAAAATACCTTAGAAACTTTTTGTGAAATGGGACTAACGCCCAGTCATATGGCCTGGTGGATACCTGCCTTATGGCCTTGGTATAAAATGTCTTAGAATTTTTTTTTAAAATTGGACTAATGCCCGGTTGCATGGTTTGGCGGATACTCATCTTGTGGCCTTGGTATGAAATGCCTTATTTAGTGGGATTAACACCAGAATTATGTGGCATGGCGGAACTCGCCTTATGGCCTGACATAAGATGCCTTATTTAGCGGAACTAATACCCGGATTAGGTGGCCTGGTGAAACTCGTCTCATGGCCTTGGTATGAGATGCCTTATTTAGCGGGACTAACATCCAAATTAGGTGGATTAGCGGAACCTGCCTTATGGCCTGGTATAAGATGTCTTGTTTAGCGGGACTAACACCCAGATTAGATGGCCTAGTGGAATCTGTCTTGTGATCTTACATAAGATGCCTTATTTAGTAGGACTAATAACCGGATTAGGTGGCCTAGCGAAACCTGCATTGTGGCCCTCTTCTCGTCTCCACATATACCTGCCTCTTTGGCTTTTGATTTTGCTTTTGACTCGTCCTTTTGTTCTCTCTCAATACTTGGACTTCATCATCCAGCTTGATGTATTTTTAGGCTTTATACATTAACTGTTGATACATAACGGCTGAGTTTTTTATTAGAGAATCCCTGAACTTGATGTTGCACATTCTTTTTTTCAATACTTCACATACTACCTCATAATTTAATTCTTCCACCTATATTACTTCTGCATTGAAACGTGAGATAAAACTCCTTAAAGACTCTCCATCTCCTTAGCGAATTTTTGGCAAGTCAAAGGAGAGCTTTTTATGAGCTATATAAGTAATAAACCTAGATTTAAATAACATAGCAAATTATATAAAGTTCTGAATTGAACCTGCCTCAGATGTTAGTACCATTTATGAGCCAAACTTGTGAGTGTTGATAGAAACTCTCGGTACAACACAATGTCGTTGGCATTTTGAAGTTACATTGTTGTTCTAAAGATCACCAGGTGATTTCTGAGATCTGTTGTTCCATCATATTTATCCAAGTTTGAGAGTTTGAACTTGGTAGGAAAAGTCTCTGCTAAAATCTCTTCTGAAAAGGGTGAGGCATCGCCGAGCCTATAATCCTCCTCCTGCTCCTGGTACCTTTACACAGCCCGTATCAACTTTCAATCGACGTACTTTGGAGCCTCGTCCGACGATTCTTTATCCTACGGCTTGGCCTTTCCTTTAGACTATGCTTGGGTCACTTCTGTCCAAGTGCTTGAGGTATCAACGGAGGCGTTCTCCCTTCCCCTAGGAGCCATAAATGAGGTCTCCTCTCGAGCCTTATACTACCTGAGAGTGGCAACCTTTTTATGTATTGAAGTATTTGCTCATTATTTAGATTGCTCATATCAGCCTCATTGACCATCGATGGGGTGTTTTGTCTACTATCAAAAGTAAAGGAAATGATTATGCCCTTGTTGGCAAGAGCTTGTGAATTGTCAGCTATTTTAGAGAATAAAAAAGAAAAAAAGTTCATTTTTAAAAGGAAAATAAATGAAAGATCGATTTCTACTCCAATTGAATAGAGACAATCCAATGGAATGTTCCCGGCAACAGAACTAAATGATGTGGCTGAAAAAGAAGTTGTGCTGCAATTGGTCAATATACAAGAAAAAGAAATGTGAGTTGGTTGGCGTCTACAGCAACCACTCTAATGCTCAAGTTAATAAATTAAAGACGATGGCGAATGTAATGTAATGCTTGAACTTAATAAGAATTGCGTATCTTGATTTTTGTATTTGTAACGACCCGGAAACCGGACCGCTACCGGCGCTAGGATTCAGGTCGGCTTAAGGCCGCCAGAACCCGTAGCAAGCCAAACATACATCTTGTGAACCTGTTCAATCCCATACATGAACCAAAACATACATAAAAATTAAAACTTTTCTTTCATTCAAACATTTCTTTACCCAGCCTAGCCTGTGCATGCATAAACATAACATAAACCCCTCATTGGAGCCCTCAACAAAAACTCCAATGGGATACATAACATATAGCAGGCTTGGGTTACATAAACATCATAAAACATTTATCTCATGTATTTAAGGGATTACAACAGACTCTAGTCAAGCACACTATAAAATTTACATTACATTACATAACATACTTTTACATTATGAATAAACCATGTCCACAGCTATGCTATTACATAAACTTCTCTTACTCTTCTGACTTCTCTATCTACACGGTACCTGCAAGACTGGGGTTAGGGGAGAGGGGTGAGCTAAAAAGCCCAGTGAGCAAAAAGTAAAAACATGATATTAATTCCTCCATTTTTAGGTATTTTATTCTCCATTTTATTATTATCATTTGCTTTAATTCCACACTTTTTAGGTATATTATTATTCATTTTATTAATAACATTAAATAACATAACTTTTACTTTACATGCTTTCATGAAATGCAACACATCACATTTAATCACATAAAGGATGGTATTGTCACCATTAGTCCTCAACATCTCCAAATTCCAGGGGCGTAGAATGGGCCTCACTGGACTTTCTCTTACATAACATAACATAACATTCCAAAGTGCCAGGGGCGTAGAATGGGCCTCACTGGACTTTCTCTTACATAGTACCAGGGGCGTAGAATGGGCCTCGCTGGTCGTCCATAACATATCATCATAACATAACATCAGAGGACTATGGATCATCCAACAACCATCCACATCAACATCAAATTATGCAATGCAACATATTCGTGAATTTCTAATGCAAACATCCTGGAACATCGCATGGCATTAATGATGCATGAGTATGCTATCAGATTCATTCATTTGTTCATTTATTCATTACTTAAAAACTTAGGGAAATAATCCCACTCACCTGGTGACCGAAGCTTTAACGACGGACTCTGAAAGACTATCTCACAACCGGGGGTCTCGGGTCCTCGGGTCCGAACCTACACAGGTGGACTCAAATGAGGCACCAAACAACAAGAACATAACTCTAAACATACCCCCAAAAACCTCCTAGAAACACCTCAAAACAATCCTAGAAAACATGCAAGAAAAGGCTGGGAAGGGCACTTTCGGCGGCACCTTCGGCGGCCGAAAGTCCCTCCAGAGCCGAAAGTCAGGCAGGTTCGGCGGCACCTTCGGCGGCCGAAACTCCCAGACAGAGACGAAACTCATGCATGTTCGGCGGCACCTTCGGCGGCCGAAAGTCTCGGACAGAGCCGAAACTCCAACTTTCGGGGGCAAGCTTCGGCAGCCTAAAGCTGCCTCACAAGCCATGTTCGGCGGCCGAAACTCCCTTCGGCTGCCGAACCTGGTTTCTGCCAAAGGGCAGAAACTTGGTTCCTCTTGCCTCCAAGTTCCCCAAACTTCCTAATCATGCATAAAACTCTTCTATAACACTCATACACAAGCATGCAAGCTCCTAGGGGCCTCCAACAAGCTTAAACCCCAACTACAACACACAAGCAAGCCACATTGCACATAAACACACATTAAAACCATGGATTTCTCATAAAAACTCATCAAGCCCACTCATGCATTTCTACCCCAAAAACTTGCATAAAACTTACTTAAAACACATATAGAACTAGAGATCGGCTCTTACCTCTTGAAGATCGAGAGAGAAACGATCCTAGCTCGAAGGTGGGGAGATTCGAGTTCTTGAACCTCAAAGCTCCAAAACTTGCTTAAACTTTAAAACTCTTCAAAAACAAGATGTAACTTGTTAAGATCTAAAGGATTTGAGGGAAAACACTTAAAATGACCAAAAGAGAGCTAGAACTTACCGCCGGACGGAAGGGGAGAGAAAACCTCGCCCATTTCGGTCACGGGGCCTCTTATAGGGCTGGTTCTGCCACCTTTCGGCGGCCTAACGTGCCCCCACATCTCATGCATGTTCGGCGGCCGAACATGAGGTTCGGCGGCCGAACCTTGAGTCTTTCAAACAAGGCTTTCGGAGGCCTAAAGCGCTCCCAAAACCCCACCATGTTCGGCGGCCGAACTTAACTTTCGGCGGCCGAACCTGGCAAAGTCTCCTTGGTCTATTTCATTTAAATCTCAATTTCTTTTTGCTTAAAAACATAAAATACATTAAAAACATTTCTTAAAACATGGTTTTACCCTTCTAGAGGTTTCCGACATCCGAGATTCCACCGGACGGTAGGAATTCCGATACCGGAGTCTAGCCGGGTATTACAGTATTCATCTGTTTTTATATTGTTAGAAGATGGAGTTTGTTATCACAACTTCTAAAAATTCGATTGGTACCTGCCAGTGGATAGGGAATCCTATGATTATAAATGTAAAGGGATCTGCTGTATTGTATCCACTAACAGTAACTTTTCATAAAGTCTCGCCTTATAATTGAAAGGGCGAATTTTGATGAAAAGCTGAGACCTGTAGTGTTCAGGTCTTTTTTTCTTCAGTGGGATCAAATATAATCTGATCAGACTCTTAAAATAAATTTTATTAAATATTAAAAAATATTTTAAAAATAAAATAAGATTATAATAGTTAATTTATATGTTATAATAGTTTAAAAAAAGAAATAAAAAAATATAATATTTATATTATTTATAACATTTATATAAATTTAAAAATCATAAACTTTTTGGACTTTGATTCTTTTAATTAAGTTTTTATTTTATTATACTTTAATTAAACTAGAAAGGTGCTTTTGCTTTATAAACCTGAAAAATTAAAATAATGAATTTAATATGCAGCGTAACATTAATTATATTTAAAATATATATATATATATATATATATATATATATATATATATATATGTTTTTCTCCTTTTAAATTGATTTGTATTAAAATTAATTTTAAAAAATTAAAAAAATTATGAAAAGTTTCTTTCACCTTATAAATTAAAATAATAATTTTAATATGTGATGTACACTTACATATTTTTTAAAAAAAAATAAAATAAAAATATTTTTCCTTTTAAATTGACTTTTATAAAAAATATTGAAAATAAAAAATTAACAAAACCTTTAGAAATATAAGTTATAAAATAAGAAATACGAGTAAAGTTGAAAAAATGTTAGTTGCATGGATTTATTTAGAAAGTTTTTAATTTTTTATATATTTATTTTGTTAATTTGTCATAAATAAAATTACATTATATTTTTCTTTTTTGAAATAGGGGGTTGGGGGAGTCGAACCTTAGACCTTTTAAGGCTACAGGATGCACTTTCCACCAGGCTAAGCCTTGGATTGCAATTACATTATATTTTTGTAACTATCTTTCTAATTTTAGTTCCATTGTTTGCGTAGTGAGTTTTTTTTATGTTTTTAGTTTAATATTTTGTATACTAATGCCTTATTTGGATAAATTAAAAAAGTGGAATGAAGATATCAAGAGGAAAATAAAAAAGTAAATAAATTTATTTTTTTATTTGAAAAGAGAAGAATATTTTTTTTAAAAGCAAAACTACTAATTGTATTAATAAAATTCCATCAAATAAAAAGAGATATGATCTCAAACAGAGAGACGATTATACCTAATAGATTCTCTAGTCAAAGTATGAGCAGTTAGAATAGTATTACGACAAACCCATCTAACAGAAATATCAATTTTAGAGTATAACAAAGATTTACAATCATTCAAAATCAAACTCCTATATAAGATAATTTGTCAAAAATGCTCATCAAGTGTCTGTTTAAACCTCTGTATAAGATAATTTGGCAAAGATGCTCCTCCTTCTTTCTTATCTCTCGAGTATAAATTATTAAAGTCTCCCGAACAAAGTTACGGAAGAGAGCTTCTACGAGATAAAACTTAAATAAGGTTCCGAGACTGACGTCGTCGTTGTGATTCCGGAAACTCATAATGACTAATAAACCTCCATTGAACATTACCTTCCCAAACAACCGAATCAATAAAATTTAAAGAAAAGTCAACCACAGAAACAGATACATGACTCTTACATATTAACGAAAGGCTTCATTCCAATCATTGTCTATTGATTGAGAAGCAACCATCAAAATGTAAAAAGTTACGAAAAAATTCTATACGAGAACTAAGAGCTTTTGTTTCCATCAAAAATAAAATTTTCGGTTTGTAACTAGTAACCAAATCCTTCAATGCATTAACTGTCCGAGGATTGCCGAGTTATCGGAAGTTCCAACACAGGACGATCATTGCTTTCGGCTATCTCGACCTTTTATGGGATGAGCCGCTTTACTGTTGCCTGTCAAATTAAAATTCGCAGGGGTGTTGTTAGAGGCATCCTGTTGAGAGAAAGAAAAACCTGTAACAATATTATGTTTAGTGTTTCTTAACCTTTTTTTAGCGTTATTATTTATTCGGACTGCAATCTCCTCATCGAGCTTATCAGAACTACCT
Organism: Manihot esculenta; assembly: GCF_001659605.2. Classification (NCBI taxonomy): domain Eukaryota; kingdom Viridiplantae; phylum Streptophyta; class Magnoliopsida; order Malpighiales; family Euphorbiaceae; genus Manihot; species Manihot esculenta. The sequence continues at coordinate 28,045,953 of NC_035161.2, forward strand.
TGCCCCACAGAATTCTTGTCCATGTCCATAATATGGTCCTCAGTCTCCTTATTTACAATGGGTTGACTTTTGCCAAATAAGGAGTATTGCCTATTATGTGCTGCCAAATTAATGTTTTGAAAATTGCTAGTTGATGCCAATCTTGCCACAAATCCCGGCGGAGTAGAATTGCCGGAATCATACAGCCACAGGCTTGTCGGTCTCTGGTTCCGACGAACAGGTGCTCTGAGGAAATCACCCCAACTAAACTTGATATCTTCTTTCTTCAACCTCAGCCGCAAATTACAGAAAGTCTCCACATGACCCAGTTTCCCACATAGATAGTAAAAAATAGTCAGCTTTTCGTATTGAAACTTCACAGTAAACACAATACCATCATCTCCAATAAACTTCTTCTGCCGTTTCAAAGGTTGCCAAATATCCAAACAAACTTTAACTCTCATAAGACACCCGGCGACATAGCTGAAACATTTTTCATATCATACTCTTTATAGTGACCAACAAAATCCACAACCAATTTAGTCAACGTCTCGTTATAATAACCAGAAAGGAGGTCTTTAATCAGAACCCAAAAATCAGAATGAGTTAGAGGGATATGGAGAGGATTTTCATTACTTTGTATCTCCTTTCAAACAAGAAGGAATCGATTGTACTACCAAGAGCCCTCATTCCCTATATTTTCAAAATCAACATTATTAAAAAACTGAAATAGATATCTTTTGCCTCTAATTCCATAATAGATACCCCTCTAAAGGATGTCATAAATCTGCCAAAGAGGTCTGCATATTCTGAAAATTGATTGGATTATATGTGAGAAACATCCACACCATACAGAAATCATAAGTGACGATCAGAATATCTCTAGAGCTCTTAATGGGGACAACAATATCTTCTTTTTCATCGATAGTCAATTGACGCAGATCATGTTCCATGGGGAAGGAGAAAAAAGAAATTAAGTTTAAGGAAGTGAAAAATGCGAGAATATCGAACCACAAAAGGATCACTAAGGGAAATTTACATGGAAAGTTGAAAAGAGAAGAATAGTTTAAAATTACTATTTTCTTCTTATTTTACAAATTATAATTTACTATATGAATAGAAATTCATAATAATAATATAGTATTTATAAATTTTAGCATATATCACATACAAAAAATTGTAATCATAAATTTTTTAAGCCTAGGCTGCTGCCATGAGAAAAAATGTAATAAAATAAAGGACAAATATGTAATTTTTCAAATTAGAAATCACTTTTTCACTTTGATTTTTTATTTTATCTCCGATCGACGTACGCCCCCACTCAGACCCAACTTCGACGAATGCAATCTCCACGACGCCACCAAATGTTATTGCACTGTCATTGATACTCTTGGACGTCGTCGCTTTATCAAGAACAGGATCGCTGGCACCTTTAAGGCTGACTGTGCAGTGCTCATTATCGACTCCACCGTTGGTGGTTTTGAAGCTAATGTTTACAACGAACGTGAAGCCGTGACGATGGAGCTTTTTTAAGATTCACGTGGAAAGAAAAAAAAAAAAAATTCATCATCGTTTGGAAAATATTTATAATGTTGGCTTAAATTCCACAGTAATATTGGCCCAAGCTCAAATTTGACAGTAAAAATAGTAAAATAAAATTAATTATTTGTTATTTCTCTTTATTTAGATGGAACCAATAAAATCAGATAACTGCTAGTGAATTTATTTTATTTGATGAATCTCCAAGACCAGGTGGTGGTCATCTTCCTCTTCATGGTCACGATAAGTATCCGGCCTAAGGCGCCTGCCGATGCCACTCGCATAATACTTTTGGATTCTCCATTCTTCAAACCCTTCACATCCGCATTGAGCTCCAAGCCAGTTGCTATAATCAAACTGCAACAACATGTGCAAGATTAGAGAAGATAAATAATAACACAATATATATCTAAGCAAAGGTCCTAATTTACAAGGGTTACCTGAGAATCACCCATGTTATGGGTGTATCTTTTGGGAACGTTAGAAGCTTCAAGTGACAGGTAGAAGGCTTCAATATCTTCCATCATCTCCTCTTGAGATGGAAGCTCAATCCTGCCTGATAACACATCAGCAATCCACTTGCTTTGAAGTTCAAAAATTGGGAAAGGGGCAATCTAGCACCAATCACAGGCAGAGTATTATATCAACTTAATCATCATATTAAAACAAAGCTTTGTGAGTTGAAACAGATTAGAACCTTCCGTTGTAAACCAACAAAAGAAAGCCATGGTGCCAAAGCTGGTGGAAAAACATGCTTGAATAATGGTCCCACACGATTATCGTCCACAGTCACAATGCCATTGGTTTCAAGAAAAGGGAAGTGATACTTGTACCTTCAAGATAAGCGCAATTAATTGCAGCTATATTTAAGTTCAGTTTTCTTTCTTTCTATCGACTCCTTAGTCCGTGTGTGTGTGATTTCTGAAATGAACTACAAAAAGTACCCTGTGCAATGTAGAATGATATCAGCTACAACAACTCTCCCATTTCGGAATATCACAGAACCATTTTCATGAACACTTTCAATCTGCATTACACCCAGCAAGCATCAGGATCAATTTGAAATCTAGCTATATGTACAAACTTTTATATAGTATATAGACCCCTCACTCTTAATCTGGGTGTCTTACCATAGAATGAATCCACATATTGTCATATCCAGACTGTTGTTCATATGTTTCGTCTCTGACTGATCTTGAAGTGACATGGATCTCCTTGGCAACCCCAGCAATTTCTCTGCTTATCTCATTAGCACTTAATGAACTCCCGATCAAAATTACCACCTATTATCTTAAAAAAGTGAGATTTCAACTAATGGAGTAACATACCAGATTAGCACCAAGAAGCTGGTGAAGAATTGACTTTGATACCACATTGTGGAATAAGAAAAGAAACAGTCTTAAATTAAAGAATTCGTATGGTTTAAAGGCGATGTATAGATCTTGGCACATACTTGATCTTGGAAGAGATCCGGAATACGGTAATTGTGGCTATGCATTTGCTTCCCTGGCCAAGAACTGATGCCTGAAATGTAAAGATTATATATTTATCATCATTCTTTTTAAAGAATCTATAGGCACTAACACAAGCCTTAAACATCATGAGCTGAATTGCAGCCAATAATACTAAGTACAACATATGAATATGATTATACAACCACCTGGTATTTGAGCAACACAAGGTTCCGTGTAATGTCCATTGCAAACCACAACAGCATCGTAAATCTCATCTTCAAACTCATCATTATTCTCTCTCTTCTTTTTAGACCTCACTTTCCACTTGTTAGTCTCCTCTACTAACCCAACGTAAACCACCTCAGTCTGTAACCTCACCATATCCTCAATCCCAAACTCCCTCGCAAAATCTTGCAAGTATAGTAACACCTCCCGGTGACCTGGGTACCTTCTCGGGTCTCTCGTGTGATCGTCTTTGGGTATGAATGGGTAGTCTATGAAACCCATCACTTCTCTTTGGAGGTTGGTGCGAAGGGAGCAGTAAAGGCTCGAGTGAATTATACTTCGGCTTGGATCCAGGCTCAACGGGTCTGATTCCACCCTTGGATCGTAGACCCAGGTGCCGCCGATTTGGATTTCTCGTTCAAATACTACAACGTTGTGGCCCTCGCGTTGGAGCTCATGCGCAGCAGCAAGGCCTGCTGCGCCGGCGCCGATCACTGCAACTCGACGGGAGATGAGAGGAGTTGGCATTAGTCAACTTTTGAGTATCGTTGAGGATGATCGGTGCGAGAGGTGATTACCATACGTGATGAAATACTTTTTTGTTTTTTCCTACGCATCTGATCTACCTGGCGCACGTGACAAAAAAAATTATTTAGACATATATTAATTATAAAATACTAAAATTTAAAATTAAATTTATAATATATTTTAATTAAATAAAATTTAAATATATCTCCCAAATTTTTACTAAAGTTCAAATAAATTTAACATTTTTAATATATTATAATTTAATTGAATTTAAACATAAATTTAGAGTTTTATTTAAATTAAAAAATAACTTAAGACTATTAAATACCATGATAATAAACTCTTTACTTTTATATATTTTAATTAATAATTACATACAAATATTTTTATTTAATGATGATTTGTATTTAAATTTAATTGTATTATAAAATATTTAATTTTACTTTAAAATAAAAAAATATACATATGTGATTATTATGATGAGGCTTCAATAAATAAAATTAAAATTTAATTTATATTCATCTTGAATATTATTTTTTAATCTCATGTAAATTAATTACTCATATGTTACTTAAAACTCATTTGAACAAAATTTAATCAAACGGGATATTTAAAAATACCTCGAATCTTATCATTCATGTAAATGACTACCAAATACAATACTAAATATATAGTTATATTTCTATATTATTTGTCATTAATCAGTTTTTTTTGAAAATAAAAAAAATATTATTAACTCAAAGCGATCAAAAGAAACTATAAGGAGGAGGGACATGAACCCAAATTTAAACATTTAAAAATATTGTAATCCATTAAACATTAAGATTTAAAAAAAATCATAATAATCAACATATATTAGTTATGTGATTTTTAATTTACTAAAATATATATATCATTATACTTTTATTAATTATATATGAATTTTATTCTTTTAAATTTTGATTTGATTAAAATTTCTTCCACGAAAAGGACGGTGAAGTTTATATAGAGAAAACTAAATTTAATTTTAAAACATTAAAAATAAACTAAATCTTGAAGTGTCAAATAAGGCTAGCTGAATTAAAAACTTATAAGGTAGTACACTAAAAATAAAAAAATTAAGTCCAAATAATTAAATTAACAATATTAAAGTAAATAAATAATAACAATTTAACCTAAACAAATGGGTTTGCAAAATATATCATTAAGATCTAAATAACATATATAACACGTTTTTCAAAACTATCTATGAGTTGTGCACATGGTTTACAAATATTCTTTAAGTTGCAAATGCATTATATATGTTTTTTCAAATTTATCAACTTAATTTTAGAGACTTGTACAGCTTCTAATTAGGCCAAATGAATTTAAACTTTTATAAAAAATTTTCTTCATCTTTACTTTAAACTTCTCTTTGTGATTATACTCCTTAAGTCCGTAGTTGCAATTGTTGCATTTGCCCTATATAAATTAAAACACACTCCAAGTGAATTTGATTTATATAAATATTATTTAAAATTTCTTTCAGACTCATTTGAATGATATAAAATTACTCCAAATCATTATTGAGAATCTGCTTTATTGGATCTGTATCAGGAGTTACAGTTATGGTTGATGATAGGCGGAGCCAGTGAGGGACCAAGAGGACCATGGGCCCTGCTGAAAATTTTCAAAAATTTTTAAAAGTATTTAGATAATTTTACCTTAAAGCAAGAAAAACTATGATTAGATCCCTATAAATTTTAAAAATCTATTAATTACTCTTTATTTCAAAATTATCTATTTAAAATATTTTATACTTTGTAAATTTGAACTTTTTAATCCTTCTATCGAATAAATCCTTAGTGACCTTTAATATTCATACTATTTAATTTATGTATTTTAGCTATATTATAATATTTAATTTTCAATTGTTTTTCAATTTAAAATATTTACTTAGTTATGATTGGTTTTGAATTAAAATTCTTTAATGCAACATCTGAAATAAATTATATAAAATTAAATGAGTTAAATTTTAATCTCTCGAACTTATTTTATTTCTCATTTTATTATATTAAACATAAGAAAGGTTAATAGAATAATATTTAACTTTATCCTTAATCAAATATCATGAAAGAATATTTTTTGGGATTAATTATTATTCTAGGAAAAAATACACCACTAACCATTAAACTTATTTTTATTAACCCATATCAAATAAATTCTAAAAAAGTATAATTTTTTCTTATTTAGTCGAGAGTCTGTTTATGTGATTAAAATTATATATTAAATTATTTAAAAATAAATTTTATTTTTTAGTAATAAAAGATTTTATGAGTAATATTAAATTATTTAATATATTTTATATACTATTTAAATTTTAAAAATAAAATTTAAATTTAAAAATTAAAAATTTAATAGATAATAAATTAAATATTTAAATTTTAATCAACAAACAATAAATAAAAATCATTATAATTTTATTATATTATTATTAAATTTTTTAAATAAAAAATCTTTTAATATATAATTATTTTATTTTCTTTTGATTACTTATTTAAATTGATCTCTGCTGATTTAAATTTCTGCAAAACTACGCAGCTATGTACAGATTGTGAACTCTGCCTTGTCCATTCTCTTTGCTTGGTGTTGGATTCAATGCCTTCTAGATTTGTTGTATTGATTTTTGACTGTTGATGGATTTTTTTTTTTTTTTTGGTGTTCTACCTGGCGCTTTCGATTTTTTTTTAATTATTTTCTGTATTTTTTACCTTTTGCACGTCCTCTGTGCTTGATTGTAAACTTATTTTTGTGACTTTCTTTTTGTACGTGTAGTGGTTTTTTTGTTTTCATTCTCTTCTCCGACGATGTTGTTGTTTGGCGGTGGAGATGATGGATAGTAACCAGGTGGCATTGCTTTGAGGCTGATCTATGGCTTTTGTTGGGTTGGCCTGTAGTTTCTTTAGATTTATCTTTTTGGGTTTAGGTTCGGGCTTCTATTTACGGATTGTTTCGGCTTGGTCTCCTTTAGACGTGTTTGATTCAATGGGCCTTTAAATATAATCAGCTTTATATGTTTAAAAAAAATAAAAAAATCAATCTATGGACTGGGGAGTTGCATACAATGAAAACAACAATGGGAGAAATTTATATAAGAAACATAGAAGTGGGAACATCATCAAAGAGCAACTGTCACAAACTCACAAATTGCTAATTAGCTGGTATAGGATGTCTCTTTGTCCACCTAGGCATAGCTAGTATAGGATGTCTCATAAATTATTATACTTCTATTTAATATATATTAAAAAATAAAAAAAATTAATTTTAAAAATAATTCAGCAATAGCACTCCGAGATTTAGCCTGGCGAAAAGTGCATCCTTGTAACCTTGTGAGGTCAAAGGTTTGACTCCCCACCCCTATTTCAAAAAAAAAAAAATAATTCAACATTAGAACAATATAACTAGAGGGTGTATTAGAAAAAACAATATAAAATTCATTATTTTAACTATATTAACCATATTTTATTAATTAACCTGAAACTAGCTTCATCTATTGTTGTGAAATGGAAAAAATAGTATTTATTTTTTATAAAAATTAAAAAATATATATCAAGGGTATTTGTCAATTATTTTTTAAAATAAAAAGAAATTATCTAATATTTAGTCAATTAATTTTTAAAACAAAAATGAAATTATTTTTTTAATTATATATATTTTACGTAACTGAAGAAAATATCTATATAATGAATTATTAAATTTTATTTATACACGTAAATTGATATGGAAAGAAATGAAGAATGCAGAGACAGTAGGGACAAATAAGTAAATTGAGAGAGGAAAAGGACATATTAAATAACCACCATATTGCTTTTGCAGTTGAAACTGTCATCACTTTTCCAAAAATCTATTTAGCATAGAAAAAAAAAAAAAAAAAAAAAAAACAAGAGAGAGAGAGAGAGAGAGAGGTTCCATAAAAAGAAATGATGATCCCACTCTCTCAGCTCATCTCCCTCTCCTCTCCTCTCTCCCCTAGAGAGAGATTTTTGCTTTCTTATGCCTTCTTTTTTCTTTGCCCACTCATCTGATTCCTTTTTCTTTTCTTTTCTTTTCTTTTCTCGCTCCCTTTCTATCTTTGACTCAACTTGTCTCTCTCTACATAGATAATATCATTTGCATTCTTCTTCCTCCTGGGATTGTCAAGACAAGAGGCAGCGGCGGCCGATTTAGTTTCTGGGTTCTTTGCCTCTTGGTGCTTTCTCTGTCCTTTTTCTTCTACACTTTTTCTTTTTTGGGATTTGGGATTTTAATGTTTTGGCATATGTAGTTTGTTTTATGTGCGTCTTCGTTTGCTACCTCAGTATCTTTTATGTATTAGTTGGAAATGGAATTTGATCTGATTAAATGTCATTGTATCGTTTTAGAATTCTTCATGTCATGCCAAACAAAACAAGTTAAGATTCCTGTTTTGCAGTTGCTTATCACGAGGTTCATGGTTTTTTTTTCCCTCTTTATCCTATTGTTTGTTTATTTTTATGGTCGTTTTCAGAGCTATTTATCCTCTTAGCTTGTGTGTTTCATGTGCCGTAGGACCTTTAGAAGCTCTGTATGTTTTAGGTGGTTATCCCTGTTGTTTGTTAGTCTATTGGGAAGATATCTTTAGCAAGTCTTTTTCCACATTTTGGACGAAAGGTTGCTAATGCAAGGGCAAAAAGAAAAAAATAATCTTGAATTATGCGCTGGGGAAGCAAAGAATAAAGGTTCATTTCCAAAAGTTTTAACTTTGAACCTAAACCTTTAAGAATTTGAATGGGCTGGCTAAATAAATCCTGTTGAGTCCTAGAATGAATTGGTATGGCAGCATTTCTGCATTGTGCACAATCATACTTTTGTGGTGATATGATAGTGGAGTTTGTATATTCTTTCAGTGGCTGTACCTGGGTTTTCTTTACCACCTCTTATGCCTGTCACAATATTTAGAGATGAAACTTGTTCGGATTGACTTCAGCAAATTTGAACTTTGTTTTATAGTCAGTGATCAAGGAGTTGCCGAAGACATTCATTGTTTGTAGTGAAACCAAGACGTTTGGCATTTTAACAGATGGCAGAACTCAGAAAAAAATTGAATTGTTGAAATTATTTGCGTAATTGTTTGTGATCGTGTTATACCTTGGCTTGCAGAGTAGTAATAGGCAGCATAGTCAAAAACAGATCATCTTCAGGAAGTGCAAGGAAAGAGAGGAGATTATTTCTACTGTTAAGTGTTGATTTGATCATTCATTTGACCTTGAATTCTTCTTATAGATAGCTTCAGTCCTTGATTTTTTTATGCAAATGATTGGTGCAGCATAGTGTCAATGTTGATTTATTGACTGCTTCAAATTGTTTGGAAACCTTAGAAGGTCTATTTTTGTTGTAAACTAATATTATTCAAATTGTTAAAATAATTTTTTTGTCCCTATTAAAGAAAAAGAAATTGGAAATTCTGGTGAAAACATGAGAATAAGGAGGCAAAATGTGAAAGAGAATTTGTATTCCTGAAGTTACCCTTGATGTTTGAATCATTGTGGCTTTAAGTTCGTATAATTTTTGTTGCTGTTATTTAAAGTTGTTTATGTTATAGATTTTATGCTTACTATTTGAATTATATATTTTTGTTTGGAAAATATTTGCATTATTTGAATGCTTACCTAATTGTGTAATGCATGAAATGTTTGGGCTGACAACATTTTACTGAATATCTTTCCCAGATTGACCAATTTCCCAAGATGCCTTTTTCGTATCTGGCAACAGTTTTTTCATATGCTGTGGAAGGATGGACCATCAACTATGGGGAGAATTCCTCATGGAGGTTATGTCTCTAGGGATGCAAGATGTGATGTAACTTGATGAAAATTTTCAATTTTGCCAAGGAGAAATGATGATGCAAGGAGATTTTGATTTGAATCCAGTTCAAATGCATACAGATCCACTTAAAGAAGTTCTAAAGCAGACAATACTTGATCAGGATGTTGTATTTAAGAATCAGGTATAATCTCACCCTGGCACTACAATATGTTTTTAGCTAGATTTGAGGTCAAATAATTCCTTTGATAGATTAAATCTTTTGGCCACTTCCTGAAATTTATAGCTTATCTGAATACTTTTGGATATCTGAGCTTTTTGGTTACATTTATCGAATATGGCTCTTGACTCGAGGGTGAACCATGACATGGATGTTGGAATAGAAGTGACAGAACTGCACAAACCATAGCTTTGCCTCCATCTTTTCAACTCTGACTTATAATTTCTTAAGTCTATGAAATCCATTGGTCTTGGATGATACAAATTTCACTAAATGAAGGGCTTTAGTAGTGGGGACTTAATTTGTTATGTCATTTGCTTAGGTCCATGAACTCCATCGGCTATACCGAGTGCAAGAATCATTAATGAAGGATTTTGGATGGAAAGAGTGTAATAGATACAATTCATGGGATCCAAAAGCTCAGTCATCTCCTCTTCCTCTTATACATCCTACAAGATATCAATCATCGACAAAAGAAAATGGATTCTCCTCTACTGTCAAAGTAAGTCTTCCAGTCTTAAGAATTCTATTGTAAGCAGTCCTTTCTGGAGGAAGACACATGCAGGCATTTGTTAATGCTTAATCTATTATTGCTTCTTTTTTTTTTCCTCTTTTTCTATAGTCTTTTGGGATGTATCATATGAACAACAACATGAGAAGTTGGCAACACCATCACTAGTGCTCTGATTAGAATTTCATTTCAAAGGTTCTTTTGTTTTAGAAATATACTTGGAATTTTTTTTTTCCTCAAGGGAACAAGTAACTTCTGTATGGTCAAAGAGCAGGCTGACATGCCATATAATATCTATCCCCCATTGATGACTTTGCTAAGTAACATATCCCATTTTTCAGTTTAAATTGACTAGTCTTGTCTTTCAGGTGGACGCAAGTACAATAAGCCAAGAGTTGTTAAAGGATTGCCAAGTTACATATCCTAAGCTGCAGCACAGGCCTCTTGATCTTCAACTTTCTGCTGATGAATTCATTAACCATGTTGAGGAGGATCTTCCAAAGAAAGGCAATTTTCAGAATTGTTTATATGGTCTTAGAGACTTTCAGCTTCCCCTTTCTTGCAGTAACTTTTCAGATGCAGAGGAATTGAAGCTTTCCCTTAGCATTGTAGGGAATGATAGACCAATTGAAGGTACTATGAGGACTTGTTTTATGAAGAAATCTTATTCCTATTCTCAAAATGTGATTGATTTGGAAGAATCATTTGAGAGGATACAAGATGGGTATGGAAAATCGCCACCTCCTCATGGCTGTGCCTTTCTGGGAACTCATTCTGAATGCATGCATGAATCACAAGGTTCTCCTTTTATTGATCCAACCATTTCAACCATTGTGAAGAAAGATCTATCTCATGTGATTGCAGAAATTAGTATTCAAGAACATAGTGAATGTTGTCAAGAGGAGACATTTTCTTGTGAAGGTATCTTTAAATCACCTGTACTCTTTACAGGCATGAAATTTGGGTTTCTGGTTTTGTCTTGTGAAAAGCATATGCTTAGCTCTAATGATTAGCTCTCTTTTATTGATCTCTTATGCAGGATTTAGAGAGTGTCATGATGATTTCCCATCTGACAATCTTTCCACTAAAAGACAATTATTCACTTCAGATTTTGGAGGGCAGTTGGATCTCAACAAAGTTAACTTGGATGACTCATCTTGTTGCTCAGATGATCATATGCTTGCCTATCCTTCAACAAGCTCAAGGGGCAGTTCTGATGGACTTACTGGCAGCATGCAGGATGGAACTTGTCCAAGAACATTCAAGAAAAATGAAGCCACTGATTGCTTAAATGAACCTTCTGAATTGCTCAAAAAAGATAATGCTGTGAATCTCACTTTCATCGATTTCAACAGCAAAAATAAGGGCACAGACATTTGGGCAATAAATAATAATATTGTGGGGAGCTTTGTTGGTCCAGAATCCATGCTTAGCCCCACAATAGGCATTTCTGAAGAACTTTGTTGCTGCAGTAGAGATCACAAGAATGACAGTGTTGAACTAAAGCCAAAACTTGCTAGTGAAGTAAGTTGTGACAAGAGTGAGATAGGGAATGCTAATTTTTCATGTACTGCTCAAAGTCAAAATACAATAGATAGACATGGCAACAAATCTCCTGCTTCCTGCAAGTCCTGCATCTCTGATAATGATTCAAGCAGTGCAAAGACGAAACATTACTTAGGATCTCAAGTTGCTGATGTCTTAACAGGCAAGCCTGACCAAAGAGCTTCTGACAGTGGCGACTTAAAAATAGGCTGCTACAAGAGGAAAGAAGAATCAGCTGAAGTAGATGTTCTGATGCAACAAGCAGCTGAATTGCTTATCCATTTATCCTCAGAGCGTTCAGCTTGTGATGAGGACTCTTCTGAAAAAGTGGGATCCAAAGAGATGGAAGATTGCAAGAGAGAGCGACCAGAATGTTCCTTTGATTCTTTTGAGTTAATCACTCTAAATCTAGAAGAAACCAACATGGATGACAATTCTGTATCATCAAAGCCATTTGAAGTAAATGACATGGAGATGAAGGATTTCGGGCTTAAGTTGAGACGGGGAAGAAGAATGAAAGATTTCCAGAGGGAGATATTACCGAGCCTTGCATCCCTTTCAAGACATGAAATTCTTGAAGATGTTAACATTATGGAGGGAGTTTTAAGATCCAGAGAGTACCGTAAGTACAGAGCCAAGATGGCAACTCAAGGAGAGAAATGGTCTGCACCAGTGAGAAGTAGAAGGTCGAGACTTCGTTATGCAGGAAGAAGAAATTTTTCATGAAAGTTCATTAGAATTTGATAATAGATTTAGCGCATTTGAACGTAAACCCATTATGGTTCTGTACACCATGATTGCAAATATTGTGTTGAGTCATTTACATGGTTTAGATATTAGAATCATTCACTTTCAGAAAGATAATGGATTTTCATTTCTTGTTTTCGTTCCTGCTGCTCCTCTGATTTTTTTGCCAGGGGAGGATCAGAAAGGTGCCATTACGATTTTATTGGGTCAATTTCATCGATTTTCCTCGATTTTATTGAAATTTTTATAATTTATTAATTTATTTTCTATTTATTCAAATTTATAATTAACTTAAAATTTTATAATTGGATTTTAAGTTATTGTATAAAAAAAATCATTACATCCAATTCCAATTCGCATACTATTTAACCTCTGAAACAACAGAAGTCAGAGCAAAGATGGCTCAGAAAGAGAGCAGATTTTGGATCTATAAGAAGCATTTCCTAGAAATCAAGAACCCTTTAGTGAACTTTTCATTGCAAAAATGTAATAATTAAACAAGATTTTGCAAGAGTCATTTCTGGATCTGTGGTAAGAGAGAACTTTTTTACACTAGTTTTTATGACAATTCACAAACTTTGAGACACTTGGCTTGCATAAGTGGTCCCATAGGCAAATCCATGTGCTAAATCTCATTTTTCAACTTTCCTTCAGGAATACAACTTTATTTATTTCTTGTCTGAACCATAGTATTTCATTGTTAAATGTTCAAGTGGTCCAGCTTAGCAAAGCAACACTAGAGATCTGTTCATTTTTGTCATGTTAGACAGCAAATTCATTTGTAAAAAAATTACCAAATTCTACCCTTGGGAGCTTGTATGATTCTTGACTTGAAATCTGCTCTATCTTTCCTTGTCGAAAGTATCTTAGTGCTGTTGTTGTACGATGGTAGATGTCTTAAATCAGACCGCACTTTGTAGGTAAGGTTTCTATGGCGGATGTGGTCTCTTAAGTGTATGTGTGATGAGTACAGGGAAATAAACAATTCAATAATGGGAAGAGTGGAGGCAAAGCCACTAATAGCCACCCTTCGGGAACAAGCATGCTTCAACAGGAACCAAGAAAGAGATGGGAAATTCTTCCATCGCCCAATAATAAATAAATGATATACTAATTAAAATTATAATAAATTCCACATCGAAATTTAAATTAATAATATTTTATTTGTTGGATATTCTTACATTCAAATGTGTCTAAGAAATTTCAAAAGAATGAATGCTGGCACAGAGTAAGACATTTTCAAATGTAGATTTAAGAATTTTATTAGTTTTTTTTAATTAAAAATTAAATTGGAGATTTTATAGTTTTAGAAATTCATTAGTTGAACAAGATGACCTTTTGCAAAAAGAAATCAACTTCAGCATGATATTTTACCACCACTTTCATTTCTGCTCCATTTCTCTCATTTTTTCTCTCTCTTTCTTTTTTTTTTTTTTTAATTCCTATTTGTTATTATTCGGATTTTTATAATGTAATCCTGATGCAAGCTACCATTGATTACCTAGACAGATTGTTGGGTTTGATCAGTTCACATCCCCAAAAGGACAAAGAGGAAAAATAAAAAAGAATGCTTGTTTTCTCTTATATGGGTATCATCAGAAACTACAAGAAACATGACCATCTAAATTCTTAGCTTTTGCCACCTTTGAGTCTTTTGTCAGACGGATTTAGTTAGAACAAGGCATTACTAAAGCATGAAGGAAACTTCAGGAGTCCCAAGTTGGAACTTCAAAGTTCTTGAGGTTGCAGAGAAGAGTTTCAGCCAAGCTTACCATCTGTTCAGCTGTATTTCTGATAAAAATCGAAAGAGAAACATTCAAGAAGTGAACCTAATTGCTCAAGCTACAGTCAATGAATTCAGAATTCTACTCAATCTCCTTGATGGATCATCACAGTCGGATCCTAAAAGGATTAAGAGAGGTCCTTTGCCAATTTCCCATGACATAAACCCAGCTGAATTGATGGAGAGTCCTAGTTCTGTACCCCAGAATTCAGGACGCAACTTGACTACACAACCCCAACTACTCCCTTTTCATAGTATTCAAACAACCAACTCGTTGATCCCCATTAAGAGTTTCAGCTTTGACAGGAATACAAACATGTCTAAAACCAATGTGGATGTGACTGACCGTTTGATCATATCAAACCTCTCTTTATCACAGCCAATCACTTCTTTTTTAAGCTTGGATGCAAGAGGTGGCACTGACAAGCTATTAGTTCATGATTCACCATCTGAAGCTCTGGCATCTCCAGATGGTTCCTCTATGTTTTCGAAAAGCAAGAGTGGGGTTCTTAGTGAAGAGACCAGTGCCAAGTGCCTGGCCTCAACCGGTGGATGCCACTGTTCCAGGCGAAGGTAAATCCTTCTGTACTATGTTGTTTTCCCATCTGCTTTTAGCCAGTAATCTTTATTATCTACAGGAAATCAAGAATCAAGAAAACAATTCAAGTGCCAGCTTTAAGTGGCAAATTAGCCGAGATACCACCAGATGATTACACTTGGAGAAAATATGGACAGAAACCCATAAAAGGGTCCCCTTATCCCAGGTATTTTTTTTTTGTTACTTCTCTTGAGAAGCTGAAATCCTGGATTAAGGACACAATTAAAGTTCAGGTTAAATTCAATGAGCTGAATAGCTGGATAAATCACTGCTGCCAGCTTCACCAGATGTGGACTGCAATTTCTGCAGTCATTCAAAATGTCGATATGATGAATTCTTGATTTTCGAACAACAGTTCTGACATATGTTCCTTTTTTGTTGTGGAAGGAACTATTACAAGTGTAGCAGCATGAGGGGATGCCCTGCAAGAAAGCATGTGGAAAGATGTTTGCAGGATCCTTCTATGTTAGTTGTCACCTATGAAGGCGACCATAATCACTCCCAAGTTTACATTTCAATAACCCAACATCTTGATTCAGGTTTAATCTGTTAGTTAAGCCTGCTCTACAAATGGTTGTCTCTTTTATGTAATAATAACTTCAATGCTGATTTGTATTTGCAATTTGCTTCATACACATGCCGTAGATTCTACTTTGGATTTCGATTTCAGTAATCTGGACACTCTCTTTTTCTTTTCATTACTTAGAAAATTTTTCTTGATTTATAGACCACTTGTACAAATTAAATCTATGCTATGTCTATATGGCCTTTCCCATTAGAATATCCGTAGACAATAGTGGGCTCCAATTCTTTCCCATTAGGCTAAAAGGCATTTCGATTCTAAATGGTTTGAATTAAAAAATAATTATGGTTTAAAATTATATTGATTACAGCTAACTCTAATTTAATTTTTTTAAACTACAATAATATTAACTTCACATTAAAATACATAAATTTATAAATTTTTTTTTTTTTGAAATAGGGGGTTGGGGGAGTTGAATCTTAGACCTTTCAAGGCTACAGGATGCACTTTCCACCAGTCTAAGCCTTGAAGTGCATAAATTTATAAAATTTGAATTTATAATATATCATTTATTTATATTTGATATAAAAATTAAAAAAAAAATCAAATCAATTAATATAAATTAAAAAAAAATCGGACTGATTCTAATTTGAACCGAAAGAAACCTGAATTGGCTCCTTAATATGCGGTTTCAGCCCGATCGGATTCAATACTAATTGGACCAACTTCAATCTAATTCAAGATTTGGATTTAACTTGGCTAGGAATACTTTCTCCCATAACACTAGTTCTTGGAAGATAAATAAAAACACATGTAAGCTTAATTACTTACTGATCACAATTAACACTAGGATTAAAATGGAGAACCAGAAATGACCATTGATGGCATGGAGATGCTCGTAGATTGAATTTTTGCGAGTAATTAATCCAATTAAATATTAATAAAATAAATTTAAATAATATATAATAAATTTAAATTTTATAAATAATAATACTCTATTCGAATGTATATTGAATATTCATTGTCGTAATTATCATATGTAAGTAAATAACTAAATACAATTTATATATCGAAAACGTATGAGATATAAAACTCTCTATATCAGGATAAAGACATGTATTTATAGTTCGATAGATTTTTGACAACTGAAAAGAACTAATTTTGATAAAAATTGAGCGTGATCTTATCCATTCAAAAAATACCTATAAATCTCAGTAAAAATAGTCGGCTTTACCGACTCTTGCTTTAATTTTAAATATGGGTATTAAGAGACGGACTAATGTAATATGGAAAAAAAAATATAAGTTAATCAGTTTCGCATTTATTAATCGACTGTCTATCATTAATGAACGGTTTGACACACGAATATCACTATCTAATCTGATGAGGTTTAATATAAAGAGTGCAACATACCATTAAATCAATTTTAGTTGAAGTATCACTTGATTTCTCATAAAAACTTCACACTCAGTCGATTTTAAAAAAAACTTTAATTAATTCTATTTAACTCTTTAATTATCAATTTAAATTTATTGATTTTACGTATGAGATAGAATTTTAATTCAAATGTTTTGTACTCATAAGATTTCATGATATATTTTTGTAATAACATTTATACTTTTTTAAGTATATTAAATTAAAAACTTTTTGTTAAATTAACGAACTCATTACTCACCTAACAAGTATTGTTTGAAATAAATTTAGGTATTAAATTTATTAAACAAATTCGAGTTGGAATTTGCCGACACCATATAGATTGGACTAAGAAATATAAATTGAAATGTTTACTCGTGTCAGAGAAAGAAGGATTGCAACCAGCTTATCTTCTGAGATCTGTGTACAAAACCTGACATGAAAATGGGGATAGAATTATACAAGAAAGGTGATAAAAGAACAGGAAGCCTTGTTCTAACAAGTACACATTCAATTTTTCATGAATATAGCAAGAAATAATAGTAAAGGACTTTGCCCTCCGCTGAAATCATTCACACTCTCTTCCAATTTTCTAAAATCATTAATTTTATGGTTAGACTGAGTTGTCAAGTTTGGTCTCTTTGTTTTTATATAAAATTACATTATACACATTAATTATAACGTGGATTCTACCATTTAAATTTGTAATAACGATTTTCATTAATAATTTTTGAGGACCACAGACAGCACAAATAAATGTAGAATAATTTAAAGTCCATGATGGTTTTGTCAGCATATGCGAGACATTGCTATCTTTCACAAAAACACAACCATCCTTGTCCATACAAAATCTCCAAAAATGAGACTCTCTGCAAAGATAGGGACATTAGCCCAGCACTGCACAATCCAGGAATCTGCATCTACTGCTACTCCATCCAAATGCCACTGGCTACTTTTGATCTTGGCTGCAGCCAGGTTTTGAGCTGGAACAGTTGGTTCTATAGACTTTAGGGTTCAAATTGATTCCGATTTGAAATGACTATGATGCGAACTGATGTTTTTCCCCTCAAAAGATATGAATATATTCAAGGAAAAAGCCATAATAAACTTTAATTACAATCACATGAATATAAGCCTTAATAAACAATCCGAACCAAAGGATTTTAAAGCGTAAAAAATTAAAAAACTCAAGATACATCATAAACCCTATAATCTAAGAAGAACGAAAACTTGATTGTTGATCCAATGTGCTATTCAAAGTAATGCTGCTCCACTCTCTCCCTAATATCTCAGAAGCTTCTACCGCTAATAACCTGGTCGGAAAAGGAGCTCCACCGATAAAAGCCAAACAAATTGAAGTCGGGGGAGATATTTTAAGTCAACAAGTCAGTAATTGGATATATAGGGAGATGACTGAAATAGCGTAAATAAACCATTTAAGAAACTCATATGCAATTATCGGAATAAGAAGAAACGATGGAGCTAGATTCTAATAAAAGTGAAGGAATTTCTTTTAAAATCAATTTATAATATTTATCAACACCTGAATCGAAAAAGATAAATTTAAAAAGAGGGAGACTAACAACAGAAATCAAGAGATCGAATCTCTCCCATTACCATTGCCAGATAAACGAACATCACAAACACAGATATGAAAATTCCAAGAAAAAAAAAAACATTGAAATCAAGAATTTTTCTACAAATAACTCCAACAATAATAATAAAAATTTATTTATATCCTCACCAAAAAAAGTAAAAAGAGGAATCCAATCCGAACAAAGTGAAAGGAGTCACTACTGTCCACTGGAGACAAGAGCAACTATAAATCCGATAAGAAGAGAGGTCTATTGCCTCACAAACACCACACCATAAACTAGAGAGGTTTTCTCTCTAAGAACCTTAAAGAAATTAAGTCTAATTTCTTACATTCAAGTGATCTCAATTTCAATTTCGATTCCATTTCAGTTTACATTCGAGATGTTCAAAATTATGATGATATGAATATTTTCTACATTATTATACATCAGTTTATAAGATTTATGTTTATAATAATTTTTATTTAATTTCTATATTAAAAAATTAAAATGAATCAGTGTAATTTACTTTTACAAAAGAAATGATTGAATCGAACCAATTTAGGTTCAAAACTTTATGCTTCGAAATAGCCAATTTCAATAAGGCTTCAACTAATAATTGGCCCTTAACAAACGACTTCAATCTGGTTCATGAATCAAAATTATTTAATTAAGTTTGACTCTGGATCGAACCGGGGCTCTGGGCATTATTTGCCTTCTTCTCTTTCTGCATTAAAATGCTTGGATCTCCCTATTCATATGCCCATAGTGCTGCTAAGATAACTTATTCCCAGTCAATCTCTAAGAGTGGGTCCTATCTATTAGGATCCTAAAATTTGAGGAATTAAACATATTCTATAAGTCATATAAATTTCAGTTTAAAAATCTTATCAAAATCTTTATATATAAATTTATTAAATATATTTTATTATTTTTAAAATTAAAATTAAATAATATAAATAAATTATTTTATGTTTTATGAAATAAATACAATGTCTATTTATAAATATCTGTAATATAGATATTTTCCAAAATATGACATTCACTTTTTTATGGAACAATTAAATCCTGACGGTTGATGGTGATATTAAATAAGGATTAATTCCTAAGAAGAACTAATCTTTTTTACTTTTTAAATATTGGAAAAATGGATAATTTTTTTTTAAAAAATATTTGCATTAATTTATAGTTAGATCTCAACTTATATTTATTAGATAATTAGTTATGGTAAAAAATTAAATTAAAAAATTTACAGTGAGTTATTATATAGTTCTTGAACTTTTTATTAATAAAATATATAATTTTTTAATTTAAATTTTATATTGAAAAGTAAATTTAAATTATGTACAGTAAAAAATATATTATTTGTAATAAATATTTATTATAAATAAATTTCTATTTATATAAAATATTATATATTAAAACATTTCGTGCATATTATGTATATATATATATATATAACTTTTATTTTATATCACTAATATTAAGTAAATTAATTTAAGAAGCTATGTTGTTAAAGGTAGGGGTGAGTATTCGGTCGGTTCGGTTCAAAATCGAACTGAACTGAATAAACCGTAAATTAAAATTTTAGTGTTTATGAAAATCGAACCGAACCGATTTTGGTCAGAAACCGAACCGAATCGAACCGGTCTGATTCGGTTCGGTTCGGTTCGGTTTGATCGGTTTCGATTTTTAATAAATTTTTTTTATTTTTTACACTTTATTTTTAATATTTTAAAATTTAATTAAAATATTTTAACCTTAATATGATTTAATTTCTCAATATTATTGAAAAATATATTATTATCACTAATCGGTTCGGTTCGATTTTTTTGGTTTTTTTTCTGATCAAAACCGAACCGAACCGAAATAATTGAAATTTCTAAAATTAAAAATTGAATCGAACCGAAATGTATAAAAAACCGAATCAAATTTTCAAATCGATTTAGTTCGATCGATTTTTTCGATTTGAATCGAATACTGCTCACCCCTCTAATTAAAGCGTTCAAAAAATAGATTTGATTTTGGTAAAATTAAAAAAAAAAAAGGAACAAAATCTTTAGAAATGTGGATTTTATATATTCTGGCTGTATATATGTAGAGGGTCCATTATCTATAATTAGCACTAGATTTTATATATTCTGGCTGTATAATCTTTCAAATAAATTATTATTCCTTTGTAATTTAGCATATGATATCAAAACATTTCTTAATTGAAAAGCAACATAACACAAAAATTAAATAAATATTTGCTTCAATTCCTTAATTATTTTTTGACATAATTCATGCACTTGTAAATTAATTTTAGCGTCCAGTTTGATTTTTTATTCCAAAAGATTAAAATTAAATATATTTTTTTAAAATTAAAATTAAAAATTGAGAGGATAAAATTTAATATCTTTCGTATTTATTTAAATATATTTATTATCATACTAAACCTGTGAGTGAATTCTAGGGGATGAGCAGTATTCGGTTCAAATCGAAAAAATCGACCGAATCAAATCGAATTAAAAATTTGGTTCGGTTTTTTATATATTTCAGTTTGGTTCGGTTTTTAATTTCAGAAATTTTGGTTATTTCGGTTCGGTTCGGTTTTGATCAGAAAAAAATCGAAAAAATCAAACCGAACCGATTAGTGATAATAATATGTTTTTTCAATAATATAGAGAAATTAAATTATATTAAGATTAAAATATTTTAATTAAATTTTAAAATACTAAAAATAAAGTGTAAAAAATAAAAAAATTATTAAAAATCGAAACAGATCAAATCGAACTGAATTAAATCTGTTTAATTTGATTCGGTTTTTGATCAAAATCGATTCGATTCGGTTTTTATAAACACTAAAATTTCAATTTTCGGTTTATTTAGTTCGATTCGATTTTGAATCGAACCGACCGAATGCTCACCGTACTGGAGTGAATTCAACGATTTTCTTTTTTATATAAATTTTTATTTTTATATATTATAATTATTTTTTAAAAAAATTTATAAAATATTTCAACCATTTTATAATTTTTATTCGTATTTATTTTAAAAATATGATTGCACCTTGCTAACTTGCATATATGGAACATTGAATAATCTTTCCATAAACACAACGTTGAAAAAAAAGGAAAAAGAAAAAGAAGAGACCAAGTCGATAAAACCGCGCGAAATCCCTACCTACCAAAACGACAAGCCGCGCGGCTTCTTAACGAGATAATGAGTGAGTGAATTGGAGAGTAAAAACTGAAAAATGGTTAAAGACGAAAAGTGGAATCACGAGGCTCTCTTCTTTTAATTCTCCAAAAGATATCACTTCCATTTCTCTCTTTCTCTCGTTTTCCTTCTTGTGCAGAGAGCTCTCCCTCCATAACTACGTCTCTTTATGCGTTTCCCTCTGCTTTCGCTTTTATTTATCTATTTACAATCTCTGGGCTCCCTCTCTTTAGCTTTCGTTTTTTGAACCGAGACAAGTAGCGAGAGGGGAGGGAGGAAAGATTATTATTTTTATATTTTGTTGTCTCTGTTGCTGTTTCGCTATTATATACACAACATACATACTAGTAAGATATATAAACAGATACAATGTCGGCCTTCAGAGACCAAGATCCTCGTATCCATGGCATCCAAACTAAGATTCGCGTTGTCCCCAATTTCCCCAGAGAAGGTTTCCTTCCATTTCTGCCTTTTCTTTTTTAGCCTGTTGTATTTTCTGTTTGCTGAAAAAATGCAGGCAATAAAATTATAAAGTACCCATTTTTTTTCTTCCCTTTATGATCCCGACCACAAAGAACAAGTCTTTAGCCTTTTGGGTTTTCTATGTCTTTATATAACGAGACACTGCTAAGCTCCTCTTTGATATTAAATTCTGCATGACTTGTGATAAATGTTTTACGACTAATGGCAATTGGCAGGTATCATGTTTCAGGATATCACGACTCTGTTACTGGATCCCAAAGCGTTCAAGGACACGATCGATTTGTTCGTTGAGCGATACAAAGGGGAAAACATTTCAGTTGTTGCAGGTAGACCACACAAGACGAGCCCATTTCTCTTATTATTATTATTATTATTATTATTATTATTTTCGGTTTCAAGTTTCAGTTTTGAGGTGTTAAAGATTTGATTTAAGGCATTTTAACATTTTTTTTTCTCTTTGATTTGAGATTGAAGGTGGTGGGGTCTGTTTGCTCACTGAGCAAACTGCACCAGGGCATAAGTTTCTGGTTCCCCTTTTTTTATGAATGACTTTTTAAGAAAACTTTATGCAAATTGGTATTTACTGTGCATTTCTGTGCTATCTCACCGTCTTTTTAAGAATTATTATTATTATTTAATGGTGGGTTGTAATAGAGTATTTCTTGTTTGACTAATGGCCTCAGTTAGTGGGATGTGCCATTGATTGCTTTCTCTGTTCCATTTTCCTTTTGAGCGGCTATAAGCTGCCCTCTCTCTCCTCCCTCTGTTGTTGCTGTATTGGCGTTATGGTCATGTGGTAGGATCTGATTTGGGTGGATTTACGGTGGTTGGTGATGAATATGACCACCTTGTTGAAAAGGATGTGGACCCAAATAATGAGAGTTAACACTGGGCGGATTCATTTTGACTCCACTATAATTGGGAACTTCGCGTATTTATCTCATGCCTCATGTTTATACTCTTTTTCTTTACCATGTCTATTCAAGATTTATGAATTCCTGTGTTCGCCATGGAAGGTCTTGTTTTTTGGCATTTCCTCCATAGATAACCTCCTTGTGTTTAACTGTTCCAGAGAAAATAGTGGCTGTGTTGTTAGTTAATGAAGGAGTGATTGTGATGAATAAATTTCTGTATTAAAGGATTATATAGCAAAACTCCAAATACAGATGATGTGCTGTTCCTCCCACAAACTTGTGCAGAGGTGAAAAGTTTTCATGCTCTCGTCAATCTGGTGGCACTGGTCCTCATTTTAATTATATTTTTGGATCACAAAGGATTTGGTCAACATTTAGTATATACGTGCTTTGTCTTAATGTGTGGCATTAGAATCTGTCTCTTTATGTGCTCGTCTGGACGTCCGTTGTCTTCTTGTGTCAGTGAGAAACTTTATACGTTTGTGGAATCTTCTTTCAAATTATAGTCTCACATGGAAAAATTGTGGCATTTTCTTCTTTGAGATAAAGATTTCTGCAACTTCTTATCTTTTGCCTGCCTAGTTGATGTTATCCGCTAGATTAGGTCTTGGGCATGTGATCATGGTGTTGGTCAGTGGAAGGCCTAGTTCAGAGAATGCAGCATAGATGTGTGTCACACTCCACCATTACAGATAGACCATTAAGTTTAAAATAATCACATTCGACATAATATCCGTCTTTTGCAAACCCCAGTTTATTATTATTTTTTTCAAAATAACTTTTTTTCCTGACTAAGTTTTGATAAAAGCAGTTCTTTGGTTAGAAGCTTGTGGTTGCTGATTTGGTTAAGCTTTTATCATTCAATCATTTGTTTGCTGTGTCTGAACTCATGTCTGACTTCCAAGTAACTTTGAAAGATTAATCATTTGAAGTGATTCATCTTTGTTCTGTCATGAAAACTCTGTGTTTCTTATGACAATCTGTTCTGCAATGATAATATGGACATTTGGTGGTGGAGATTAATTTTTCCCTTCTATAGTTCACAACTCTCATTGGAGCATGAATGAGTTACAGATATTGCTCTGGTTCAATTGTTACAAATTCCTGAATTTATCCTGAAATAGGGTGCTGCAAATATGCCCGTTGTTTTCTAGTCATTACAATATTTTTCCTTGCTAAAATGCCCTGCCATTTAATGCATTTTGATATATGTTTGTTCTTGAGTTAATATCCTGGAAGAATAAGCTTTGGTTGTAGCTCTCTTCTTTCCTTGGCTGTTGCACAATGCACTCTAACTCGTTTGCATACGAGTTGAATGCATATTTGATGAGCGAATATTATATATGTTATGATGACCTTGTCTTCTAAGACAAAAAATCTATGTTATGATGTTTCTAGAGATGTATAGTTGCGTAGTTGTTTCATTGGTTTGTCACTATTTCTTTAGAAGTTTCTGTTATTTAGTCAATTGTAAGGACAGCCACCCCTCTCCCCTTCCAATAAAAAAGAAGAAAAAAAAATCCCTTAGGAAAATTCACTGTTTAACATGAGAGTGTTCAATGTTGGAAAATTAAATCATTCTAACTTGTCTTGCATTCTGCTACATAATGTAGTTAACTTTTTTGTAATTAAGAAAGTCTTTTGAAGTTATTTGAGGTATGTACTTCTGAAATATGATGGATTTTATTTTGCAGGAATAGAGGCACGAGGTTTTATATTTGGACCTCCCATTGCATTGGCAATTGGAGCAAAGTTTGTTCCATTGAGAAAACCAAAGAAATTGCCTGGTACTTACTTCATCCCTTTGTACATTTTCAGCTCAGAAACTAAAGAAAGTGCTTCAATGAAATATCCTCCATGGTCTATTTTGAGTGTGGCTAGTCAAGAGTGATGGTTTATTAGTTATGATCGTTAAGCTTTTGCATGCATATTAACAATGCATAGGTCATCCGACTATGCGCAAATCTGTCTGACTGCATTAAGTGCTTACGCCGTTTACATCTTCTATGGCTTACTTGAACTTGTTAACTCAACTTCAGAGCTAGCAGGTGTTATATGCAGATGAACAACTCCTATGGCCTGTTAAATAATAGCTTCTGTTATTGCAGGTGAAGTTATCAGAGAAGAGTATGTTCTGGAATATGGAAGTGACTGCCTTGAGATGCATGTTGGAGCAGTCAATTCAGGGGAACGTGCTTTGGTGGTTGATGACTTGATTGCCACTGGTGGCACCCTGCGAGCAGCTATGAATTTACTTGGTAACTACATCATAATTAAATCTTCTAAGTTAAGACATATACTTGTTCTTTTCTTCATGGTGAGTTTCAAATTTTTCTTTTTATTATAAATTTTGATGCATGGATGTTCTTGTTGGTGTATGATGTTTACATGTATTACGATTCATGCTTTGCTTATGATATTATCTGATCTTTCTTAAATGTTGTATGGCACAAGGAAGAACAATACAACCCTTTCCTATGCTCTCTGCTCTTTTCTATTCCTTCTCTTCTCTATGGTCTCTTTACTACATTTGCAAAATGTTATTTCTCAGAACGTGCTGGAGCAGAAGTTATTGAATGTGCTTGTGTGATTGAAATACCAGAATTAAAGGTGAGTTTATTGCTTTTTTTTTTTCTCCGCCAACTGCGTAGTCTGAACACAGTGCATACGGTTTCTCTAAATTGATAGTGATCCTGACTATACTAGGGATTTGGCAGGGTCGTGAGAGATTGAACGGCAAGCCCTTGTTTGTGCTTGTGGAATCCCACTGACGATGGCAGATATGATCAGCCTGCATGCATCATGAAATGTGCATTAGAGGGAGATTCGGGGATACCCATCTGGAGTGTGCTATCGGTTTAGCCCCAGTGTTAGGGATGATCGGTGAATTTGAAGAAAACATGGTGGTTGGAACCCTTCTTTTTTACATGTTAGCTTAGAAACATTGATTTTATGTGAAGGGATGGATTTGGAAAATGAAAGGCTCGTAGGAATCTCTCATTCTTTTTCCTTTTTCTGGAAAATGAATTTATATTACTCAATCTGTGTTTTTGTTTTGGTTTTGGCTTTGCAAATCTGCGCATGCATTACAAAATCGCTCAACATTATTGAGATGGACTAATTAAGGAACAAACTAAAATTGTAATCTAATTAATATATAAATGGGAAAATTACTTTTTGGTATCTAAATTTTAATAAATTAACCAGTTAGTTTTATTATTAATTAATTCTTATATTTTATAAAAAATTTACTAATTAATTTTTTTATTAAAAATATTTTTAATTTTTTATAATATTGAACCGTTAAAATTAATATAAAATTAAATTAATAAATTTTTTAAAATATTAAAATATTTTTTAAATTGAGATACTAATTTCTTTATACGATTGGAATGAAATAATAATTTCTCCAAAACAAAAAAGTCAAATTAAAAAATTTGAAAATTTTAATTAAAATAAAAAATTATTCACCCCTGATCACAATTAGTGGTGTCGGGCTCCAAACCTTCTCAACGATGTCGTTTCATGGCATTTCCTCGACTAATTGTATTTGGCACACCCTTTGTCCTAGGACGAAATAACCAACGAAACAGACGCTCAACCGTTGACCGCGACCACCACCACCACCACCACCAGGGGTGATGGCTACGCAGCTTCCACCTCTCCGCCACATCTTGGCCTTCGACACCATGTTCTCTCACCTTCTTCATTCCCTTTTCCACTCATACCTCCCTGCTTCGCTTCTCCTCGTCCTTGAACTGTTGGCTGACTTCCGCTTTTCCTTTCCCATTACGCTCGCCCTATGCCTTTCCCCTCTCTCCCCCTCCCTCCTCCCTTTCTTTTCTCCTCTCCTCTTCGGCCTCCTCCTCGACATCGCCTTCGTTGGCCTAATCAAGATCATTTTCCGCCGTCCTCGCCCTCCCTACAATCCTAACATGTCCGCTGTCGTTTCCGCTGACAACTTCTCCTTCCCCAGTGGCCACGCCTCCCGCGTTTTTCTCGTCGCTACCCTAGTTTCGCTTTCTGCGGACGCCATTGAAGCGGCTCTGACGGATTTGAGGGCGAATGACGGATTTGCCCACCGGTGGATTGCAGGGGACGACACCAAAGTGGTGGGGATTGTGGTATTGGTTGTTCGAGTATGGGCAGCAGTAACGGCGTTGTCTAGGGTTTTGCTCGGTAGGCATTTTTTTATCGACGTTTTAGCGGGGGCGTGTTTGGGCGTCTTTGAAGCTCTCCTTGCTTTTCAATTCCTGCAAATTGAGGAATATTTGAGGTAAATTAAAAAGAGATTAGTAATGCCATTTCTGATTGCTAAAGGATTTTGGAAATGTAAGGATAAGGATTGTTAAAGGAAATGTAAGGATAAGGATTGAAGTTTCATTGGTTCAGCTACTCAAAATCCAATGGCATTTCTGATTGTTAAAGGAAATGTAATTTATGGAAAGAATTTTGGAAACACTATAACCAAACATGATGAAATGGTGTGAAAATTTATCATGTTTAATACTGGAATAGGAATCATTCTTATTGGGTGTCCGATCTAAAAGGTCAGTCAGAGGTTTGTGTCAATATAAGATCTTTGAAGTTCAAACCTTAAACTAGTCGCTAGTGTGTTTCAAATCACGTGTTCTTTTAGTAAACATAAAGATGTAGCGCTGATCTTTTGAGGATGCAGCCAATTGTGAGGTTGTTTGACGTAAATTAAATGGTAAACTGTAGGATCAGTTGCTTCTTATTTATTTGCTATTGACTAAGTAAAATGTTCATCTTAGATTGTTAGGAACCTCTCGTTGGATATTACAAAAGATGCCAATTTAAAAGCTCAGTTTCTTTCGCCACAATGTTGGAAAGGAGGAAGGATGTATGGGTGTTTTCCTTTCTACTTTCTAACCTCTTCATTTTTGTTGGCTTCAGTAAAGCTATTCATCATTGGACTTGTTCTTTTTTAGTAGATTTATGACGATGGATGGCCTTGATAATAAAGTGCATGTGAATTGCTTGCTGGAGTATGGTACTGATGCTATATATTGGTGCACAAGTGCACAAGTTTATTAGATAATGGTATTTTAAGGTTTTGAGCATAGTAGCTATTGGAACACATGCAATTTGTGAGTATGGAAGAAGAGCAACCCAGGAACCAAGCCGTTCATGGTTTGTGTTCAAATGTCCAGTTGTCAGGGATGTGAAGGAGGGTGATAACCTCCCAGGTCATATTTTTTTTTCCCCTTTTTTGAACAAAGATCCAGTCTAGTTGTTTATTAAAGGGATTTGAAACCTCTCTCTTCATTTGTATCATGGATCTTTTATCATTAAAACTTGACCACATAGAAACCAGAAGATCCCACAAATTAGAAAGTGTTATATTAGGTTTATATTCCCTTATTTCTGTCCTTATTCATGTGCATTCTTTCTTAGCTTTTATGTAACTGGTAGATCAAAATTTTTATTCTAGTTCCATAAAGGGAGATCAGCACAAATCAGCAGAATCTTACTCTCAGAACTTCATAGCCGGTTAATCAAGACTGATGTCAGCT
The DNA here is from genome assembly GCF_001659605.2 of Manihot esculenta. Taxonomy (NCBI): domain Eukaryota; kingdom Viridiplantae; phylum Streptophyta; class Magnoliopsida; order Malpighiales; family Euphorbiaceae; genus Manihot; species Manihot esculenta. The sequence goes on from NC_035161.2 coordinate 28,074,526, forward strand.
TGGATAGCAAACTTTTTTCTCAACACATAGGCATGAATGCTACCCTTTCTAGGATCTTTTTGGCCCAGCCTTCGTGATCATTAATTCATTATTGAATGTAGCGTTCCAATTTGGCCTTTTGGTTTAGGAAAATTGCATGCTTACACATTATGGGCTTAAAACAGAGAGCAGAGAGGTAATCTGCTGTCTGCACTTTTCATTAACAAGTCTGCATGTCTTTTGTTGATTTTTGCCTCCTTTTTAAGATACAAATTCATGAAACTTGTTGAAATTTTAACTTTTGGATTGCAAGTTTTGCTAAAAGGAAAATGGAAGTATTAAACAGGCTTGATTTTCTTACATGCAGCCTATCGCTTTATCAGAAAGTTGGCCAAGGTCACAGTTAAGTGCTTTGGAGTTGCAGCTGTAGGAGAGCATCTCGTGCAATATACTGGGCAGACGTATCTAAAATTCTCTAGATGGCAGATACATGTTAAGGATATCTATTAACAAATGTCTGCAATGTCTAGAAAATGTTGCATTGCTTCATTTTTTGCCAGAGACATTGAATACTGGAACATGAACCACTTCGTATTTCCAAACTCATACTCTGTTGATTTCGACAACTGCTTTTGGCAGTAAATGTGTATTCCAGTTTGTATATTCATTTTTAACTATGTATTTGATTAATTTTCTATTCTCTTCAATTTGTTAAATTTTTTGTTGAATATGATACTTAGTCCAGTGAATATGGGTTATTTAGGTCTTCCATTGTATATTGTTTCTGTCATATATTCGTGGTTTCTATTAGAAGCAACCATGCAGTATCTATATCCAAATCTACATAATGTTACTACTGGAGTGTCTTTTCTCTTCTATGGCGGTGCTAATGCAAACATCATATAATGCATGTACCCATTTGCTGGTCTGGAAAATTTTTCACTTGCTTCAGTCAGCAACATATTTACCTTAGATTTTCCTGGTCTTCAGATAAAGAAATACTTGAACAGCCAATAAGTGATTGTGATATAACATGTGATGCTAACTGTCTTAGCGTTGCCAATTTGGAAAGCAGTTAGCTCAATAATTCATGTAACATGTGCTCTTTTGGAGCTAAGATAACTTGATAAGCTTTATCCGATAAGGTTATGTTGATTGATGGATGGATTATTTGCTTTCCAGGCAATTTGTAAAAAGACACTCCAAACTTGCTAGATTAGCGCTGACAATGATTGTTGATATTTTCTAGTTGCATCATTGCTACAGTATCATGATGAAATGCGGAACATGTCAAGGCAAAAAGAGGTTCAGCACTTCCTTTTGTATTCATTGAGGTAATATGTTATCATGACACCTGAACTCGATGGCATGGCATCAAAGTGAATCAAGGAATCTACCTTACGTTATGTAGTTACATGTTCATTTGTTGCCCTGAAAACAGACTGCTTTGTATCCCAATGTGGCTTGTCATTATTGTTATAATGTCTATTTCTGAATGCTGTTGCTGAAAAGGAGATGCATATACATTCTTTGAATTCCGAACATGTTTACACTGCATTGGATTGAAAATCATATTGTGTTCCTGTGGAATCTGGGGATGGTCTTTATCCATCAGATTAATGTAGGGGTCCCACCATTGAAATTATACTTCTACATATTTCACCCATTTTTAAGCTTCCAAGTGATGTCTGATAGATGATGACTAAAGTTTTGTCTTGGCTGTGGAAATATTGTAGCTTGTCTATTTGTTGAACAGCAACGTATGCGCTTTTTATTTGTTACCCCATGATCCCCGGCTTTCCTTTGAAACTAGCTCCACACTCTTTTGGAGCGCGGAACTAGCCAGCCGATAACAGGACAGTGTTCATGGCTATTCTTTTTCTTTTTTTATCTAACTATTCATGGCTTTTTCGTCCAACTAGCCAGCCGATAATGGGACACTACCCAATATTTGCTTGGACAGGTTTTACGGAGAAGGAACAATTGATATTTGGTGTTAGGTGTAACTTCACTTTATGACGGCTTTAGGGCCTGCTCACCATCAGCATTCAGCAACAAGAAGCAGCTTTGTCATTGTCTGTAATAAATCATGGTCAGTTCTCCTTTACCATGATAGAAAATCATGGCTTACAGATCATGAGAATCACCATTATTGCGCTATTTCTGAAAAGATCATTACCCCATGTTTGTATGTGATCGTTAATTGTGGGGGACCATAGCCTTTATTCTGAACTATGAATTCAATAATTTTGCCTCATATCTGGTTTAATAATCAAGAAAGATATTGCACGGCACTGAGTTCCATTTTCCTGAGAATTTCAATATTATTCTTTTCATTCCAGTATTTCATTTAAAAGAAGGTAAATTCCCATCCTAATTTCAATTTTTATGCAATTTCTTGTTTGGTTTAGTTGACAAATTAAGATTATTCGATTATCTCAGTTTCAGAAAACTTATTCCATTTCATTTTGCAAATGAATGAACCAAGTATATAGATCTTACTGCACAAAAATGAATATGGCTGGCTACTGCATTTGCAGTCTTCCAACCTCACCTGCATGAAACTTAGATATGCAGGATGGCTAAGTATGCATGCATGTGCCAGCCACCATGTTGTGAGAAACTGTTTGAGGACATAGAAAAGCAAAATGAAAATGACATGAAAATATAAGTGTATGAGCTGTAGATAATCTCTAGGCATATCTATCTAGGTCCACTATTCAGTGTAGATGCAGACTTTGCGGGGCCCAAAGCCTGCATATTGGACCGACCCTAGAAGCTAAAGAGTTTCAGAAATATTAGACCAGTGAGACTGGTTAGGACAAAGATGTGCTGATGAGAAATTAAGAAAGGCTGGTTAATAATTTATTTAGCTGATGATGAGCAAGTGCAAGGGCAAGAAAAATTGCAGAGAGTTATGCAATCATGTGAGGATAACTGGGTCTTCTGTAGTTTGTACAAAGACACATCACATTTGCATGTATGATTTATTTTGGGAGTTTGTGGCATGGCATTGGTCCATTGTTAATATCTGCAACTGATTATTTTTTTAACTTTTTACCAAAAAAGGTTTAGGACCACCGGAAGCCAAATTCAATTTTTCTGGTACTGATGAGGACTGAGGGATTAGGACAGTTCTCTTCTCTTTCTCTGGGTTGGGACAAATTCACCCTCTTGATGAGTATCGTGATCATCACTGGCAAAAACACAGACCCTGGGCAGAGAGAGGTTCAGAAGAGAAAGACTGACACAAAATGGAAGATAGATCATATTGCATCATTTGAAGGACTTTGTCCCCTCTTTCCTCTTTGATATGAGAAAAAGGAAAATGAAAAAAGAAAATAATAATAATAAACAAAATAGAAAGAGCTCTTTCTATTTCTCCCTTTTTACTTGTGTTTTTGAGGATTTTTGCTTATAGGCGTTGCATTGTTTAAACTTACATTCTCCTGCATGGCCACGTTTCTGTATGCTTCAATCTAACTTCATGAAGATTCTTTTACCAATTCACACATGAATGATTTGTTTTTGGGTGTTTCTGAAGATGATTTGTGGTCACATTTTTTACTCATTTATGTCTGTTGAATAGGAATACAATTATTTGTAATTAGTTTGGTCAACTTGGGAAAATCACAGTGACTATCATGATATGGATCCTTTTCTGCTACTTCAAACCTAATTGCTTCCTAAGAAAGAGAATGTAATGCAGGACTAAACCCCAAAAAAAGGGTGATGTAAGAGAAATTATACATTATCACCGTAATTTTCCAAGTCTGAGATGCCTCACAAACAACTCAAAAAGAGAGGAAAATAATACTCTCCAAACTTTATATATAAATGTATATATCTTTTGAGAAAGGAAAAGAAAGCTCTCCATATTTGGGTTGGACATCCATGGGCTATGAATTAAGAGATTATTTAAAAAGAAAAGTGTCTTGTCTTTCTCTTGTTATATGGCATGAAATTATTGTGAACAGACAAATAATTGGAAATATATTATTTATTATTATTATTATTTTATGTTTCAAATCAGACATTATTCGAGGACACTAATAGTGATAAATGTAGATGAAAAATATTATCTTGGTTTAGTTTTGTAAATTTCAGTTGTTATCCTTAAAAATCAGAATAAATCTAAGATTTCCTTTTGAATTTGAATTCAACTTTCTTGGCAAGTTTTCTCCAATAAAAAGCTATGATCAGTGAATAAAAATCATATAATTTTTCCACCTAACCTTCTACTTTTTCCTACTTCAACTTCCTTACCTTTCTAACAATTTAACCATGAAAATAAACAAAGAGGGAGGACTAAGGCAAAGCACATATAATTCTTGCCTAGAAAGGGTGATGGTAAGTATGTGCAGATCACATGTTGTGCTGGTGAGGCACAAAAATGATATGATATTTATGTATATAAATTTTGAGAAGATAAGGGTATTGCTGCAATGGGAGTCTTTGCTCCATGATCCAAGAAGGGGGGTGATGAGGGGTCCTCCCATATCCTTTTAGTGATTCAATGAGTTGTTTCCCAACTGCAAATTTGATGATCTCTATGGAAAATTTTTTGTTGAATGTTTAGTACTTGAGAAACATGGATTTGATAGAAAGTTGTTGCTTTCTTTGCTACCCTTGACCCACCCACCCCCTTCCTCTCCTCCATTAAGTTTTCCCATATACTCAATTAATTTTCATCTTTCAAATTTTTCTTCTAGATTTTGGACTAAAAGAAAGATGCATGTAGCCCCATTCTCACCTATAAAATCTTGGCAGTCTCTTTTTTTTCTCAAAAAGGAAATCTTTGATTATATATATATCTATTAATCCAAAAAGATTCCATGGCAATTAAAGTACAGCCTTCACTGCATTACATAGAAAAATATTTGAAAAAAATGTTATTTTAATACATATATAAAAAAGCTAAGCCTTGTGGTAAGGCGTGGTCCTCTATTTGAACACATGAACATGTGGATCACCACCACTCTCGCCCAACAGAACCTCCACAAATCCTAGCTAGCTTCACTATTTTCAAGCACTCAAAACCATTATAAAACAAACAACAAGACCATGGCAATCAGTGCAAGCTGCCTTCCAAAACAATAAACAAAGAGATATTTTTACGTGTATGTATAAAACCAAGCTAGGATTACAAATAAAAAAAGGAAAAACACACCTTGGCTTTTTATTATAAATAAAGGGAAGCTAGCAAAGAAGAGACTTGTGATTGGGACTATCTATGTTAAGCTCTCGTAGGACCAGAAGTAATGGGGTATTAACACACCTTAATACAGACACATGGCTAACCGATAACTCAAATTATTTGGTCTCACAATCACCTGACACCATTATTTTTTCATTTGCTTGCTTGCTTGCCCCTTTTTCATATTTTCCTTTCTTACTTCATTTTCATAATTGCAAGGTTATTAGGGTGGCTTCGTTCTCATTTTCTATTTTTCATTTTATAGAAAAAAAAAACACATTAATTTTATTATTTTGATTTTTCTAATGCAATAAAATTATTTTTATTTAATAACATATTATTTGAATTACGAGAAGCTCGGTCAGAAGCATCATTGTTTCTTTGTAAACTGACACGTGTTAGAAGCACGGTTTCACAACCAGTTGCAGCCTCGCCGGACCACTTACTCCGATTGTCCGTACCGCATGGATTCCTCATTTTTTTCACTTTTTGTTTGTATAGTAGCAGTCCTACCTAGTAAGATACGGTCATTGTCATTTCGCTTTCACTTCTGTGTTGTTATTTAATTCTCTTTGCATATCTCATCTGCCATTGGAGGTTTAAGATGCCTCTTATCAATGGAACTAATCAAATCATTTTCACTTGATGATTAAAAAAATAGGGTTTTTTTTTTTTCTCCTAATCTATAATTCTTAATCAATAAAATATTGAAGGACATGATCAATAACTTAGTAAATGGGAAAAGTAAATGTTTTGTTAATTTTAATGTTGAAAATGGGTTGTGAGTGTTTGGCTTCGTTTCCGTATCACGTGACTATGTTTGTTGAAGCAGAGTTCACCATTTCCCATGAACTTAGAAGAAAAAAAAATCATTAATAAAGAAAAGAAAAGAAAAGAAAATAATTAGGGAGAGATTAAAAATATAGGCATTCATATGAAATAGAGGGAGTAAACAGTCACTCACCCACCCTTTGCTTTTCCAACGTAACCTTTGCCATGCTATTTTGATCTCCAAGCCTCAGATTTCCATAATGAAATTTATTGCACTCATTGATTTGTCACTTTCACCAAAAAAATTTGTAACATTAAAAAATGAAAGACTATAAATAAAGTGGCCATATGAATTAATTCCATTCCCATGCGTTTTGAGTAAAAAACAATCCACGTGCAGAGGAGGGTGAGCAATATTCAGATCAAATTAAAAAAATTAATCAAATCGAATTAATTTATAAATTCAATTCAATTTTTTATTTATTTTGATTTGATGTTTAATTTTAAAATTTTTAATTATTTCGATTCGGTTTTATTTTAATAGAAAAAAATTGAACTGAACCGATTAGTGATAATAGTATATTATTTTTAATAATATAGAGAAATTAGATCATATTAAGTTAAAATATATTCAATTAAATTTAAAATATTAAAAATAAAGCGTAAAAAATAAAATAATTATTAAAAATTCAAACCGATCAAATCGAATTAAATTGAATTGAATCAGATTGATTTGGTTTGATTTAATTTCTGACTAAAATCAATTTGATTTAATTTTTATAAATATTAAAATTTTAATTTTTAATTTATTCAGTTCGGTGGACAAATGTGCACCTATTACCGGAGCTGCAAAAATTATAATTTACCTAACAGTAGTCTAACTAAATTTAAATTAAATTATAATCAATCAAAGTTTAATAATTAAGATTATTTTTTAATCAAACTCAAAATGAATTTCAAATTTAATCAATTAAATTTTTTTAAAATTAAAATTTTTAGTACTTTTCATATTTATATTATAATCTTAAAATATTAGATAATAAACTTAATTTTTTTCATATTTATCTTAATTTTAATTATTTATTTTAATCCATTTTAACGAAAATTTTTTTTAGTTTATATAGTATGTAGGATTATTTTTTAAAAGATTTACTGAACAAAAAAAAATTAATAATTCATATTTATATTTAAAATTGTAAATTTTGAATAATAAAATTAATTTTTTTATTTTATCTCAATTATAATTAAAATAATTAAATTGAATTGAAAATTTATTAAAAAAATTATAATATAGTTACTAAAATTTTATTTCACTAATAATTAATTTTTTAAAATATATATATTTATTTTAATAATATTATTTTTTATTAATTTTATTATTTACTTTTTAAATTTATTTATATGATATGTAGTTTAATAAAAATTTAAAATGTGATAAAATTATTATTATTTTTTTTTTTTAAAATGAAAATTGTGAATTTTTAGAAATAAAATATGAAAACTCTCAAATTTACTCAGATTTACTTAGATTTACTCAGATTTACTTAGATGCATTTATCATCAGGTTAAATATGTGATATGTCAAAATAACTTAGAACTTAGAAGATACATAATTAATATATTTAAATTTATATAAAAATAATAAAAGAATGATTTTACATGTAATATTTTATTTTATTTAATATTATTAATATAAAATACTAAATATGTGTATAATTTATAATAATGAATATAAACTTTCAAATATGTGATATTTTATATAGTAAAAATTTATTTGTAATAAATGTTTATTTGATATTCATATGATAAATATAAAATAAGTTTACTTTTTATAGAAAAGTTTACTTTAATATAAAATTTAATTTAAAAGACTGTATGTTTACTAATATCAAAATTTAGGGATTATATAATAATTTATTATTAATTTTTGAGATTTAATTTAATTTTTTTATTATAATTAAGATAAAATAAAAAATTTAGTTTTATTATCTAAAATAAGTTTTTATATTAAAATAAAAGTTGATAATTAAATTATAAGTTTTTCACTCTTTTTCTTTTTTGCTTTTTAATAAATTTCACAATTCTGCCACTTCTCCTCTTTATTACCCCACCTTCACTCTTTCTTCCTTCCTTCCCTCCTACACTGCCATACACACACACACACACACTCAAAACTTGCTATTGCTATTGCCCACTCTCTGCAACTAAATTTTCTTTTTTTTTTCTTTTCCCTTTTGATAAGAAAATGGAAAATCTCTCTCCTTGTTAGGTATTTATGTCCACTCACACTATTTATGTTGTGGGTACATTTTGAAATCTTTTTTTTTTTTTTTTTTTTTTTTCTGATTTGTTGGCTCTGGGTTTGTTTTGATTTGCAGGGATGTGTGTTCGTTTGATGTGAAGTTTTTTGTTTGCCCACTTTTTCTTAATGGTGATGAAAATGAGGGTCAAGGAAATGCACCCGCTGTGCTGCATATCGCTGGAGAGCCCCGGAATAGGGGACCAGTCGCCTGAGGCGTTGACCAGGGCCAGATCCTTGCCGGCTGGGTTTTCCGGGGAATCTGATGGCAATGCGGGGCGGAGTATAGCGGGATCGGAGGCTACTGTAGCTGGAGTGCTATATAAGTGGACGAATTACAGCAAGGGGTGGAGATCACGGTGGTTCTTGCTTAAAAATGGAGTTCTGTCTTACTCAAAGATTAAGCCGCCGGAGAATCTGAATTTGTTAACTCCTAATGATGACGTCAAATTGATCGGAGAAATATCTACCAATCGGCTATCGAGGATGGACAGTGGAAGTTATCGGAGGAAGCAGCAGAAAAGTGTTGGCATTGTTCATTTGAAGGTATATTTAATAACTAATGATCAAATAATGGAAAATGAGAAAAATAAAATTAAAATTGAAAGGCGAAACTGGGGAATGATCGTAGCGAGAGGGAATTAACAGAGTGATCTTGACATTGAAGTGTTGGTTTTATGAATTTTTGGCGGTATTGGGGAAAGTTTTGCCAATACAGGAAACATTTTGATTCGAAAATTTTACATTGCATTTTTTACCAATTTGGTCAAATTGTTTCCTTTCCGATTTCTGATATCTTTCTACATAAATAAGCAAAAAGGGGTATTGATATCTGAGCTAGTAAGGGCAAATTGTGTGGATTATGAACCGGGGGTTTCTTGCATTGCTGCTGCTAATGTGCTCTATCAGCGGCCCACAGGGTTTTTCATTTTACTTTTCAATTTCATCTTTGTTCTTTCTCTCTCTTTCTCCCTCCCTCTTTTTTACAGTTTTAAGTGGTTGTTAATGTTAAGTGGGTCACATCAGCAGGTGGGTTTTGTGTGTGAGGGCTGGCTATGATTGCGTACGTCGTAGGTCTGAGACTAGGTATTATGCTGTGGTCACATCATTGGTTTTGAGTGGATGGATTTGAGCTCACTCAACTGATTCTTCGTCTCTTGCTTTGATCTTTTTCTTTTTCTCTTTTCAAGTTTTGACCCCATTTGTTTTCAATCTTTCGTTGATTCCCATCCATCCAATCTTATTCCAAATTTTTACTTGTCAACTTCTGGGATATTTATTCAAAAAAACCGTCTGGGATATTTGTTTACTTCAAGGCATTTGTATGTGCTACTGTATTTTTTGCACCCTTTTTAGGTTTTGGGTATTTCTTCTTAATCCCCTTTATTTTTCTCTTTTCTTTGTTTTTTTAAAGTTCTGTGAATAGTTCTCTAATCAAACGGTTGGTAGAGAAGAAGCTTTTAACAGTGAAGCTATCAAACGGTAGGGATGGGTGAAGTGTGTTTCTCTCAAGTTATGAAACGGGGTTTGGTGGCTTTGGTTATTATTTTTCTTTCCTGTGTTCAAACTTTTTACTTTTTTTTTTCCTCTAATTTTTTAATGTACAGTGTTCTTCGGGCTATGACTGGGTTTTATTACTTCATTGTCTCACCTGTTGAGAGGAAAGAAACAAAGAACAAAAGGTAGGATTTTGTAGACTAGTAGGTGGCGCTTCGTTCATTACTTCTCCATTGCTATGATTAAGGATATTTCGGCGACTGCTAGTATTTTAAGCATATTCCTTTGTAATTTCGAGATCCAAATGCTGACTGCAATCTCATACCCTTTCCGGGGAGTGTTGAGTTTTGATCACTCCAGAATATTGAGTTCTTTTGGGGTTCTGCAACGGGGACTGTAATTGTTATTAGAAGCTTTAAGCCTTAGTGGCGGTGATTGAGTTAAAGAACACTTGGTTCTAGTTTAATGGTTTCTCTTCTGGGTATGCTTGTTCTTGGATATTAATACTCTACTTATCCAACAATTTGGACTTCTTTATTCAATTATACATTTGTTCCTTTATTTATATTAGCACATTAATAGTGATTTATAACAAATGCAATTCTTCAACTGTTTATGAGAATTTTATCTCAATTTCTGTAGCAGATCTCGTCATTCCGAGAGAGCAAGTCCGACGATAGGCGATTTTACATATTTACAGCTACCAAGACACTTCATCTGAGGACTGATTCAAAAAGAGATAGGGTGTCTTGGATACAGGCTTTGGTCTCAACTAGGAGCCTGTTTCCATCGAGATCACTAAATGATAGTTTCTCCCTTGTACCAAAAGATTTGTCTATTTCAACTGAAAGACTTAAAAGGCGCTTACTTGAAGAGGGTATCAATGAGAACTTAGTCAAGGATTGTGAGCAGATCATGTTGTCTGAATTCTCTGAAATAAAAGGACAAGTTAAGTTACTTTGCGAGGATCGCTCCTATTTGCTGGACACATTGAGGCAGTTAGAGGTAAATACTGTGATCTGATTTGTTGATGCAGAGATTTTTCTAAAGATCCCGAGTCAATTGCCTGATTGTTTAATCTAATGCAGATTGCTTTTTTTTTTTTTTTTGTCAATCTATGCAGATTGATCAAATTTTTTCATGGTATTAACAATTTTAATTCAAAAAATGCGTTGGGTTTAATCTTTTTGTAACTGTAAGTTGATTTTAGGAACGAATGTGATAAATTCAAGTGGACCCACTTCTGAATCAAGAAACAAAACCTTTTCATTAATACTTGTGGCCAGAAATGAAACTTTTCTCACTAATTTATCATCATTCAAGGCAAAGCTACTTGGTTCAAAATCTTCTGAGCTGTTCTTACTGATCTTTTTTTCGGACACCAAGAAGGCTCTTTTTTTAGCTCTTTATGTGTCTTCATTTGGTTGTTTATTGATTTCATGTGAGACCACTTAGTCCTATTTTTTTTATTTTTTTTGTCTTTTTAGCATCACGATAATACCAAGTCACTTTCCGGATTGTTCCTCTCAAAATTTTTTCAAATTTGAAACCTCTTATTTAGCCAATGATATATATTTGACAGCATAATGATATACTTTATACTCTTGGCATTGTGGTCAATGATAGGCTTACATATATTTTCATATCATTATATAGTTTAAGAAAATGTAATTAGTATAATTAAAGCAGTCAACTTATTTATTCTTTTTTAATATACTCTCCACTCATATTGATTCATCAAAATTAAATAACTCCTATTTCTAAGTTATTATTGAATCTAACGAATTTTAACTTTTTAATGCATATTAAAATAGGGGCCATATTAGTAGGCTCCTAAATAAACTAGCATCTAGAAAATATTGTCCCACTATTTGGGACGAAAAAAAAAAAGTAAGCTTATTTTTGTGGGATGGGGAGACTATACTTTTATGATCTTTTGTATCAAGGCTAAGAACACCTACTACCTGCACTTCCAATCAATATGAAGCTTAATCTATTGGTTAGTCTGTTAATTAATGTATTTAAAGCTTTATAGTTTATATCTTTGTATGGATGGCTAATGGTAATCGGTTTTATTAGAATGTTCATCCATGAAAATATTTTCTTGCAACAGTTGTCAATTATTCCTTCTTCTTGCTACTTCATTGTGATTTCAGTAGTTAAGTTGTTTAAGGTTCATGCAGGCCCTTTTTTATTATTACTTTTCAGTTTTCAGTATAAATTTTCAAGTCTGCCTGCTGATAAGTGACATATTTAACTACTGCTGATTATCAAGGTTTCTCATGTCTCTGCCCATTAGTTGGGTTCTCGAATATCCATTCCTAGTTTCACATTGTTTACTATTTGTATCTGAAACAATAATTTTGTGCATAAAGTTTGGCCCATTCGGCTGAGGTTAGACATCTTTTCAATCCCTTGCGACCAATTTTATGAATGACCTTCTTTAGGTTGCATTTTCGAGTCTACAAGTTTCCAGGTTGAAGTGAAAGTTACATTTGGCTTCTTCTTTTTGGTTTGTATTTTTTTTTCCCAAAATGTGTCTCGAAGTCAATTATCTGATCCCTGCAGGTGGTTGGTTTTCAAGAAGTTTGGCCATGCTTAATGTGATAACAACTGACTTTTTCTGATAACTGTCCCATCTTTGGCATTGAAAATAGATAAAACTTTCTTGAAATCTGGTCCCTTTTCTTGAGGACATCCTTTGGCTTTACTGAAGAATTCATATTTTTCAAACTGACTACATGTGGGCTTTCAAATTGAAAAATATGCATAAGTATTGTTGAGGTTTCTCTTTGCCTGTTGTGCAAACATATTTGCCAGTCACTGGCGCTATTTCTGCCTATCATATGGAAAATCAGATTCTTTTTGTTCCTGTAAATGGTTTTCTAGTATTTAGGGAACATAGCTAATGAATCTCATAATAATTTGTTTATCAACTTATTCATAGTAACAACATGCTACTGTTTTCTTCTGAACATAGGCATTTTTGAAAAGTTTTTCAAGATATTAAGTTGAGATAGCATTTGTGATGAGCTAAAATATTGATGTGTAACTGTTTCAAACAAAACTTAATGGGGAAAAGGATACGTACAGCTGACCCTAATTAGTTTGGGATTAAGGTTTATTTGGTGTTTTGATGAACTGTTAGCAACAAGAGATTTTTATCCTGGAATTGCTCTTCATATACATTCTTTGACAATGCTGTATGAAAACAGTCAGCATTCTAATGAAATATTTTGTTGTACAACTGTTTCTTGTCATATATGTTTTCTGTTGTGTGTTTTTGTTTTCTTCGTAATATCCACTGTTCTAACTATTATTTGTAATTATATTTACTTCTCAAATAAACTTGAATCAGACATCAAGAATCTTTCCTTTGCTTATGCAGGCAGCAAATATTGAAGCTGAAACATCTGGAATCACAGATGGTGAATTTCAATTGACAAAGCATGAATTTTCAAGTTTAGGGCGTGGGAAATTTAGTGGTACAGGCATGAATTACTTAAGCTTCCCCCTTTTTTTTTCTGATTTTGGGTCAATCAAATTTCCTTGTCACTGCTTTTTCATCAAGCAAAATTCAAAGGGTACTTCGTATACTTGAAGTTTAGCTAATTGAAATTATAGTTACCAAATTATTTCAACCCCTGAGAACCACGTTTCAGGTGCTGCATACCAAAATGCAACACTTTTGCATCCCAAATCATTGGGAGAAGCGATCAAAGTCAACAAAATAGAGGTTCTAACAAGAAATGAAAAGATGGAAGGAAAGAAGAAAAATAAATAAATACACATGTGCATAATCACATGTAGGCACAAGGAGAAGAAGAAGAAAGGCTATAACAAAAGAAAAAAAAAAAAAGAAAATTTAAAACACTTCAAGCGAGGTAGTAGATTTAAATATTAGTGTAATAGGCGGGAGTGTTAACTTGAGAGTATAAATTACTATTTTATTAGTTAAACTTTAAATATTTTTAGAAAATATAAATATTATCAATTAGTAATCATATAATTAATTATGTAAAAATCTTATATTATATTGCATAAATATAATTTACATGCTCCAAATAAATTGGCATACCAACTAAATAAACTACTAGTCAAATTAGCCCACCCCTACATATCCTATATTCTTTGATAAAAAAAAGAAAAGCCATATCCTATATTCAAATACAGTAACTGACCCAGATCTTCTTTGGTTTTCAGTTTTAATCCCTTGTTTAGATTAAGTTTAGCAAATGACATTTTGTCATTGCACATAGTTTTTGAGCCATAGTTTGTTAATTTTATATCATGTTCTTTTAAGATATATCAATAATTATATTTTTGGCTTTTTTGGACCTGCATTCAAATTATCCTTTTATGATATTCAGAGTGTAGCACTACAGAATCATCTGATGATATTGAGAAACAAGAACTTGAAGAAGTGTCAGATGATGAGGCCTCCTTCTATGATACAAAGGATTATTTTCCTGAACGTTCTGTTGTTCATGGGTCCATAAAAGAAGCTGCCAGTCAGTGTGAGAAACGCAGGGAACACAATCAAATTGATAATGAGGAGAAAATGCTTGCCAAGGAGCAAATTTGTCATTCTGGATATCCACATATTGAAAGGAGAAAGAAGCTTCCTGACCCAGTTGAGAAGGAGAAAGGGGTTAGTCTTTGGTCTATGATCAAAGATAATGTGGGGAAGGATCTCACTCGAGTTTGTCTCCCTGTTTACTTTAATGAACCAATATCATCTCTTCAGAAGTGCTTTGAGGACTTGGAGTATTCTTATCTTTTGGACAAAGCATATGAGTATGGAAAAGGAGTAAGATTTCTATACACCTCTTGAAATGATAGATATTTTTGGTCTTGTTTCAAATGAAACATTTTGCCCCTTTTATGAATACACTATGAATATTAAGATGGGTCTAGTTAAGTATCTTTTGGTGTTGCATTTTTCTTATTTAAAGAAGAAATTTGTGTTGTTGTTAATGTTTCCTCCTCTACTCTCTTACCATGCTTGATCTTTATAGGCTATTTATCCTAGGAGATTTAATGATCTATGTTTGTGCATATTCAAATGTTTTCCAAGAGATGATAAAGAACTCATGGGGCATTTGATGGAGATTGGTGGATTCTATTTTGTTTCAAACTAAAAGTGCAATATATTGAATATATTTTTGGTAACAATGAATAATATGCATATTTGAATATAAATAGAGTTTAAAGATTTTGCTTATATTGAAGAAACCTGTATATCTTTTGCCTGATCGATGTTTTAGCAGCTTTCAGAATAGCTGTGGAATTATGTTAATTGGAAGGAAAAACATGGGAACGTAAATTTTCAAGCATGCAATAAAAATACTTGAATTATTATTCCCAACTCCTTCCCTTATGGATGTCCTTTGGCATGTTTTGTACAATAAAATTTTCATGATCAGAGAGTCTCATTGCTAATTGATTCTGATTGTGTGTTCCTCTTGGGTTTTGTACTTTGTTTAGGGAAATAGTCTTCAGAGGATCTTACACGTTGCTGCATTTGCTGTTTCTGGATACGCTTCTTCTGAAGGTAGGCACTGCAAACCATTCAATCCTTTGCTAGGAGAAACTTATGAAGCTGACTACCCTGATAAAGGAGTTCGTTTCTTCTCTGAGAAGGTCAGTACTGACCCTAGATTCATGACAGAATTGTGCATTAGTTACTATAAACGTAAGTTGAAGGTCTGGAAATTAAGATGTGGTTGACATGCTTTATCTGTCTCAATAATTAATGACGATAATGTTTGATTAGATCAATATGAATGAGGGGAATTAGTGAAATCCATGAGCTGGACAAAATTCATAATTTGGTTTAGACAATTAAAGAAGGAATGAAATGGATTCCGCCAAATCTTCCATCCACTCAATCCCCTAAAAATGATCAAACTCGGTGCTTTTTCTCCCAGGGAGAATTAAATGCTGCAAGTACAAAAATGTAAGAGAAATACATGCCATGCTTCTAGCCTCATGCAGGCATTAGATGGGAAGAAAAATATTTCTTAAGGAGGAATATTTTGATGTAGTTGTTATTCATGATAATGACAGAAACAAAAGGATTATTGCAAAATATTGAAGCATTCTCTGAGTACTACTTAGGATGATGCTAAGCACGGAAGCTTGTCTACTGACAGTGTATGTTTCAATGTCATCTTGAGTTTACAGGTTAGTCATCACCCAACTCTCATTGCCTGCCATTGCGAAGGTAGAGGGTGGAAGTTTTCCGGGGATAGCAACCTCCACACAAAATTTTGGGGCCGGTCAATTCAGCTTGATCCTGTTGGAGTTTTGACCCTGGAGTTTGATGACGGTGAAATATTTCAATGGAGCAAGGTATATACTGTTGGATGATTGTACTTAGGCAGGACTAATTTCTTTAGATCTTCTGTCTTCCTTTCCAATGGTGCTTTTGTATTAACAGGGTTCAATCATTTCTCAGGTGACTACAACAATTTACAATCTTATCCTTGGTAAAGTGTATTGTGATCACCATGGAATGATGCATATACATGGAAATCGACAATATTCATGTAAACTAAAGTTCAAAGAACAATCACTTCTTGACAGAAATCCCCACCAGGTTAGTGATCCTGCTTCTGGCAAATTTTGCTTGTTTGCTTGCTAACTGATTCATGCTAGTATTTAATCTTTTGACTTTTGCCAAATGCTTTATACTGGCATGATAAATCTCAATGTCAATACCTTTTCAGTATGTGTGCAATTTTAATTAATCAGATAGTGCATCAATCTGTCTGAGTTATTTTTTCTTATGCATTATTCAACTTTAACAATTCTTATATCTACATAGGTTAATGGGTTTGTTGAAGATGTCTTGGGTAAAAAAGTCGCTACATTATTTGGGAAGTGGGATGACAGCATGTATTATTCTGAAGGCGATGGGACTAGCAAGACAAAAGATTGCAATTCCTCATCTAATGCCACCTTGCTTTGGAAATGTACTAAGCCACCTCCTAATGTCACTCGGTACAACTTAACATCATTCGCGATCACTCTAAATGAATTAACACCTGGACTACAGGTAGAGATGATGTATTAAATCAATTTGGTACTATGCAATTCATTTTTCTCTTCTGCATCTCTAATCGTTTTTTATAGCCATGTCTGATCCCGGGTATTTGATCACGGATTAAGGAGAAGCTCCCACCTACGGATTCCAGGCTTAGACCAGACCAACGGCATCTGGAGAATGGGGAATATGAGAAGGCAAATGCAGAGAAGCAACGATTGGAGAAGCGGCAAAGAATGGTACATTTGACAGCTTTTTATATTTTTCTTGAAACAACACATGCTTGCAAATCAATTTGAATTACAATGTTGACAATATGCACAACAGATTGAGGTTGTGTCCGCAGCCTAATAAAAATGTATGGCTTAACATCATTATTGCAAAGTGGAACAAGTCAAGCAATGAGTGACAGTCTAGTGAAGTATCAAATGCTGAATGTCAAAAGAAATCAGTAGAATGAGTGATTCATTGTACTTCCTCTATATCCTTGTGCAGTCCAGGAAATTACAAGAGCGTGGATGGAAGCCCCGGTGGTTTCAGAGAGAAGGTGAAGATGGACCTTTCCGCTACGGGGGTGGTTACTGGGAAGCACGAGAACAGGGAAATTGGGAGGGATGCCCGAATATTTTTGGCGAATTCAGTAAAGATATTTCACAATCCTCTGAAGAGTCTTGACTATTATTTAGGTATCTACTCTTTTGGAGTGTGCAGTTTTTAACTTTCTTAAAACTGCATTTCTACCACATTCTGTTGCTCTGTTGTAATAATAATAATAAGAATAGTGCTATTTTGGCCTTTTGCTTTTGGACAGCATCTCATGCCAAACTTTCTGATGCCCAGCAGAAGGAACTATGACAGAGAAGCTGCGCACGTTAATTGGTGTGGCTTCCGGATTATAGCCGCTTGCAAGATCCTAGTCCAAGGCAGCAAGCGTTTCAACGAGACTTTTAAGTGAACAGTCAGTTTTTCTTCTTGTAGAGGATTGATAGGATTGAGTCTGATGTTTCCTCTTTGTAGTATATTCCTAATTGTCTCTCTGTGTTTAGTTCCTTGAATTGTACTGGTCAGTGCCTCATTATTTCGTTTTGATATTTATTTGTATTTCTTTTCTATAAATAAATGGAAGGGAAAAAAAAAAAGAAGGAAATTTATCATGATTAAAAAATTTAGCTATCTGCATTTTTATAAGGTCTTTTTGCTTTGCTTATGAGATAAACTTAAATTTCTTTTGTAATTTTTTAGTAATGAAGAGTCTTTCAGTAATATTCATCACTATAAAATAGAAATGAACATTTATGAATTGAAATGTGATATTGGTAAAGAATATTTATATATAAAAGCCAGTCAACTTTATAAAATAAAAGGTTTAGTTAATTCTTTTATAGTTTTTCCAATTGTCTTTTCTCCAACACTAGTGGCAGTGATTTTGTAACCGAGGAAGGTTTACTGGGTCGAGCCTTGATTTAAAAGATCTCAATTACCCATATTGAATATGGCCTCCTCCGTTCATAAATAGAAAAATCAAAAGTGAGCCCACACCAATGCTCTTCCAGCAAAGCATTAAAAGTCTTTTTTTTTTTTTTTCATTTATTGTCAAAGAAAAAGTTCAATCTCGAGCTTATCCATAATTAATGAAATTTGGTATTACACATTAATAAAAGACATGACATGTCTTCCGTTTGTGATTTGGATTTGGTAATTGATATGACATCCCACCCAGAGATCCCTGTGGCTGTGATGTCTCTCTGGCAAAATCGTAGCACAAGGAGTTGCTCATCACATTCCACATGAGGGATTTCTTCCAATGCCAAAAAATGATTCCCTTTTCTTCCCTTCGAAGATAAAATCACGTATCTTTGGTCAAATTTAATTCCCATCTTTGCATTTACATAAATTGATACGAGTTTTTTTTTTTTAATTAAAAATTTTAAATATAAAAAATATTTAAAATTTGAAAGGAAACTATTTTTTGCTATTTTAAGGGCATGTCCTACCTAAATATAAATTAATTTAATAAGGGATATTTGGATATCAGATGATTTATAATAAAAACATAACCATTTACTCATTCATTTAATTAAATGAGCAAATTGCATAATTTTTTTAAAAAAAATTAATGGCCCTTTAATTCCGTCAAGCTCAAGATAGATTCATAGCCATTTTTTTTTGTTCCCTCTTCTGAGCCAATCCACAAAATGGGATTTTTGTTCTGTCTAATTTGATTTGTTTTATATTAAGCAAATCTTGTCGTCTAATTATAAACAACATTGTCTAATCATGCTTAAAAATAAAAGTGGCATAAATGGTGTAGCTGGCAATGATATGATCACAGTAGTTCTTGCAAGCCTGGACATGTTTAATTATATTTCTTGTCTTTACATTAGGAGAAGAACAGCCTTGGCCCTTGCCCTTAGCCCTCGCCTTTAAGTTCTCAATTGGGATTTTAATAATTACTACTTCATGCATTCACATAATCTAATAATAAGTGTATTGTATTTGAATAAATTTGAGAAATTTCAAATTTACTCTTTCAATCTCCATCTCTAATTTCCATTTGAAAAAAGAGACTACTTCATAATCGAATTACCTGCACTACTCAGTTGTTATCTTAGCTTATTCTCTTCCTTTGCTGCGTTGTGAACATATTATTGGAGAAACCAATGGGGTAATTGATTCGCTAGCAAAACGAGGAGTGTATAGGAATAGTGACTTTATTGCTTAATTAGCTATGAATTCTTGTGTAGGGTGCCTTTTCTTGGCTCTTCTTCGGATGCTTTGATCACCTTGTGTTGCTGTTTTTTGGTCTTTTGCTTTCAAGTTTTGTCTTCTTTGATATTGTCTTCTGGTTTTGGTTAAAGTCCTTTGTATTGCCTGTTTGTACTCGTGTGTTTTTCCCGATTTTTTTACTTTACATGCAAATGTCTCGGTTGGATTGGATATTTTTGGAGATTGTATTAATGGTATGTGACATACTAAATTTTTTCATAATTTATAAATAAATCCTTTTTATAAAAAAAATGTACAATAGAATATAAATGAGAGTTGAAAAAAAAAAGGAAAAAGAAAATCCTTTGATGCATTACAAGAACATTATTCTATGTGATCATAGTATGTACAACTATTAATTATTAAGACCTACACTAGAATTTCTTGCATTGCAGGCTCATCAAGTTCTTCCAGCTCAATGCCTAACTCAGCTAGCCTCTCGTCCTTATAGACATACCATTTAGAACAAACCAAAAACATCAGAAAATTTAAAGCACTCAAAATGGCCAATAGCCAGTAGAAATCATAAAGCTTGGCTTGGTTCAGATTATCTGCTAGCCATGGCTCGTTCGCTGTCACCTTGTGTACTATACTAACCAACAAAGAGCTGAAGAAACATCCTAGTGAAAGAGTGCTCAAAAACAGCCCTGTGCTCATTGTCTTCATTCCTTTAGGACACTCCCTTAGAAAGAAATCAAGCTGTCCAATATATGTCAATGCTTCACCAGACCCCACAAAGAAAAACTGTGGGACCAGCCAGAACACACTTAATGGAATCGCTGCCGTTGGATCGTTGGTCAAACCATTTGATCTTGCGGCTCTCAACCTCTTTAATTCACTCAATGCTGCTGCTATCATTGAAAACATGGAGAAGACCAAACCCACAGCTATGCGTTGCAATGGGGTCATCCCATATGGGTTCTTAAGAACCTTTTTAGCAATTGGAGCTACAACCCTGTCATAAATTGGCACAGTCAAGAGAATGCTCCCAACAAAGAACACTGTTAGGGAGGCTGCCGGTATTTGGAAAGATTTTCCAATGTGACGGTCCATGGTGGTTGCTTGTGCCACAGAAAATGTAGTCATCTGGGCATAAACTGTCCAAAACATAATAGTGGTAGCCCAAATAGGTAACATCCTAAGTACCAATTTTACTTCCTCTATATCTGTTAGGGTTGATAGATTCCACTTGCTCACCACGTTGATTTTTGGATCCTTGATTGCTGCTCTATCCAGGAAACTGCACCATAATTAAAGTAAATCATCAGTTAAGAGATATAATCAAAGAATATTAAAGAAAAAAGAGATGCAAGACAAACGCCCATGAAGCTGTAGCAAGAAATAAGTGGTTGGTCCTTTGATGACTAGTAACATGTGGGGAATTGGTTGTTCTTACTGGAATTGCTTGCTGTGGGGAAGCTTTTGCTTGTTCTTGTCTCCCTCCTCAACAAAATCGACATCGGAAAGAAATGATTGATCTGAAGGCATTTTCAGGTGCCTTTTCCTCCAAGCAGCTACAAATACAGTGACAATCTGTGTCAATGGACTACCTGCTAATTTCTTGAACCGATATTGCCTTGTACCCGATAGATAAACGATTAGGCCTAGCACAATAGCACAAGCACATATGCCATACCCCCAGCTTCTCCCTACATTATCTTGTATGTAAACAAGAACTGTAACTGCACTCAGTGAGCCAATGTTTATTAAGAAGAAGAACCAATGGAAGAAACTTGCCATTTGTTTTTTTTCTTTATCGTCTGTCTCATCAAATTGATCCGAACCAAAGCCTGAGACACTGGATTTAAGACCGCCGGTGCCCAGGGCATACATGTATAGGGCTAAGTATAGAATTGTTAGTTGCTTGCTGTTTGCAGGAATGCAATCGGTATCTTTTACGCATTTCGGTGGCCTGAAACTTGGAACTGCGGTTGAGATGGTCAAGGTTGTTATACCCTGTAATAATCCAAAAGGAAAACAAAATACATATTACCAAAAGGAAGCGATTGTACTAAATAGAATAGTTGTATGTTACAATAAACAAATATATATGATATAGATACAAAAGCAGTTACTTTTTTTAGGATAAAGTACTATTCTATTCAAATTAAAAAATTGAAGTAATTTAAATAAATTTAGAAATTTAGTTTAATTTTTTATTATTTTTTATTTGATTTTAATTTTAAAAAAATAATTATTTCAATTTAATTAAAAAAAAAATCAATAAAATCGAATCAAATCAATTAATAAGTAATATTATATTATTTTTTATAATATAAAAAATCAAATCATTAACAATGTTAAAATATTTTAATTAATTTTAAAATATTAAAAATAAAATATAAAATATAAAAAATTTATTAAAAATTCAATCCATTAAATTAAACCGAATTAATCCAATTTAATTTAAATTAATTTTTATCTAAATTTTATTTAATTTAATTTTTATAAATACTAAAATTTCTAATTTCATTTTATTATCAAATTAAATCGAACTCCCTCATTCTTTTTGTAAAATAAAATCATTAATTAATTACCACCGTCTTATAGTTTACTAATCATGGGTTATAATTATATAATTATCTAATTTTTATGAACTTAGTTGTATTATATAGATTTAAAAAATATTTTATTATCTAATTACATTTATCTTTAAAAAATTATTTTTTATTAAATCTTAAAAATATTTAAAAAAACTTAAACATAAAATAAAATTGATGCTAATCATTTTATATATTATTATAATATTAAATTTTAAAATATTATATTTTATAAAAAATAATTATTTTTAAAACTATAGTTTTAAAAGTTTCTGCACAAATTTATTTATAAAAATTTAAATCTGTAGATTATGTTTATTTAGCTTTATTTAATTTTATAATTATATTTTAGAGATAAATTTATATAAAAATATAATTAAATAATTTTTTAATTGTATAATTTATGGGTGATTAAAAATTTTAAAACTTAATTAATAAATTTTTTAAAGTTATAAAAATTAAATAAAAATTATATTAAAAATATTATTTAGTCTGAAATACCTTATATTTTTATTTATTAACATTTACTATTTAGATAATTAAATTTTAAAATAAGAATTATTCTGCTAAAATTTTCAATACATATAAAAATAAAAATTATAATCACATATTAAATTATAATTTATAATTTTATTTTTATATGTAAAAAAATTATATACACATTTAAAAATAATTTTATATGTTCAAAAAAATTATATATACATTTAAAAATAAAAATCAGTTTATAGAAAACCTCATGGCAGTGAGATGTTCAGGAAAATGGAAGGAGATGAAAATGGATATCACAGAATGCTGGAGGTAGAACGCTGGAGGAGAAAGTGTAGAGCAAGTGTGGAGATGCTGGAGGACTGTGGTTGCGTGCTTGAGAAGGAAGTGCAGAGCAAGTGTGGAGAAGGAGAAAAAAAGAAACAATACAGAAATGAAAAATGAGGAAAATGGGGAGGCATGCATGACAAGCCAAAAGATTAAAAGCCAAAGTCTCGGGGCTGTGCATACAAGTCCACTTGGCGCGCATGCAGCGCCAAGGGATGCATGCGCCGGACACTTGCTTCGTCACGCGTGTTCGGCAGAGGATGCAGTGCTTCATCACGCGTGTTCGGCACTCAAGGTGCCGAATTTGGTGTCGAACAAGCCTAGCACTTCGACGAACTGCCCCTCGAACAAGCGTATTACAGGCTCATCCGAAATATTTTCGGATTCTGCCTAAATTGATAAATTTTTTTCCAATTATGCATGAATTGAAAAAAAAGCTCTAAATAGTTTCGGTGGCCTTAATTACCAATGCTTGCACGGTGGCAAAGATGGCGATGGTGAGATACCTGTCCAAAATAACAAAGATTACAGATAAAAAGAAAAGGATACTAATCAGTTCCAAATTTTTAACTGAGAAATAAAAATATATAAGAACAAGGAGAGCAAGAAACTCAATATGAAACCTTCCAAGAAAGGTGTCAGCGATAAAGCCACCAAGCAGACACAGCATAAAAGAGGTTCCGAGGAAGTTAGTGACTGTATTGGCAGAGGTAGCATTGCCTAGGTGCATAGTACCCGTCAAATAAGTCACCAGATTAACAATGATTCCTAGTGTAGTAAGCCTCTCACACGCCTCTCCCCCTGAGAAAACAATAAAATCCCATATATGTATAAGCTAGAGTCGCAGAGAATCAGTCAAGAAAAAGGAAATATAGAAGAAGAGAGCTTTTAAGGTCGACCTAGAATCATGGCAGCGCTGCCCCAGCCACCAGTTTTTGAGCGCTCGGCTGGCCGGCCCTTGTAGTCCCACGCATCTGGGATGGTTTTGCCCAGTGTTTCAGGGAGATCACTAGTCATTGTTAGAAGGTTTAACAGTGTCTTGGGTTTGAAAGAGGTCTACAACAGATAATGGAAAGATGTGGCAATCATAAATTATTGTGCATGATAAGCATACGAGATCGAAGTAGCCAATGAGCAAATCACACAATGTTTTTTTTATTTTTTATTTTTGGGGGTAATTGGTGGGCCTTTAATTCCATCGCTCAAGGTTAGTTTCATCGCCCTTTTGTTTTGGTTCCCCCTTTTGAACCTTATTCTGTCTAATTTGTTTTATATTCTAAGCAAATCTTGTCATCTAATTATAAAAAACGTTGTCTAATCATGCTTTAAAAAAATGTGGCGTAAATGGTGTAGCTGGCAATTATATGATCACAGTAGTTCTTGCAAGCCTGGACATGTTCAATTATATTTCTTGTCATTACATTAGAAGTAGAACAGCCTTGGCCCTTGGCCTTCGCCTTTAAGTTCTTAACTGGGATTTTAAAGATGATTAAGATTATTATAACACAAAAAAAGGAAAAAAGAAAAAAAGAGATGAGGACACGTCCTGAGGAAACGTGCTCTGAGTCGCTGCAAGGTGGTGTGTTTTTGTCTTTAGGAGGCGAAAACTCCCAAATAATATATTTATTTTTTCTGCTTTTGGAGCTGCAAGCTTTGGTATATATGATGTCTTTGGAGAAGTTCTTTGTTTGACTTGAGAATGGCATATTATTCCACGTTCCTTTGATGCCAATATTCTTTTGCTGTTATGGACTTCGATATGTTTTTAACCATTTGAAGGATTATGTGTTGATGTTCTTGATGCTACGTATCTCCGAGACTTTTAAGCCATCCTGCTGTTCTTGATTGGCAAGTTCTTAAGGTTTTCTTCGTCTAGTGCTTTAAAAGGAAATATTTTTATGTTGTTTTTGGCTTCTTAATTTAGACATGGGCATGTTTTTATATACCTTTTGTGCTAGGATTTTTTCCTGGTTTTTATTAATAATATTTTCTTCTTATAAAAAAAAAAACTTATAGAATTTTCAGTTCTATTATTGACCTCAATAATGCTCAATTGAAAAAAACAAAAAAAAGAATTTTCAGTTCTATTATTGACCAAAACCAAATGACTGTCGATCAACTCATACTCGATAACCTAAATTATTGAATTTTCATATGACGCCCATAACCCAATTAAGATAATTAAAACCTGAGGCATATCCCATCTGGGAGAAAGCAGGTAGGCAAATTATATTTTATTTTGACAGATAATAATTATTGAATATTTTAGTTCATGTCAATAATAAATTGATTGTCATGTGGCATTCCTTGTTGGAGAATGCATGGAGATCCCAATTTGCTCATATATACAAATATATTTCTTAATTTTGTATTATCAGAAAGTTAAACATCTTGTTTATCCTATTCATGCACTTTGTGGATATAAAATTATTGAAATCTTTTGTCTTGTTCAACAGAAAATCATAGTGAGCTAAAAACCAGAAAAAAAAAAAAAAAACCTTCAGTGCATTGCAGGCTCATCAAGTTCCTCGAGCTCAATGCCTGACTCAGCCAGCCTCTCGTCCTTATAGACATACCATTTATAACAAACCAAAAATATCAGAAAATTTAAAGCACTCAAAATGGCCAGTAGCCAGTAGAAATTATAAAGCTTGGCTTGGTTCAGATTATCTGCTAGCCATGGCCCGTGCGCTGTCACCTTGTGCACTATACTAACCAACAATGAGCTAACGAAAAATCCAAGTGAAAGAGTGCTCAAAAACAGCCCTGTGCTCATTGTCTTCATTCCTTTAGGGCACTCCCTTAGAAAGAAATCAAGCTGCCCAATGTATGTAAATGCTTCACCAGACCCCACAAAGAAAAATTGTGGGACCAGCCAGAACACACTTAATGGGATCTCAGCCGTTGGATCGTTGGTCAAACCATTTGATCTTGCAGCTCTCAACCTCTTTAATTCACACAATGCTGCTGCTATCATTGCAACTATGGAGAAGACCAAACCCACAGCTATACGTTGTAATGGGGTTAGCCCATATTGGTTTTTGAGAACTTTTTTAGCAATTGGAGCTATAACCCAGTCGTAAACTGGCACAGTCAAGAGAATGCTTCCAACAAAGAACACTGTTAGGGAGGCTGCCGGTATTTGGAAAGATTTTCCGATGTGACGGTCCATGGTGGTTGCTTGTGCCACAGAAAATGTAGTCATTTGAGCATAAACTGTCCAAAACATAATAGTGGTAGCCCAAATAGGTAACATCCTAAGTACCAATTTCACTTCCTCTATGTCTGTTAAGGTTGATAGATTCCACTTGTTTACCACGTTGATTTTTGGATCCTTGATTGCTGCTTTATCCAGGAAACTGTACCATAATTAAAGTAAATCATAGGTTAAGACATATAATTAAAAGAAGACATTAAAAAAAAAGAGATGCAAGATAAACACCCACTAGCAAGAAATAATTGGTGGGTCCTATAATGACTAAGGACATGATTTGTTGCTTGTTCTTTTGTCATTTTAGGTCACATGTCAGTCGAAAAAACTGGAAAGAAAGGGTTAATAGAACTTCTATTATTAGACAGTGATGAACAGTATAGAAAACGACGAATCTTTTGTCCTTGTCCGTGAGTCGTATATAGCACGGGAAGATGCAGAGACAAACACGTGATAGATTTCCATGTCGTAACTGCCAGTTTAGGGCAGCAGTTATCAAGCTTTTGGGGTCTACTTAGCTTAAAGACCTGTTTAGCATTAAGTTTGGAGGCTCAAGAAATTTATTTTTGAAAAAAATATCATTTTAGATGTTGATGATAAAAATTGTTTTATTATTTTGATATTTTTATTATTAAATTATATAAAAATAATTTTAACAGTAATATAAGTAAGATGATAAATGTGAGAGTTTTAGCTAATTCCTGGCTTCCCAAAGGAAAAAGAAAATGTCAACAGGGCATGTGATACTTTATTGATATGCTACCCTAAATGAGAGCTAATTTGTCCTTTATAGCTAAACGGACAAGAAGTTGAGGCCTGAGCACATAACCATGACGCACCGCTTTTCATCAGTTGCATGCATTGACTGGTTTTGGCTTTCTAGTGGCACACGGTCTCGAAAAATTATACTATAAAACGGCAATTTAATATTACAAACGGCGAGTTTATAAAAATTTAACATGTAATAAAATACATTTATTTAAAAAGGAAATTGTTGATTTTTTTTTTCAGGAGATTTACTTTTCACGTAATTGTTTACACCTTATTAAATTTTTACCTATATGGAATCATGTAAAATTCCTCCAGTCTCAAAACTACAGAACAAATTTTGCTGTTTTTTCGCAGAGGCAGGTTATGTCTGGACTACAGTGAACAATTATTATGCAAACAGATTGGCTACCACCAATAAATTATATTTGTATTTTTTCAAAAGTCGCCCACATTGACAGATAATTTAAGCTTATGCTTCCAACTACCCTAGATATTACTTGTCCACATTGCGACAAAGCGTATCATGTTTACTAAAATTAGTTTGTCCTAGCTAGTTGAAATCTTTCAATATTAATGCATCTTCAACAACGTTAAAAAAGGAAAATGAATTCTAGCTACGTTCGGTAAATTAAAGACTTACCGTAATTGCTTGCTGTGGGGAAGTCGTTGCTTGTTCTTGTGTCCCTCTTCAATAAAATCAACATCGTAAAGAAATGATGGATCTGAAGGCATTTCCAGGTGTCTTTTTCTCCAAGCAGCCACAAATACAGTGGCAATCTGTGTCAATGGACTGCCTGCCAATTTCTTGAACCGATATTGCCTTGTGCCCGATAGATACACGATTAGGCCTAGCACAATAGCGCAAGCACATATGCCATATCCCCACTTCCTCCCTACATGATCTTGTATGTAAACAAGAATTGTAACTGCACCCAGTGAGCCGATGTTTATTAAGAAGAAGAACCAATTGAAGAAACTTGTCATTTGTTTTTTCTCTTTATCGTCTGTCTCATCAAATTGATCCGAACCGAATCCTGAGACACTTGATTTGAGACCGCCGGTGCCCAGGGCATACATGTATAAGGCTAAGTATAGGATTGTCAGTTGCTTGCTGTTTGCAGGAACGCAACCTGTGTCGTTTACGCATTTCGGGGGCCTCAAGCTTGGGACTGCGGTTGAGATGGTCAAGACTGTGATACCCTATAATAAGCCAAAAAGGAAAGGAAAGACATATTAACCAAATGTCTTCACCATGGCCGAAAATCGGTGTTATATGCATAAAAAGAAAGCAAAATTTTAAAGGACGTGCAACCCACAAACTTCAGGTGCAGGTAAAGGGGAAAGGCGGGGTCAATGCCTTGAAGGACAACTTTTTTTCTTTTCATTGTTGGGTCAGTAAAGAAAACGGTTTCAAATAGGGGTCGGTGACCTTACCAGTGCTTGCACGGTGGCAAAGATGGCGATGGTGAGATACCTGTCCAAGATTAGAAAAATAACAGATAGATACTAATCAGTTGCAAATTTTTAACAATGGAAAAGGAAAGATATAAAAAATATAAGAGCATGAAACTCAATATCAAACCTTCCAACAAAGGTGTCAGCGATAAAGCCACCAAGCAAACACAGCATAAAAGAGGTTCCAAGGAAGTTGGTGACTGTATTGGCAGAGGTAGCATTGCCCAAGTGCATAGTACCCGTCAAATAAGTCACCAGATTAACAACAATACCGAGTGTAGTAAGCCTCTCACAAGC
Source organism: Manihot esculenta (assembly GCF_001659605.2). NCBI lineage: Eukaryota > Viridiplantae > Streptophyta > Magnoliopsida > Malpighiales > Euphorbiaceae > Manihot > Manihot esculenta. The sequence continues at coordinate 28,103,170 of NC_035161.2, forward strand.
CTCCCCACCTGAAGGTAAAAAAGAAAAAATTTCCCATATAAGCTAGAGTTACAGAGAAGATGTACGAGGAAAGAAATCCAGGAGAAGAGAAAGCTTTCAAATGGTATGCATGCGTTATTGAAGGACCTAGAATCATGGCAGCACTTCCCCAGCCACCAGTTTTGGAGCGCTCGGCTGGGCAGTCCTTGTAGTCCCAGGCATCTGGGATTGTTTTGCCCAGTGTTTGAGGCAGATCACTATCCATCGGTGATAGGTTTCGCAGTGACTTGGGATTGAAAGGGGGATGCAAGAGATACCAGTGAGGGAATATGGAAAGATGTGGCACGAGAAATGTGAAGGATGGTGGGCTTTTATAGTCGGAGTTTGGGGATTTTGTGATGTTCAAAAGACCATTTAATTTAAGTTGATAAATAATTATTAAAATTTAAAATTACAAATTAAAATAAGAGCATATTATTAGAATTAAATATACTATTACAAAATAATATTTGATTAGGAAAATTTTATTTGTATTTAAATGTAAAATTAAAAATTTTATTGGTAAAAAAATTAAACTCATTTAAACTTTAGTGGAAATTAAAAAATTGATTATTTATTAGATGTGAGAAAATGAGAGAACAATGACGCAAATGTATTCAGAAGGGCAAATGAGGATGATGCAAATATAAACGCTAACAACACTGACGATTCTATTTTTAGGGAAAGCCATCCCAATTTGCTAGTTGCTACTGACGTTGGAGCATCTGCCACATGAGTCATTGATTAAGCAATTGGCGTAGATAGTTGACCGTCAATAATTTCTCTAATAATTCAATCTCCAACCAGAAATTTTTACATGAACTGCTTTATTATAAATTCAAAATATATACAGATAAATTTCCTTTAATTTTTTTATAAAGAGAATTATTAATTATTAATTTGTAAATTAAAAAACAATTTAATTTATTTTTTATATTTAGAATTATTTTGGAACAATTATTTTTACAATAAAAAATTTTAAAAAATTAAAAATATAAATGATTTCCATTTTATTTTAAAATGATTTTTTTTTTGCAATTTAAAGAATTAAATTTCTTGAATGGATAAAAAAATTAATTAAATTATATTTTATAAAATTCCTTAAGGAAAATGATGAGGTATGAATCAATATACTTACAAATAATAATTTTTTGGAAGATTTACAATTTAATATCTGAATATTATCTTTGTTAACAAGTCAGTTTTTACTTTTTTAGAAATTTATTAAAATGTTCTTATATTTTTTTTTCGTCAATAAAATAGTTTGTCGTCCTCTTTTTTGTTATTTGTTAAAATTAGATAAAGTATGGGAGTGAAAATTTTTAAATTTTATTTTGACTCTCAAATAAAATTTTTTATTTAGTCCTTAGATATTATTATTACTAACAAATCAGTCCCTATATTTTCAGAAATTTATTAAAACGTTTTTATCTTTTTTCATATCTATTAAAATGTCCTTATCTTTTCTTATATTTATTAAAATATTCTTATCATTTCTTTTCGTCAACGAAATAATTTCTCCTTCTCCTCCTTAAAAAAGAATAAGAAAAAGAAGAAAAAGATGATGATGAAGGAGAAAAAGAAGAAGAAAAAGAAGAAGGAGAAAGGAAAAGAAAAAGGAGAAGAAGAAGAAGAAAATGATGATAAAGAAAAAAAAAAATTTCCTTCTTCTCTCTTTAAAAAGGAAAAATAAAAAAAATTTGAAGAAGAATCAAAGAAAAAAATAATAGAAGAAAAACATCAACGATTAATAAGAATAAAAATGATGATGATGAAGAGAAGGAGAGTGGTAATTTAGTATTTTGTTATATTATTAACGGCTGAAATAGGTAAAAAAATTATTTTATTATTGAAAAAAAAATAAGAATGTTTTAATAGGTTTTTAAAAATATAAATTTTGATTTTTTAATAATAACATTATTTAAGAATTAAATTATAAATTTTTCTAATTTTTTTTATTAGCTATGAAGAAGTAATTCATTTTCTTGAAAAAAGAAAAATAAAATAAAATAAATTATAACAGGAACCTCGTGGCATGTGGTGGACAATTGGGTTTGAGTATACCAATGAAAGGTCGGTCGTGTGGGCGGCACATCTCCTACAGGCAACCTTGCATTTTTCTTTTATTCTATAATTGAATATTCTTGTTAAGGATCTAAACTATTTTTTAAATTAAGAAAATTAAAATTTTATTTTGAATAAAAATTTTAATTTAATTATTATTTTTTGTAGCAAACATAGATAATATTCATCTTGTAAACAAAAAAATTACAGAGTATTTAAATTCTATAATGTGTTAAGTTGGGATTGTATTGAGAAAGATGGTATCAAAGTGGGATGAAGATTCAAAGAATATTTTTCCAAGTATTCTTTGAGGATCCCGAAGAGGCAAAATCCTCCAAAGACTTTCACGACAGGTGCCTCAATTATAGATATTTAAATGCAAAAGAAAAAAAAAAGTCAAAAATCCTTATTCACTGATTGGTTTGTTGATTTCTCACTAAAAAGATCCCCATAATAGAAGAGAGAAAGAACAGATAGAATCATTGAATCTCCTACCGTATACGCGGCGCAAGATTAACAGTATATAAATATAAACGATGAGTTGGTACGCCATAACAGAAATATTTGTAGCTTTTAAGTCATAATTTAAAAGGTAATTGGTACGTGATGTTAATGTGTAGAGTTTACCATGTGCAAATTTTTTTATTTTTATTTTTTAATGATATATAATTGCCACTCTATTATAATATGATCTATTCTTATTAAATAGATTCATGCGTATGAATATATTAGTGTATTTATTTTTATCAAAACGGCTATTTAATTTCTTTTCGGTGCGTATATTGATAGACTGTAAAATAGCTGAACCTGCTTTCTTATTTTTTATCATGTTATCGAATTAGACTCTATTTTGATGAATTCAAGTTTAGGATCAATCACTTGCTTTAGCCTTAAATTAAATGGCGTGATGATGGTCGAACTGTTTAGTGAAATCTATTAGATTTTGAGTCTATTTTTTTTTAGAATCCAACCTCAGTCCGAATACTAAATGTCTTTCAATATGAAAAAAAATAAACCTTTTACTTTTTAATAATAATTATTATTTAATTATATGTCAAACAAAATTCATACTTGATAATAATAAAAAAGCCACCTCATCAAAATCACACTCTTCTAATTTTAATTTCAGTTTCGATTAAATTAAATTGACAAAATTGAAACATTTAAATATATTTCTTTTTGGAATGAATTAAATAAGAAATTAAGAGTATGCGAATTTGAATTTAAATCTTTTCAAATGAGTAATATGTTTTTGAATACTAAATCAAATTGGGTATACTTGAAACTTGGTAAAAGTGAGAGATGATAAATTAATTAGGGATGGATTAGGATAATTAATGATAATTTATAGAATAATTAAATCCCTAATTGTTGGGGAAGTTTCAACTGGGGAAGATTCAATTTAATTATTGGAGAGACAAATGCATCTTAATTAATTTCTTGATGAATATGCACCATCAAAATGTGCCGGATTGTGTTAGTCAACTTCTTTAATCATTCAAAACTTTAATTCCCTTCAAATAATATAGCCTATTTTTCACTCAGACTCCTAATATTTTCAATTTGATCCTTAAATTTCAATATTGCTTTCTTAAAACTCCTCTACCTTTAATTTGAGTATTATTAGACTCACTTTATTTACTATAACAAAATTTTTTAATTAATATAAATAACATATTATTTCTCCCTCTTTACTTCTCTTATAATTTCATATTTTGTAATTATAACTTTATAAATTTTAAATATTTAAACTAGTAAATATTACTATAAATATTTTTAATTTACTTGTATTATTATTATTATTATTATTATTATTATTATTATTATTATTATTATTATTATTATTTAAATACTACGGTTAATTTGTGGATATTAAACTTATTAGTATGTATCTTTATGAAAGAAAAAGGTAAAAAAAACAAATTCGAAGTGGAGATAGAATTTTTTTTTATATAAATTTTATTAATTTAGAAACATGCAATAATTAAAGGGAGCAATATTTAATTTAAATTAAAAAAATTGATTGAATTAAATTAATTTGAAAATTTAATTTAATTTTTTATTCGGTTTGGTTTGATTTTTAATTTTAAAATTTCAATTATTTCAGTTCAGAAAAAAATAAAAACATCAAATCAAATCGATTAATGATAATAGTATAATATTTTTAATAATATAGAGAGATTAGATCATAAATAAGATTAGAATACTTCAATTAAATTTTAAAATATTTAAAATAAAACATAAAAAATAAAAATTCTATTAAAAATTCAATCCATCAAATCGAATAGAATCAAATCGAATAGAATCAAATCAAATCAAATCAATTTGATTCGATTCAATTTTTCTTCAAAAATAATTCGATTTAATTTTTACGAATAATAAAATTTCAATTTTCATTTTATTCGGTTCAATTTAAAATCGAATATTTATCCAAACGTAAAAGAAGGTTTTTAAATATATAAATTGAAATTAAAATAGTTTTAAAAAAATTAAGATTAAAAAACTAAATCAAAATGTGTGAAAATCACCCAACAACAAAAAGTGGATTATCAATTATAATAATCGGATTTCCAATCTTATAATGAGAATTAATTAATTAAGATGCGCAATAATGTGATTAAAAAAGTAATGCTTTCAAAGAGTGGCACGAGCGAATTACTCGCTTTCTTAGTGGGAAGCTAAAGAGAGGCGTGGATCTGTGGGCTGCACTGCATATAATATTCAGAAACAGAATGTGAAAGGCAAACGTGAAACATCCAGGGCAGCTACACCTAGACACGATAATCACCTGTAAGAATATTGCCAAATTGCCAATATATAGTATTTTGTCTTTTCTTCCTATTTTCTTGGGCACAACTCTGAAATGTAAATCGGCTTTCAATCTCGAGTTTTAACTTCACATGGATTTGATTACTGTTTAATGATATTTCAATTTGATTGTGACCAATTCCATACAAATCACGATTTCATAGTTGATAATATTGTCGAGTCATCAGTCCACCTCATTTATTATTATGAAAATAACTACTTTTCCCATTACTTTTGGAATTGGAGATATGTTATTTTATTATTAGTTGATATTTATTTTTTGCCACCTTCCACGTTTCAAATAAACTAAGATGTGGGATTCATTGTTTCTGGTGTCAGTAGCCTGTTGGTGACATCACCGGCGAGGACGTTGAACTTCCGTGGCCGCCCTCTGGGCTGTATATTAATCTCAACTTCCATGGTGGGTTTTGCATTGGGCCTTTTAGACTGATGTTTTCTGTGGGCTAAATCCACCCAATGAAAAATCACCCAAAAATGCCAAAAATAAATAAGTAAATTATTTATACTAAAATTTTAAATAGAACATTATATGATTTTTTTATCAATTATTTTAGCATATAAACAATCATGAAGTGATATAGAATGAATGAACGTAGTGTAATCCGAGTTCAATTACATTAGGAGAAAACGTAATCTCAGTTTAAGATTATTGAACATTCAAATGGTTACAGAACATAGCACACAAATTTGGAAAGCAAAACACACAAATCATCCAAACTAAAGCAATTCAATTAGTACCAAAGAGACAAATATCAAGAAACATAGATATGCTTAGCCACAAATGAAGTCAGAGGGGAGTTGCTTCCCACAAGTGTTGATAAGCAAGCTCAGGGAGATTGGGATGTTAATGTTAATGCCAAGAATGTTAGCTTTGATTGCAGTGCAAAGGCACACGGCTGCTTCTAGATCAACAAGCCCTTGAAGTATAGAGCAACAAGGGGTGTCTGGTGGGTTTCCGACCACAGTACCAACTGCGCCGTTAAGCAACTTAGCACATACACCCAGCTTTAGGGCATCTCTCGGGCAGCTTTTTCCGGTGGGATTTGGTTTAGGGTTTGGGATAGGCTTTGGCTGAACACAAGTGTTGCACCCATTTGCTAGGGCAAACAATAGAAGATTAATGAAGAAGAAGAGCGCAGCTGATGAACTCTTGGCGTCCATCTCCCTCACACTTATCCACTCTCAAGTGATTTGCTCTTTTTGAGAAGAATGTGCATTAGAATTTATAGAGTGATTGAGAATGGATAGTGCATGAGAAAGTTAATGACGTTGAGAATGGAAACATGTGAACAAAGCTGGCAATGTAAGAGATTCTACACCAAATATAGGAGTCGTTTTGTCATATTTGTCGTTTCAAGTATTATTTTTGGCTAGGTTACAATTTTTTTTTCCCCATAAGTATTGTTTTTAGTTGTTTGGATCTCAGGATTTGACTAATGGGCATGCGTAGCTTAGGGTAGCTAGGGCATCCCGTGACTCTTATCCTGTCTAGCACAAGGGTTTCTTATTCTATGGGCAATCATTTCAATCTCAATTGCAACCAATAAACAAAAAGGGTCCGCAAATTTGGAGTGTGTGAATTCTTTTCCCCACTCTCTATCATTACTTTTGCCTAAATTCAGGAAACACAATGGGGATACTGGATGGCCTTACAGGCCCAAATTCATATACTAGAGTATGATTGGGTTGGCTCAATAGATTATGGGTTCATCAGCCCAACTCAAAAGTGTTTGTCTAGTTGTATTATTTTTCTACTGAAAATTTTTTGTGCATTTATTTTCTATTACTTATGAATCAAACTACAAAATTTTCTGCACAAATATAAAATTAATAGAATTAGAATTAAATTGGAGTAAATAGATTCTGTAAATATAATGTACGTACTGTAGACTGTAGAATCAATGGTTTAATTCGTATTTTATTAACATGTGATTAATTCTAAAATTAATCAAATAAATATGATGAATCTTATAGGTACTTTATTTAATTCATTAAAATACTCAATTTATCAAATCAAACTGAATCGAATCGAATCAAATCGATTCAATTCGATTAGTTTTTATTTAAAATCGATTTTGTTCAATTTTCACACGTACTAATAATCAAAATTTTTAAAATTACAAATTAAATTGAAATTAATAAAAAATTAAATCGAAATTTTAAATTAATTCAATTTGATCGATTTTTTCAATTTGAACCGAATACTGCTCACTCTTAAAAAAACATACAATAAGTAAATTAATTTAAAATACTTCATGTATTCAATGATCTTAATTATAAATAAACAGCTTATGTAAAAAGAAAATTCTCAAAGAATATTAAGACTTTATTTTATAAAAAATATTTTTCAAAAAATTATTTATTTTCCGGATACAATTACTTCATGTATTCAATGATCTTAATTAAAAATAAACTGCTTATGTGAAAAGAAAATCTCAAAGAATATTAAGACTATTTATTTTATAAAAAATTATTTATTTTCTAGATACAATTTATTTTCCTCCAACAAAGGAGATTAAAGCAAATGTTTTGAATCCTCAGAAGTAGGAAGCTGGATATCTGTGCATGTGAAGCAAGAGAATCTGTCCGAGACTGTGACGACTCCGAGATTTTTGGTAATTGATACAAACTCATTTTGATTAGTCAATTTAAGAATAGTAGTTTTAAGAATAGTAGTTAGATGCCGTGCCTTGAAGATCATTTGATAGGTTAAGGTCTTGCCGGGAAGTGAGAACATCTAGAAAAAAGAAAAAAAAAAAAAAAGTCCAATGCCAATATCTTTGAAATAATCAAACCTATCATAATATTAAAAAAACAAAAAGAATAATTTAAAAATGACTATTTCTTTATTAAATGAGTTAAAATTGATTATTTTGAGTTAATTTGGATAAACACTTACTACTAAATTAAACTGAATATTTAGAAATAAATGTGAAATTAATCTGACGACTCTGTTTGATCTGACAATATCATGTGGTTAAGTTAAAAAGGAGATGCCAAGAGAGAGTACCCCACAAAAAATTATTTCATAAAGTCGGTGAATTGGATCATCCCATCTGAAAATTTGGTGGAAGACGCACGATGGATGGTCCAGTTTGGTTAGGAGAATGTTAAGATGGTAACATGAGAAAAAGAAGATCTAATGTCAATGGGCTCCCACAATTTCAGCCACACTTAGGTCCCATGTGTCTGCTGCTGCACCTTCTCTCTTCTTTGGTTAGGGATAGCAACGGATCGGGTATTTTCGGGTACCCGATCCGATCGAACCCTAATAGAACGAATTTGAGTAGTTACAATAGGATTTGAGACGGGTTCGGATTTTAAAAATAATACCCGTTGCGGGTTCGGATCGGATTCGGGTTTTATGTACAAGGTACCCACTACCCGAACCCGTTTATATAAATAATTAATTTAACATAAAAAATATATTTTATAATAATATTTATAAATTTTTTTTATATATTTTTATTTAAAAATTTAAATTTAAATATTCTTTAGAAATATTAAATTTTTTAAATAAAAATTATTAATGAAAAATATTTTTTATATAAATTATTAATTAAAATATATAAGATTAAACGGGTTCGGATTTTATTCGGATAATAATAATCGGGTTTGGAACTGATTCGGATAATTTAAATTAATTTTTAATCGGGTTCGAAACGGGTTCGAATATTACTAATATAAATCGGGTTCGGATTCGGGTAGTTTAATTTTCGCGGGTACCCTACCCGTTTACATCCCTATCTTTGGTCCCTATATACAATGAAATTTTTTTGTAACCATTTTCTCTTCTCCCATGTAGTTAAGCTAGCTGGCCTACCATAACATGGCAGAGGCAGACATAACATCCAAAAAAGAAGACAGATTCTTACAGTGAAACTTCATCTGATATAGCTATACGAACAGAACTATATCAACTAACATTAACTGCCCAATGTTTTGACACAGTTTGGATCAGTGGTTGCATTAATTTCATCTGCTGCATGCAAACCCTAGTCTGCAGATCAATCATCAATCAAAAGGAAGAAGAAGCAAAAAATATCAAAATAGCATGTTTGTCAACGCCCTGCAGCTGCATGCAAACGCCAAGGAAGAGTACTTGATAATTAACCACCTCTTAGTAATTAAGTGAACCGACTTATTAGAATTAGTGATATATACTTGTTTGCAATCAAATCATAATATGTGGTTAGTGTTTAACCGATTCAGGTCAAATCATGCATAAAATCTCATTATTTTATGTTGACTTAATTAAAGTAAGGTAATTGTCAAGGAGAGCTGGAGATGGAGACATGGCTCTACAAGGTGTGAATACCAGGAAATTTAACAAATCATGACAAGGGTTTAAGTTGATTTTTTTATTAAAAATTTATTATTTAGTCTTATTACGAATAAATTTATTAATCAGTGCTTCTATTTTAAAAATATCTCTTTGTTAATTTGGATCCTCTGTGGAGCCCATGGTAGGTTTAGGTTTGCCCGTGACATTCCCATCCAGCAGGCAACCTCCACCAAGATGAATACGCCAAGATTACAAGTCTATTCATCACACCAAAATAAAGACAATGCCACTTCTATTATCTTAATTAAATATACTTTATTCATCGCTTAAAAAGGAAAAATAATAATATCAGCTTATTATTATCATGATTTGGATTTTTTACTGAAACCACTTGATGATGATGCCAATTTGAAATGTGGATTTGCGCACAAAAAATTATATTAAAAAAAAAAATTTTTTTGATTTTTTTTTCTCTCAAGACGAAGCAAATAGCTAAAACTTAAATGTTAAAGACGAAAATGCTTGTAGATCTCTCAGCAAGTATGTGATAGCTGGCCAGCTAGGTCTCTTTCGTTTTTTTCTTCCTTTTTGTTCATGAAAGATGGCTAAATGATTGAATATTAAACAGAGGTCTCTTTCGTTTGTGGGCTTTACAAAAAGATCTCTATGAAGTAAAAGATTTGGAATATCCTAATCCAAGAAATCAGTGGATAGCCATCAATCAAGGAAAGAGTAAAAATCAAGTATAACTTAGTGGGGTTTTGATGCTAATAAAGTAGAAAGAAAAGTAGTCAAGTAAAAGCTTGAAGATTGTTAATTTAAGGACAATATCTAAAATCACTGATGTCTCTTCAGCAATATGTGGCCTATCTATTCATTAATTTCGAGGGAGTCGTAAGAGAAGGGAGAATTTCCATCAATGGGAATTAGGTAGATTTGATTATCAAATTATTTTTAATCACACCAAAATTATCCTAAAGGTATAAACTTGCTAGCCCACATTGCTATCTTCCTTCATGAGAGACTCGAACGAAATAAGAGAAAACTACAGCTTATGGTGATGAGTGGAATCGGTATTATTGTGCAAGCCAAACAGATCCATATATATGTGGATTTTCATGCTACGTCAAAGGAAAGGAATATACAATTTACGTACCCTACAACAGAAGAATCCAAAATGAGATTGCACAAAACTCCCAGTATACTGCCACCTAAAATCCCAAGTATACACATGGGTTCATGGCTTTATTCTAATATTTTCTCCTAGTTATTTCGTTTTAACATCATCTCATGAATTTTTGTCAAAATTTTCTATAATTTGATTTATATCCAGTAATTACAGTTTGTGGGTATTTATCTTTCAATAAAAAAAAAAACATTTATCTCAAGAGCCGAGCCTCCTCCCAAAGCCCTATATAAACCCACCCTTTACTGCAAATCCCTTCACCCCTCACAATACTATCAGCTATAGCTTGTAGCTCGTCACTGTAATCGCTACCATAATTTACAAAAGCTATTAGGGTTTGAGAAATGGCTTCAAAAAACACAGCGTCACTTGCTCTCTTTTTCGCCTTCAACATTCTCTTTTTTCCCCCGGTCTCTGCATGTAACGGTGGCTGCCCATCTCCTAGGCCAAGACCATACCCAAACCCTTTCCCAAACCCAAACCCAAACCCAAACCCAAACCCAAATCCAAACCCAAACCCAAACCCAAACCCATCACCTTCCAATGGAAAATGCCCTAGGGATGCACTTAAACTAGGCATATGTGCCAGAGTTCTGGGTGATTTGCTCAATATCACAATTGGCAAGCCTCCAGTAGAACCTTGCTGCTCTCTCATCGAAGGACTTGTTGATCTTGAGGCTGCTATTTGCCTTTGCACAGTCATCAAAGCTGAAATCTTGGGCATCAACATTAACATTCCACTCTCGCTGAGTTTGCTTCTCAATGTCTGTGGCAAGAAGGTTCCATCTGATTTCCAGTGCGCCTAGAAACTTAAATTTCTAATTTTCTGTGGAGCTAGTTTAATTCTGTTGGTTGTTTGAAATATGTATTTGTGATTTTAATCGAATTGTAAACTTTTGTTCGTTTGGTGTGTTAGCTAATAAGGGAAAATTATACTTTCCCTTAATAATATTTAAGCATTTTTATGGGAAACTAATGAAATTTGATTTCTTTTTCTATTTTAATAAAATTAATCTTTAAAATTCAGCACAAGTCCGTAGATTTAATTACAGCTTAAAATTTCCTTAGTTTTTGTCCATTTTTTTTACTATCCCAAAATTTTTATTCACTTTCTTTTCTTAAACTATAATATCCTATTTTATTTTATTTTATTTTCAAAAAATCTCTCAAAAAAATTTCTTAATATTTAATAAAACTTAATATATTTAAAAATTAAAAAATTATACAAAATTATTTAAAAATAATCTTCTCACCTCACATCAATTATAAAAATAATATTGTCATATGATCAATGATTAAGAGAAGAAATTTATATCTTTTCATCTCACATCTTAGAGATAACTGAATATATATATTTTTAAATACTACATTATTTAAAAATAACTTTGAAGAAGGAATTTCCAACGCCAGTAAAAGTATACAAATATAAATTAAGAAGTATAAAGTAATGACAAGTAAGTTAAAATTTCATATGGGTACAAATTAGGGTTTAATTGTTTCAGTGCTCAAAATTAGAATTTGAATTGCCCACACATACAATGAGGAAAGAGATGGCCAAACTAGAAGTTGGAATACGGGCATCCCATCACCATCAAATTTCAGAATAATTCAAATTTTAGGCTCTTTTTCTTTTTAAAATAAATATTTTTTTAAAAATATTTTCTGTTCAAAATTTTGTTTATTATATTTAATTAAGTATATATATATATATATATTTAGAAAAAAAAAAAGAAGAAAGTCTGTGTTTATTCCTTGGATGGATAAAGTAGGAATATGTGGGTCAAACATTTCATGAATGATAAAGTCAAATATAAGGACTGTGATTGTCTAGTCCGTGACCTCAAAACCATACATGTCAATTAGAATTATGTACTCACATGCTCAACCACAGAATTAATAGAAATAATTAAAAAAATGCCAAAGATTCCATGCTTAATTATTTGATTTCAACCTATCAGCTATCACATCCCGCGTCAATTTTTTTCCAAATATGGAATTATATATAATAATTATTATAAATTAAATAAAAATAAATTTAAAATTATTTAAATATAAAATATTAAATATTAATTATATTAATTTGACGAAAAATGTATTTATATAAATCTGAAAGATATCAAATTTTACTTCTCCAACCTCTAATTTTTAATTAAAAAAAATATTAATTATATTCTAAATTTCACTAATTAAATTTTAAATTTTTATAAATTAAATAAAAAGAATGTATAAGTAATTAATCTAATAAAAAATATAACACCAATAATAGAGATTAAAAACAAAATTACTTAAAATGGACTTTTCTCTTCCGAAAGGGAAAGCATATGAATTTAATTCTCTACATACAATTAAAGTCAATCAACTTGGATGAAATTATTAGCAGCATGACTTAAAATTTTATTTTTGTGATATTATCAAGTAGAATGTTGACGATTCAATGTTAGGAAATCCAGGGTAAAGTTGGGATTGATGGGTCTGTACGAAATTAAAATTCAGCTTTTATTTCTATCTTCCTATGTGCTACTGGCATTATTCATTTTAACTTACCTGAGTTTATTGCAATTTCGGAAGGACATACACTTCGTGAAGGAAATGCTAAAATTAAGTAATGTAAAAGAATGACAATTTTTATTTTATTGTTTAATTTATTATTAGTGATATACCTGATATTCGGCGGAAAAAGGAAATGGAATACGTAGGCAAAGATTTGATTTAAAAAAAGTTAATGATTTTGATTGGGTGGAGTGAAAGTTAATGGATTAGCTATTTTAATTTGTGGAGATTGAGGTTTTTAGGAGAGATCAAGAGTTTTTTTGGATGTGAGATAGTTCAAATTTGTCTCCATAGATGGTTCGTCCTGTTATTTTAATATCCTGACTATATTAGAACGTTTTGACGGACGTCATTTTAAATTGGATAATGACGTACTGCGCTGTGTTAAATTCATTAATAGTGGACAATCGGCTAATAAATATTAAACTGGACTATCACATGTGTCGCTTCTATCAATTTTTCGGCACGAACAATTATGATCCTTAATGGTCACTGTCGCTTTAAAGAGATTAGTCTACTTACTCCAAATATTGGTTGGTTCAACTTATTTATTCTGAATATAGATAAGGTTGGAGGGATGGAAAATTTGATCTGTGTAGTGTGCAGGTCGAATATGCTCCAATCCAATTGAATTGAATGGCCCGATATGAGAGTGTTTTCTATCTCATATGTCATAATTTCAAAGGTATTGTTATTATTATATTATTAATTAATTATTAACACGATAATAATTTATAAAAAATAAATAAATCAAAACAAGTAATTCTAATTGTATCACTAAATAAAGTAATCAAATTTGCAATGTTATTAATTACATCTTTAATTACATCATATTAAATATATGATTAATATGTTGACTCTTATATATAAAGAGCCATTGCTCTTTGATATAATTCATTTGAATAAAAATAATTTAAATAAATTTTTATAAAAATTTTATAAATCAAAATAAAAATAATTATTCTATTACAAATGATAAAATTGATAAAAAAAAATTAAATTAAATTCTTGAAATTTTTTATTTCAATCAAGGAGTTATTAATGTGAAAAGAAATTTATTTTCGTACATTGTCCACATATGGAGCAATTTCTTCTAGTTTCTTTTTAGAAAATTCTTTCTGTTCTTCTTCTTCTTAAAGTTCTTCTTGAGATCTTCCAATGGATAATCAAGCCCTATTAGCAGCATATCAATTGAATGACTATCTCCAGAATTCTTTAATCTGACTTTCTTCATTCTAAAGATAATCCAACATTGGTGCTAGGATCTCCTGCTCTAATTGGAAGAAAAAAAAAAATTATCCAGGGGCTAAAGCCATGAAAAAATATTATCTCCTGTTCTGATTAGATGTATTTTGCTTGGGAGAGCTGTAACACAATGGTAGTTTTACGGATTATAAAACCTTTGATGTGTGAACAAATCTCAAGAAAAGGTTTTCACATCTCTCAGACTGATAGAAAGAAATTTATGGCTTTACACAGGGGGATTTGTCAGTTACTGAGTATTCACTGAAATGATGAATTTTAGGCTTATACCTATCTTCTTCTTATCCTAGGCCATGTTACTGTGCTATAATAAAAAATTTCACATCTTTCATACGAATACGGATTTTTCTTAGTCTCACCTTTCTGTTTGACCTGATTTACATGCAACGGCAAAGGAAGGGAATATAGCAATTTGGGTAGCCCACTAAAGAAGCATCTAAAATAAGGTTGCACAAACTTCCACTACACTGCCAGCTAAAATCCCAAGTGCACACATGGCCCATGGCTTTATTCTAATATTTTCTCTCAATTATTTCGCGTTAACGTCATCTCAAGACCCAACACTCCTCCCAAACCCCTATATAAACCCACCCTCCACTGCAAATCCCTTCACCCATCGCAATACACTCAGCTATAGCTTAAAGCTACTCACTTTAATCACTAGCACATAAGCTATTAGGGTTGAGAAATGGCTTCAAAAAGCACAGCATCACTTGCTCTCTTTTTCGCCCTCAACCTTCTCTTCTTTTCCCTAGTCTCTGCATGTGGTGGTGGCTGCCCATCTCCTAAGCCAAAACCAACGCCAACTCCATCACCTCCCAAAGGAAAATGCCCTAATGACGCACTTAAACTCGGCGTATGTGCCAAAGTGCTGGGTGATTTGCTCAACGTCACTATTGGCAAGCCTCCAGTAGAACCTTGCTGTTCTCTCATCCAAGGACTTGTCGATCTTGAGGCTGCTGTTTGCCTTTGCACAGCCATCAAAGCTAACGTATTGGGTATTAACCTTAACATTCCTGTCTCCCTGAGCTTGCTTCTCAATGTCTGTGGCAAGAAGGCTCCATCTGATTTCCAGTGCGCATAAAAACTTAGATTTATTTTCTGTTTGATTGTGTTGGTTGTTTGAATTATGTATTTGTGATTTAAATCGATTTGTAAACGCTTGTTTCTTGAGTGTGTTAGCTAAATAAGGGAGACTTATACTTCCCCTTAGTAATTTTTAAGCATTCTTATGGAAACTATTGAAATTTGATTTTCTTTTTTTTAAGAAAATAAAATTAGACTTTTATTTTTAAAAGTATTACCTATTCAAATTCAAACTCAAAATTTCTAATTAAAAAAAACGTCATTATTTAAAAATAACATTCAATCTAAATAAGAATATCCGAATATACAAGTACAGTCTACAAGTAATTACAAGAAAATGGAATATAATTTATATTTTAAAAATAATTTTAGTGAAAAATATTTTCTAATAAAATAATTTATTTATTATTATTAAATTCTATTTAAAAATAAAATATATTAATAAATTTATATAAAAAAATTATAATAAAATTTTTAAATGTGAAAAATGAGTTTATTTAAAAAAAAACTATTTTCTTTAAAATAATATAATTTTTTAATTAAAAAATATTTTTATTAATTAATTTTTTTGAGTCCGTGACCTGAAAACTACAAATGTCAAAGAGAATTGTGTCCTCACATGCAAACCGCAAAAATTATAAAAATAATTTAACAAAAAAGGCCAAGGATTCCAATGTGCTTGATTTCAACATTCTTAATCATCATTAAATTAATCAATGGTGACCATCATATCTATGCCAAATTCTGTTGAATATACAGCCTTCCTCTAATGATCAGATATCATGAGATACCCATATGAAAAATAAAGTTATAATTTAAAATATATAACATTTTATTTTATTTAAAATATTATTAATAAAAATAAAGTTTTTTAAATATAAAAGTATATTTAATTTCAATATAAAATTTAAATTAAAAATTATATTTTATTAATAATATAAAATTTTAAAAATTATATTATAATTTATTATTAACTTTTTAAAATTCAACTTATTTCTTTTAGTTATAATTATAATAAATCGAAAAAATTTAATTTGGACCAGATATAAATATGAATTATAGTCGTTTACTTTATAAAATTTTAAATTTAATTTTAATTAGAATATAAATAAAAAAAAATAACGACAATTCATAATGTTCATATAGGAAAAATCTTTTGAAAATTCGAACTTCCTCACTAGATTTTTTATATTTCAGATTTTTTAAAAAAAATCATAACTTTATCCATAAGTTATGAAAATAAGTATACTAGACTATTGATAAAAAAAATATTATTTATATTGATAGATATTAAATTATTAAATTTAAGTCTAATTTAATAGTTCGATTAATTAAAATTCACTTCGAAAATTTTTTTCATTAATATTATTATTATTATGCTAATAATTAATAAGCTTTTTAGGGTATTGTATTGTTAAATCTTGAGCATAATGCAAAGTAGCGCATATTTAGGCTCCCGTGAACAATCCATGCGTTGCACGTACAAGTAGATCCAATATATATTATTTATTTAAAAAATGCTGATTGCTTTTAAATTTTATTAATGCTTACAATTTGTCAATTTAGGTCCATCGGCTACTCGGCTGATCTACAATTAGATGGTCACGGCATAATTAGGTTCCCTTGTAATTCAAGATATTTCTTTTAATTAAATTCCAGAGAATAAGACAGCAAGCAAACCATGAGAATTTCTTCTTTATTTCTTTTTTTTTTTTTTTTTAAACAAGTCATATACCGCACATGAAGGTTGAAAATAAGCCGAATTAGATTTTGTCATTAACTGATAAGGTCACACATGGCTTTGCAATTTGCACATTCGCATTCGGACAGATGAAGCTTAGCTGGGTCTTATAATCGTCACTTTTCACAATTATAAAATGTATTAAACCGTTAAGATTTTTTTTTTCCAGAAAAAGTAAAACTTAAACACACTAATTATTAAATTTAAATCAAAATCATAATAATTTTGATAAAAAAATTTTGTAATATATAAATTCACACATATTATTTTTGAAATTAGCTACAATTAACATAGATTTTAAAAAATAAACTATAATCATAAATAAAGTAAAATATTGAACTTTGAAATTTAATGATTATATATAATAACATAAGTACACACAATTAAAATCAATTAACTTTAATTTAAAGATTTCGACATTAATTAGTCATAAATTATGAGACTTCAAATTTAAATTTTAATTAGAATTTTTAATCAAAAATAAAAATTAGAATTAATTGTATTCAAAAATATATAAAAAGGAAACATATGTGATGCACAGCAAAAGAAAATAAAAAAGTCAAATAAACATATTTAGTTGAGAATTGATGATTTGAGATAAAAAAAAAAAAGGATTTAGGTGTGTATGAGTAAGTTTAGTTTGGAATGGTTCACGCCTCCCTCATTTATTCTTTTTTTCTTTATTATCTAATAATGTATAACTGTCATCCTGCTACAGTGCTACCTATTGTTATTATACAGAGTCATACGTACAAGTGTATATACCTGCCCACTATCATCAGACGACCATTTAATTCTCTTTCGGCGCTCGTGCTGATAGAATCGTGCTATAGCTGAACTTGCTCTCCTATTACCTATCAAGTTAAATGAGTTGGGTTCCTCTCGAATGAGTTCAAACTCTGATTAGCTCGGCCTGCTTCCACTATAAACTAGATTGTGGGCTAATGGTCAATTTGTATAGTAAGCTTTACTAAGTCTTAGGCCCGATTCTCCTAAAAAATTCAACCGCAGCCCGAATGTCAATAGTTGCATAGCCTAGCGGTGATCGAGAATAATGCACAACAAAAGAACATATGAGATTAATTGAAATTATTTGCAAATAATTTGTATCCATATGAATTTTGTTACGTCTTCAATACGATTTTCATCTTTGTAAAAACACAAAAAAATATTTCTTTTCTATTTTTTTTATTCATCTAAAATTACAAAATCATTTTGTTTTTCTAAATAGAAATTATTCATCAATTTATTAATGTATTATAATTTAATAGATAATGAGAAAGTAAAAATCATTAATTTTAAAAATATTATTAATTATATAACATGGGTGTATTTAATTTTAATAAAATAATATGCATAGATGGTATACTAAAAAAAGTTATTGATAAAATAAAGTTTATTATTTTAAATATATTAGTTATTGTTTAATCAATATGAAAAAATAAAAATTTATTCTGATTAATATAAAGGGAATTTTTATCTAGCAAAGATCCGTATATATGAGACTTTATTTGGCAAAATGAATTTTTATAAAATTATTTATAATTTTATTTTAATATATAATGTAAATTTTTTAAATTAAAAAATTTTAAATTTTTTATTTAAAATAAAAATTTTATAATTTTTTTTTTAATTAAATTGAAATCTTAATTTTTTTTATTCTAAACGGATGTATATAGATTTAATTATAATTTTAAATTACTTTTCATAATAAAAAGAAATTTATCCCTAGTACCGTCGGATAGGGGTGAGCAGTATTCGGTTCAGATCGAAAAAATCGATCGAACCGAACTGATTTAAAATTTTAGTTCGGTTTTTTATATATTTCGGTTCGGTTCGGTTTTTAATTTTAGAAATTTCGGTTATTTTGGTTCGATTTTGATCAGAAAAAAAACTGAAAAAACCGAACCGAACCGATTAGTGATAATAATATATTTTTTCAATAATATAGAGAAGTTAAATCATATAAAGATTAAAATATTTTAATTAAATTTTAAAATATTAAAAATAAAGTGTAAAAAATTAAAAAATTATTAAAATTCGAAACCGATCAAACCGAACTGAATCGAACCGAATCAGACCGGTTCGATTCGATTCGGTTTCTGACCAAAATCGGTTCGGTTCGATTTTCATAAACACTAAAATTTCGATTTTCAGTTTATTCGGTTCGGTTCGGTTTTAAACCGAACCGACCGAGTGCCCACCCCTAGGCGTCGGATACCATTTGAAAGCACTATAAAAATAAATCCCAATGAATAATATATTATATAAATGAACACAGAAGATTATCACTACCCCAATAATTTATATATATATCTAATTTATAAGAAGCCATGGAATATGCATATTAGTAATTGAATAATTTAATTTAATTTAGTATAAAGTAAATTTTAATTTAGTTTAATTTGTAACGTTTTTAATATAATCTATTTTTCTTTAATTAGTGATAAATCTGAAAAATTGATTCATTTAAATTAATCTAATTAAAAAAATACCATTTTTAAATGAAAACGATTTATAAATTATTTCAAATTTATTTAATAATAACTTTAATCAATTCATTATTCAAAACTATTGTTTTTCCTAAAATATATATATATATTTTCTAGAAATGTTGTTAATATTAATAGAAATGTTGTCTAATAGGATTGTATAATCTCCCAAATAAGAAGATATTAAAAGGAATGAAACAAACAAACAGACTGAAACACAACTTAATTAGAACAACAATTACAAAATGAAACTGAAGTCCCAGTCGTATACCACCAGAATCAAAGTTCACATTCAAGGACTACGAAATAACGAAACCCTAAATCAAGTCACAACACTAACAAATGACCTAGCTAACTCGAAACCTAATAATCCATAGCTCACCTTATTAATGGAGTACAATATTTAAAGAGGAGGACACACAAATCCTGGAGGTGGAGTCTTCCCACAAGTTATTAGGACTTGAAGAGCAAGAGGAATGAAAATGTTGAGGTTAAGGAGCTTAAGATGTAAAGTAGTGCAAAGACAAACAGCGGCTTCAAGCTCCAGCAATCCTTTAAGTACTGGACAGCAAACATTTTCAACTGGATTCCCTAACCCAACATGCACCAAACCTCCTAGTACATCAACACAAGCTCCTAGCTTAAGCGCATTGATTGGACAAGTTGGTTGAGTAGTAGGTGGAGTATTACCACCACCACCACCTCCTCCTCCTCCCCCTCCTCCTCCTCCGCCGCCTCCGCCTCCCCCTCCGCCACCACCTCCATAAGGTGGGCCACCAGTGTATGGTGGGTAGCCTGAAGAAGGTGGTGGTGTTACTGGGGGTGTTATAATCACAGGAGGATTTGTTACTGGAGGGGATATTACAGGGGGAGGATTAACGATTATTGGTGGTAGTACTACTGGTGGCATTGGTGGGTTGTAGCCTCCATGGTGAGGTGGGTTGCCTCCATGATGGGGTGGGTACTTGGTGCTTGGTGGTTTGGGGTGGGGAACTTTTGGGGGAGTTGGGTGGTGTGTCGGCGGTGGATGTGGCTGAGTACAAGGAACGCAAGCATAAATGGGTGGCAATGATATGCCCATGAAAACAATGAAGATGAAGAACATGGCTGCAACCTTAGAAGCCATGACTTCCCTTGGAAGTTGCTAAATTTTCTTGGGTGTTTTGATGGTGTTGAACTTAGTATTATATAGCTGAATTTTATAAGCCACCCGTGAGCAGTTCTCTAGGATATGGAAACTAAAACTGAGACTATTGTCACCAATTGTACAGAAACAGGAACATTGTGAGAAACTCCAAGGGATCTAAGGTGAAGTTAAACAGAAAAATTTGGATTCCCATTGGCCCTTCGCAAACTCCTATGTCTATCCGTGACTGGCTCACAGTTCAATCCGTGAATTGTTTAACCAGTCAGTCTGCTGGCAGATAACTCTTACATCCCTTTTTTTAAGTGCTATATATTAAGCCCCATGCTTTTTTCTTTAGGACAACTATATATGTCTAGCCTTAATGGGTTATTTTCTCTTATTTTCTTGTAAGTGGTCTGCCCTTTGAGAAGGATATAGCATGAAAATGAACTATAGTTTTGGACTTTTACAGGCAGACACATAAATGGGCATTATTGTTTTTGGTCCGTTCTCTAATATTTCTGTTGGCGGAGGCATGGGAGGATTCCTTGTGGTATGCTGGTATTTGATCTGGTAGAAGGGGGGTTTTAGGGCTTGCATTTTGCAGTGCACAGCATGCATTATATTTGAGTTCGTTTCACGAAGTAGACATGTGAACATGTCTGAATATTTTTTGTTTTCTTGCATTAAACACGTCAGTATTGAGTAGCTGCTACAGCATTCCTATGTGACATTATTTGGTAATTCTTGGAATGAACTAAGTTTCTGTACACCTTACTAATTTACAAACGAATTTATCAATTTATAAATTTAAATTTTTTAATAGAATGTACATATGACATGCATGTTAAAATTATAGTAATTTTTATTTATAAAAATATGTTAGTCACTTATTATTAATTAAATATTTATATATTTTAGTGCGAGTGAGAATTTTTCTTTTATATATTTTAGGGAAAATTACTTTGTAGTCCCTCAGGTTTAACGTAATTAACACTTCTGTCCCTCTATTTTGGCGACCCAACACTTAAGTCCCTCACTTTCTCTTCCGTCCAAATTCGCAGTCCTTCCGTTCAAAATAGCCGTTTGGGACACGTGAATTGACAAAATTAACCCTCTTCTTCTTCTTCTTCTTCTTCTTCTTCTTCTTCTTCTTCTTCTTCTTCTTCTTCTTCTTCTTCTTTCTTCTTCTTCCACCTACCCAGCAACTTTTTCTTCTTCTTCTTCTTCCTACCCAGCAAATCTTTCTTCTTCTTCTTCTTCTTCTTCTTCTTCCTACCCAGCAACTTTTTCTTCTTCTTCCTACCCAGCAACTTCTTCTTCTTCTTCTTCTTCTTCTTCTTCTTCTTCTTCTTCTTCTTCTTCTTCAACGGGAGAAAGCATGAAAGAGAAAAAAAAAAGGAATTTCACATTAAGAGAAGGGTATTTCTGGAAAAAATTATCACCTCTCACTTTTGACTCTTTGACCAAACGGTTTAAATGAACGGAAGGACTACGAAATTGGACGGAAGAGAAAGTGAGGGACTTAAGTGTTGGGTCGCCAAAATAGAGGGACAGAAGTGTTAATTACGTTAAACCTGAGGGACTAAGAAGTAATTTTCCCTATATTTTATAATATTTAAGGGACAGTATCACATGTGATACACATCCTTTGCTGATAGGGCTGATAGTTTGGAACTACAGTGATTTTCTCTTTGCCTAATTGACAAATTGAACATAATTAGGGTCTGTTATAAAATATAAAACAAGACATCAAGCTAATTAATCAGATCATTTGGAACATAAAAATATACAATCCATTGAATAAAATAAATTTCAAATTTAATTAGATAATTAATTTCAAATTCAGTATCCAACTCATACAACTTTCGATTTTTCCG
This sequence comes from Manihot esculenta, assembly GCF_001659605.2. NCBI lineage: Eukaryota > Viridiplantae > Streptophyta > Magnoliopsida > Malpighiales > Euphorbiaceae > Manihot > Manihot esculenta. Next base: position 28,125,690 of record NC_035161.2, read on the forward strand.
TCTAAAAGAATAGCCAACAAAGAGATGCCGGCAATTTCTACTAGCAAATTTCTTTTTTATCTCTTTGTAGGTTATGGGCATGACATAAGCGATCAAAAACTCGAAGGTGATTGTAAGAAGAAGCTTACCTGAAGAGAATTTCATATGGAGTTTTGCCATGCATTAATTCAAATGGAGTTCTGTTGATTAAATATCTAGTTGTTAGTACATATTCATCCCAAAATTCTATGGACAAGTTTGCTTGAAAACACAAGACCCTTGTCACATTTAGAATATATCGATGTTTTCTCTCCACTCGACTATTTTGTTAGGATGTTTCGACACAAGAGGTCTAATGCAATATTTCAAAGTTTTCAAAGTATTGTTTTAAACATACAAATTTACTTCCGTTATCACTTCTAACGACTTTCACATTTTTGTCAAATTGACATTTGATTACGGCTATAAATTTCTTAAGAACACATGTCATGTCACTTTTGTAATTGAGCAAATAAATCCATACAGCACGTAAACAATCATCAACTATGATTAGAAAATAAAGTGCTCCACAAAAGGCGAGAATTGTATAAGATCCCCACAAGTCATAGTGTATCAAATCAAAACATTTTGTTGCTTTATTATTACTAGAAAAGGAAATCTCTCTCGTTTGTTTTGCTCGAAAATAAATTTCACAAGTTTTATTAGTTTGTCTATCCAATCTATTAGTTCCTGCAATCAAGTCTGTCATCTTAAATGACGGATGTCCCATTCTTTTATGCCAAAACTTAAAAGTTCCTCCACTACTCAGTTTGCAAGCATGAACTGAAGTGAGAAAGTAAAGCCCCTTTCTTTTCTCTCTCACTCTAATCAGAATCCTCGAATTTGGATCCTGTATAGCACATATTTTTTTAGTAAGTTGAATAACCAAATTTGAATTATTAAGAAGCTGAGAGACACAAATCAAATTGCATTTCAGCTTTGAAACAAAAAGAACTCATCGTAATTTTAAATTCCTGCCAAGCAACATGGTTCCTTCTTTGACTACCATGATTTTCTCTCTATTAGGTAATCCGACGGAGTATGGTGCAATGTCATGTAAATCACTTAAAAAACCCTTAGTTCTTGTCATATGATGGGAGGCTTCTGTGTCAATAATCCAAGGAAATTTTCTTTGGTTACCTGCTAACCTCTCATTGGTATTTTGATGAGAGTTTAACATGCCTAGCAGAGCATGCCATTTCTCGTCATTAAACCCGTTCAGCCCCTTTCAATATGCATCCGTCATTGCTTCTCGTCCAGTATCAACTGTAGCTGCTTGCACTGCGTGAGCACGGATATCACTTCCTTTGTTATATCCTCTTCCAGTGCCACGCTTTTGAGTATTGCCACGCACACTTGAGTTTCTATGAGGCCGAGCACCCCACCATTCTGGGTAGCCTATTAACTGAAAACAACTTTCAATGTTATGACCCTTTTGATTGCAATGAGATCAAATAGAAGTTTTATTTTTATCTTCTCTTGAATTCTGACCATTGGCCTAAATTGTGAAGCTTATGGGGTTATCCCGTTCATCTTCGCTTCTCGTCATAATTCTCACTCGCTCTTGCTGAACTACCATAGCATAAGCATGATTCAAATTAGGCAAAAGATCAGTGCTCAAGATATGGGACCGCACGATACTGTAACCTTCTTCATCCAAGCCCATTAGAAACTGATGAACTCTTTCTTCTTCACGCTTTCGCTCCATTTCAACGGCAAGATTGCATTTGTAGCATGCATATGCACACACTAGTATCTAATTATAGTTATTAATCTCATCCTACAAGGTTTTGAGTTTACATAGGACATAATGGATTGACCATCCTGCCTATAGTTTGTCAAATCAGATCTCAACTGCTGCATTTATGGTCCATTTTCAATTGAGAATCTATGCTTAATAATATCTTCCCAAAGATAATTCACCATTTTGGGGTGAGAGATAGTTGATCGAAGTATTGGATTAACGGTGTTAAATACCCAGAAAACTAACATAGAGTTAACTGTCCACCAATTTTTGAGTTCGGGTGCATCGTTCTCTGGTTGTTTGATGGATCTATCGATAAAGCCGTATTTCTTTTGGCTCTCAACGTAGTCCACATGGCCTTGCTCATTCTTCGTAGTTCTCTCTTTTTAACTGTCTTTGTGTAATCAATTTACTTGGGTTGCCAGTAGAATTTAGTGTATAAGGATTGAAAGAATTTTTCATTGTTCCTAAATTCTCCCCGTGTTTCTTTTCAACCTTCATGGCTCTGATATTATGTATAAACGGAGAATCGGACAATTTGAAAATGGAAGTTCTTGCTCTTTCATTGACAGCAATGTGACAATATATACACCAAGTTTACCCCTATTTAGGAAAATCTAAGAATATAAAATTTTCTATACAGTACAAGCCAAATTTTCTATGTTGTACAACTTAAACTTCCTATACTGCACAAGACAAAAAAAGAAAGAAAATATATTTACACACAAATCAAGTCTTAAACCGCTAGGTCGACAGATCGTCAAGACGTCAGACAGGTAGGAACGGGTCGATAGGTCGTCAAGACGTCAGACAGATCAGTACAGTTTGATAGGTCATTAAGACGTCAGATAGGTCGATGTAGGTTATTAAGAGATTGGATACTCAACGTATGATCTGACACTGGTTTTTGCCTGCCTGCCTTCCTTCCCTTTGGTCATCACTCGCTTAACATACTATATATAGACAGGCCAATGCTCGATCATTCCTTTCGTGGACCTTCACCGACTCCTCCTATTCCATCAATGAAGCCTGTGTCATGGTTTCCTGACGTTGCCGCAAGCTATCACGTAAATCCAGACCTTACAACTTTACCATTGCCACCAAATATAAGGAAATTAACGGATCAACTTCATATACGTAATGAGCTAGGTGTTCAGATTTCACATATTGGTGTTGCATCACTTCATTCTCTTACTGCTTTTTTTAAAAAATAAAAAATAAAAAAAAGAATAATGTTCTGCTTTTCCCGCATATGATAAAAAAATATATTCTCTTTGTTTAAAATTTCACTTACTATAATAGCCGTTTCTTTGAATTCTGGTCTACCTATTTTCTTGTCAAAGGATCGTATTGTCAAAAATGTACTATTTTGAAATATAAAAAAAATAGTGACAAATGCATAAATTTAACTGAATAGTCCAATTTAAATAATAAAAATAATTGTATTCACATACTTAATCTGATAGTAAGTATATTTGAATAAATTTGAGAGATTTCAAATTTTATTTTTCAATCTCCAATCTCCAATTCTTATTTCAAAAAAAATTATAAAAATAATTATTTGCTGATTTTGCTGTTGATGTTGTTTTATAAAACTTTTACATAATTATAAATTTATTTTAAAAAATAATAATAAATACAGTTTAGTATCATCTAAGATAAAAGTTTCATATAAAAAAGCATGAAATTATTGAAATAACATAATAATATAGATAGACCTTTTAGTACTAAAATTGAATTTTTTTTTTACCCAAATTTAAGTGGCATAACCCATTACCCATGAAACCACATTTTTATATATTTATAATTTATTTGTTCCTCAATTTAAATAGTTTAATCTATTGACTATTAATATCATTTTTTATTTAAAATTTATTTTTTAAATTTAAATCTTTTATGCATTAACCAAGAAACCCGTATTAAAACTTTTTTTTTTTTCATAATTTCAAGTAGTCTAATTATCATACCCAAAACTCATTTTTTTAAAATTTAAAATTTATTTTTCTTAAATTAGATAATTTAACCTATTGTTTCAATCAAATTCTTTTAAATAGATTTGTAACAAAATGAGTTTAATAATAAAATTCAATCACCTCTTCTATGGGAAAAGAATAATGATACAATAGAAAACTTAATTTTTATGCATATTAAAGGACGAGAAATTTTGAGATAAAGACAAGATAAGGTCACCTCTGGAATTCTTGATGTTGACAATGTTCAAAGTATAGAGACAAAAATGGATTATTATTAAAAATTGAAAAATAGTTATTTTATAAAAATTATGTATAATTTTAAAAAATTTCTTAATTAATACCTTTAATTAAAAAAAAAAAAAAACCTTTCACCATACAACTTAATTAAAATGTTTGAACATATATTATTAAAATAAAGACAAAATGAATAGCTTTTTTCTAAAAACAAATATAATTTTATTACTTTATGTTAAATTCAATTATCCTTGGAATTGAATATGCCGATACAAATGCCAATTTGGAAGAAAAATTCTATCCATGAAAGAAAAATTACCATTAGAAAATTATTGCTTAAATTCTTACGGCATGAGCCAACAAAATGGGAAAAAACAAATCCAAGAAACTGAAACATACAACATGAAATGATAAACTAGAAATAAGCAGAGACAGAATGCATTTATGCACACTTGAATCCTTCAGGAACCTTCTTCCCACAGTAGTTAAGCAACAAGCTCAAGTTCACAGGAAGGTTTAAGTTAATGCCCAGGACACTGGCTTTGATTGTAGTGCAAAGGCAAACAGCGGCTTCCAGATCAACAAGATTGCCGATAAGGCTGCAGCAAGGAGTCTTAGGTGGGGTTCCAACTGTAACACTCAACAAATCTTTCAACAGAGCGACACAAACGCCCAACTTTAAGGTGTCCTTTGGGCAACGACCCGTAATTGGTGTTGGCGATGGCTTGATTGGTTGAGTTGCATCATGGCCTTTTGGGTTTGGTGGTGGGCAATAGGTAGAGCTCGCCAAAGTGAAGAAGAGGAGATTGAAGGTGAGGAGAAGGGCAGCGGAGGCTGGAGCTCTTGAAGCCATGTCTCCAAGGATTCTTGATATGAGCTTTTCTTTTTTTAGCTTCAAGAGACTGATGGACATGGTGAAGTGCTTTAAGGGCTATATATAGATGGAGAGACTATAATTAAGCACTGATATGATGAATTTTTTAAAAACATTGAACATGACTCGTGTCTGCATAGTATTCCTGGCACCAGATCATAATGAATAATCATCTTAATAATATTCTTGAAATCTACTTTCGGCCACAGTAGATCGATCTATGGAGGCACAACCTGGCAATGCAGGTTGCAGAGTTTGGAGTTTTCCCTATTGGTTAGTTGGAAATTCTCTTCTTCACATGCCAATTATAAACTTGATTGCACAAGTTCTTTTTCACATCTTCAGTTTTCATCTGCTGGTTGACGTTTTCTAGAATTCTAGCTCTTTTTGGTGCATGGAAATATCGTTTGTTCCTCAATTTTAAACAGTTTATCTTGCAGTATGGCAGCCTTTGCAGATAGGAACTGGGAATAACGAAATCCAAAATGAACTTTTTTTTTTATTGAAATGGACCAAAATGAACTATTTACCATGCTTCTAAACTCGAGAGATCCGCATTTGTCTGTAAATTGAAAATCATTGAATTATTATTTATCCAATATACTTAATTCGACTCATATGGTCCGTTTTTTTTTTCTTTGAAAAAAGCTACATAATGTAATAGATTTTATATTTTCTTTTATGAAATACAATCGATTTTAAATTAAAAAAATTATAAATACATCGAATTTATATAAAAAATGAGTGATTTTCGCATTTACTTTTAGTCTAATGTTAAAATACTTAAAATTTTTATACGCCCACTTTCTAACCAGTAAAAATCGATATAATTAGAAAAATCGTCAGAATTCCACGTGAATCTAGATATAATGAATAATGAATATGTATAGCTTGTTAAATTTTAAAATGTTAAAATATGAAATAGAGGATTGATGTTGAATTATAATATATTTATATTAATATTCCGATTAAAAGATTATATATACCCCAATCAAAATACATCCGTTAATATATAATTTATATATTATTTTTTAAAATTATAAAAAATTATAATCTATTTTCACTAGATTTTAAAATTGATTAAACGAAAGAAAGGATAATACTAAAAAATGTAAACAGTTAGAGTAGATCACAAAATAAAATTTATAATATTAAAAATATGAGGAGAATACAATTTAATTAGTGAGCGGATAAATAAATAATAAAAAAAATAGATAAAATTTTAATACATAATAATTTAAATAAATATAATTTAATTCAATTAATATAAATTAAACTGAATAAAAATTGCTAAGATATCTCTGCTGGAATAATGAATCTAAAATTATAAATGTGATAAATAAAATTCGCATATACTCGTAACATGCAATCTGCTCGCTGATAATGTTGGCATCTATAAAATAAAATAATAACAATTTGAGAGCAATATAATCATCTTAGACTCTATGATTCAATATTAATCCGAAAGTAAATAAAATATTGGTTATACACATGTTTAGAGTTATTCAAGAGATGACGACCTGACCCTAAAGGATGTGTATATATCAAGTACTGTCCTAAAAATAGTATAAATATATGCTAAACACACCCAAATAATATGTGTATATCAAGCGTTGTTTCAAAGAAAGATCATATAAATATATGCTAAGTCGAAAATAAATTACATGTCATTGGGGTGTTATTTGTTTGGTGCATATACAGATTTAGCGTGTAATCAATCACATGTCATTGGACTGTTATCTATTTATTAAATTTTATTTTCATTAATTTAAAAAATACGAATTCATTTTATCTATTTTTATTTTAAATAAATAAAAATATTTATCCACTCCAAACAAAATAAGTTTAAATATTCTCACTCCTATTATTTATACATTTTCTCGTAAAATTAAAAATAATATATTAAGAATAAATAAATATTCAAAACAAAAATATAAAATATGAAATACAAATTCAAATATTAAATATATATATTTTTTAAAAAAAATTCAGCCGTATTCGGTATAACTAAATTTCTTACAATTACATAGTCTAAAAAATATTTAATAAATTATAAATATTATTTAAATTAACTTATAAAAATTATTAATTCTACAAATAGAATCTCATTAATTTAATATAACTAAAATTTATCTTTTTTAATTTTTAAATCACAAAAATTATTGTATAAGGGTCGAGAAAATAAATTAAATAGTAACAATATAAATATAAGAGATAAAACTTACCCATTAGTTTTGCGGAAGAAATTATTGAATTTACTGTTAGAATATTAGTTCAAATAAGAATATAATTGAGAATTTTAAAAGTTTATGAAGGTTGAGGGTAAAAAATTTAAATTAAAAATGAATTGTTTTTTTTTTTAATAACAGATAGAGGTTCCGTTTCTTCTTCGTGAAAAAAGAAAAGGGCTTTGATTTGGAGAAGGTTCTTGAAATCAGAACTCTTTTTCTTTTCTTTTTGATGACCGCCAGACTTCCTCTACCCTGAACGAGGTCGGGCTCAAGAGGAGAACAATGGCCCAAAACCCATCAAACCCTCCTTAAGCAAGACCGACCCAGTGTCTCAAGCCTCAACCCGGACGTGCGGGGTAGGCCGGGTCCACCATGAGCCCGGGTCTAATGAGAAGAAGTCCAACCCAGTGAAGTGATGTGAGAAAGAATAGTATGTCCAATCACCTTGCAGCCCTGTCCGTATGCGCGCCGAAGAGAATTAAATGGCTGCCTGACATGGAGAGGAGTCCTGACACATCCGTATATACGGAGCTGAGTGACAGAGATAGCTAGCATTGTAGCAGAGAGGCAGAGATACATGACGAGCAGACAAAAAGAGGGGGTTCTTCTCTTCTTCCTTCTTCTTCCTGAACTACATTTTTCTTTATTTTTCTTTCTGCAATTCTTGCCTATCCATACTACTCTAGTTCATAAAATCTGACTTGAACGTCGGAGGGTCTCCACCGGGGCATCCCCGGTAGACCCCTGACCATCTTTCTTCATTTTGCAGATTTCTTCTTCGAATCAAGTATGGAGGGACCCATATGATGGACCAAAAAGAAAACCAAATCTATCAAATGGAGCAGAAGGAAGACCAGATTCATCAATTGGCGCCGTCTGTGGGGACGAAAGAGATTTTACTATTTCTAAAGTTCCTAAAGTCACCCATTGAGATCCACATGAAGGTATGAAAGTTTGTGCGAAAAAGAAGCTGGAGATTTACAATAACCCAGCTGAAAGGAAAGATTCAGCTGGTTCAAGAATATTTTGATAGTCTTTCAGATAGTTTATTTTAATGTTTATTAAATTTTATTACTACTAACTTTTTCTTTGAAACCTAGTGAAGTGAGACTTTAGATCAAAATACTTATCTATGACTATAAAATTTTAATCTTTTCTATAAAAAGAAAAAAGAATGAGTGACGTATATATTTGTTGAAATTGTGAGGTCGGTTGTACATATGTTGTAAAGGTTAAATGAGCAGGTCGGCTATAAGTTCCCAAGTTAGCAAGTTAGAGAGAAAATTAATAAATAAATAAATAAAGGATCTGCGAGAAAAAATAAAGCAGGTTGGGTAGATTGGACAGCTCTCTGACTAGACAACAAATAGGTGTCGTACTGCACAACAAAGAATGAAAAATAGGTCAGCGGAAGAACTCAGGTGAAAAGTCGGTTGGTTGGAATAACAAGATCGGAAAAAGCTTGAGCTGCCAAAGATGCATCGACCTGAGGAGGAAATCACTGATCTGGTTGAACTCCAACAAGTGAGGTCGGCGCGATGCTGAAATGGACCACTTGTCAATGCAGATAGTTGGACATGATGGAGCCAACACCACATGTCTGCGAATGAGGAAACCACAACCTTCAAGAGTTCAAACAGACACCACCACCAGATGATCAACTTTCGAGTGAGAAGGCTCCAGTAGATCACACTCAACAGGTCGGAGAAAGAGCCCAGACAGGTCGATAAAAAAAAAAAGAAAACGACTTCAGCGAACCAACGAAAGGTCCCCAGTAAACATCACGAGCCCGACTGGACATTGAACAACTTGAATAAATCAGGATTATACTTAATAGTGGATGGACTCACGCTTGAGATTGAACACGAGAAGTCGAATAGATGTATGCCTGAGGTCGGAGTCATATTTGAAGTCGGTCTCGCATTCCTGGTCGAATGGCCGTACTGTCCTCAAGATTCAAATTAATAAGTCGGCTGGATTGGGTGAGTTGGGAAAATGGATTGGACGGCTGGTCGAAGTAGCAGGACTGAAAAGAGCTCGGCAAATCCAATAATCACCGTGTTGTAAGTGAAAGCACGTCGGCTTAAGAAGGAATCACTGGTTGAATTTTACTAAAGTCAACAACTTTGTTAAGAGATTACACATTAAAGTCGGACCCGTGCTCAAAATTAGATCCGTGCTCGAGATCGAAGCCCTGTTTGAGGTCGGACTCACATTTCAGGTCGGATAGGATGATGTTGTAGAGCAGCCAGGGCGCGATTCATAGCCATCCAACTTGGTCGGACAACAGCGCCCCTCAAGTATCGGTGCGATAGGGAGACGACAAGAAATTATCAAATACCCAAGCTGATCGAGGAAGGATTCAGGTTGTACCTGTTGGCCGACTTGAAGACGAGTGAAATTGGAGTGCGGCCACCACCTGGGCTCGCTGAAGTTGAGCGAGTCGTGCAGCATGCTAGCCAACTTGGGAATTACATGTCCAAATCGACAAACAGACGAGCTTGTTAAGGCTGAGAGGACTCTCCTGTGGAGAAAGACCCAATGGCCATGCAGGTCTGCATTTGCTCAGTTAGAAGGAAAGAGGTAAGAAAAGCTTTATTTACAAAATAAACTATTAGTTTGGTTGCCAACACATCCTTTGAAATACTGGTGTTGTTATCTCCTGAAAATAAAAATAATAATAATATATATAATTTTATTACGTAAAATATTCCTCGACTGTTATAGTGAAAGGAGAAAATTAAAAACAATAATTAATTATCTTGTTTACATTAATAGGGAGACCATCATAATTTGTCAAGTAAAATAATTCTAACTTATTTACCTCCAATGCCATTGACCCATTATTATCATCATTGAAAGGGCAACCTAGGCATTTTGTCATGATCACAACATTGCCATCAAATTATAAATAAGCAAAATAGAACTTAAATTTCAAAATTGCCTCTTGCTGTGTATACTTATTATTTTACTTTAGAATTTCAAGACTGTTTTTAGTTACTGACAATTGTCTTTGATTAATTATTATTGAATATAAAGGATTTTATAGATTATTAAAAGATATGCTTTGCATGTAAATAATAATGCTAAATTTAATTAAAAGTATACTTCTCTGAGTTTAGATATCTTGATAATTGCTTACATAACATTAAAATTCAAGTATTGTCATGACAATTTTATTATTAATGTTAGTATATACATTCCTAAGAAAAAGATAATATATTTTATGGATTGAAAAACTTTGGAGAAATTTACACATGCAAAATATTATTTATTGAATCTCTAAATTGCATGAGTTAATATTGTTAGTTAGAGATAATATTTACATTCATCTGAAATATGAAACTAAGTGACATGTGCGACATATTATTTATTGATGAATATTATTGAATTAACAACGAGCATTCTCGTTATATACGCTGCGTGCAAGCCTTATTTTGCAGAAAAAATTCTGAATCTTGCGCAAGACCTCAGTGAGGTAGGTGACCGGTCTCTGAAAATAACCCCCGGCACCACAAAACCGGCTGAGATGACGAAGCGACAGTAAGGCCAATGAGCCTGAATCCCATGCAAGGCTAAAGAGTCTGGAAGCGACAGTAAGGCTTAAGAGCCTGAATCTTGCGCAAGACCTCATTGAGGTAGGTGACCGGCCTCGGAAAATGACCCCCGGCACCACAAAACCGGCTGAGATGATGAAGCGACAGTAAGGCCAATGAGCCTGAATCCCATGCAAGGCTAAAGAGCCTGGAAGCGACAGTAAGGCCTAAGAGCCTGAATCTTGCGCAAGACCTCAGTGAGGTAGGTGATCGGCCTCGAAAAATGACCCCTGGCACCACAAAACTGGCTGAGATGACGAAGCGACAGTAAGGCTAATGAGCCTAAATCCCATGCAAGGCTAAATAGCGTGGAAGAGACAGTAAGGCCTAAAGGCTTGAATCTTGAGCAAGCCCTCAGTGAGGTAGGTGACTGGCCTCGGAAAATCAACGCCAGCACCACAAAACCGAGCTGAGAGGATGAAGGGAACTATTCTTTTACCTTTTATTAAAAAAATATCATATGCTCACAGCAAACAGCGGTATACGATGACAACAAGCAAAAATAACTCATAAGAACACAGTTCCGACCTCACATAAAAGATTGGGGCACTGAACCAGAATGAAAAGTTAAACTCCGACCTCCCAAAGGAGCTCGAGTCATAAGGTAAAGAGACTTTGATCTCACACAATAGCCAAAGGCACCAAAATGCCATGCCGATCTCAAGAAAATGAGCTCGATACTGGTAAATCCAATAGACAAACCAAATTAAGGCGAGGCGAATCCTAAGTAAAACACATACCAAGATAGAGAACCAAACAAAGAACCATGGGCAATCATAAGAGGTACTGACCTCGAGAATTGACCACTGGCACTAAACCAGCTTAGCTAGCCTAAAGAGAGGTCTAAGAAGCAAAGAGCCCGAAGAACGCTCGAGGGTAGACAGCCCAGAAAATACTCGGGGGCAAAAAACCAACTAACTGAGACATATCCAAGAACTAAATGATAAGATAAAGAATCAAGAAGACAGGAGCAATGTAAAAGGCCGAATAAACCATTCTAAATGACCGGATGGGACAGCAGAAAGCCCTAACTCATTAGGATACAAAAGAATCGAACCGCAGTATGGTCAAGTCCAAAACAGATAGTTCGACCTCTTCAATCCAGGGCCGATCTCCCCAGAAGCTTGGAAGGGCCTTATGTCTGTACCGACAAGGCTATAAGCCTATAAAAGAAAAGTTAAAGCCAAACAAACAAGCAGTCAGACTGAAACACAGCTCGTATAAGGCTCGACAAGAAAGCAAGAAATTAAGTCTGACTTCACAAAAGAGCTCGGGGCACCAAAGTGAAGAAAGCAAAATTCCGAACTCCTGAGCTCGTAGCACAGGCAGCATCATAGGCTATAGGCATAAAAGCCTAAGCAAAGAACAAAAATCCGAGCTCCTTAATCCGCAATACGGACGGACTCACGACAAGTAAACAACCAAGCTAAATAAAGCTAAGTATAGAAGATATACCAAAGAGCCGAGCTCCCTATATGAAAAGGCCTGCAAATGTAGAAACACACAAAAGGATAAACGAAAGCGAGGGGCCGTGCTCACAGCTCGGATTAACTCACAGTAAACAAACACTTAGTAAAGATGACCTAGGAAGAGGAAAACAACAAAAGGCCAAGCTCCCTATCCCGGTGGAGCACACAGCTCAGACCGCACTGACTGCTAGAAGGTTACATCTAGAGGGACAAGATGTCCGAGCTCGTAACAAGAACAATATTTAAAATCGTCTAATGCGGGGCATTTATGCAAATAAGACATTTCTTTAGGTATTATATATCCGAGCTCGCAGCATTGACGATGTTACATTCTCTGGGCCCACAACAGTAGATATTGTCCGTTTTGGGTTTGAGGGCCTTGGCCCAGCCTTCCCCTCACGGTTTTGTTTCTGAGGGTTCACGCAAGCGTCCTTCCCCTCAAAACGCGTCTACTGTGGTCTCTTGGGGCTTGCCCTTATAAGGCGTCCCCCCTCCTTACCTCTTTCCGATGTGGGATACTTTCAATCCACAGACGAGGTCATAAGCTAAAAATAGAAATGCCCTCATGAAAATAAGAAAAATTCGCAAGTCAGAAGCTTAGCTAGACGCCGAGCTCTTAGCCCGGGTCAGTTCGACTAGCAAAGTCCCAGTAGAGATAGCCTGGTCCATCAATTAAGTAAAATTGACAAAGGCAGAAGACAGTCTGAGTAAAAAAAAATAATAATAATAATAATGAGGTACAGGCCGAAGTGAAATATCATTCATCATCAAATACATATCTCCAAATCGCCATACATTCAAACATCAAAGTAAATAAATAAAGAAATAAAAGGGCAAGGAAAGGACGCTTTTGACAAGAGCAGTTCTCGGTCCACGTGGTCATAAATGGAGTCTAGAGATTTACCCCCTCGTCATTCATGTAATAACTGCCGATGAGGTAAAGGGGCAATTGATGACCGCCGGGCTTCCTCTACCCTGGGCGAGGTCAGGCCCAAGAGGAGAACAATGGCCCAAAATCCATCAAGCCCTTCTTAAGCAAGACCGACCCAACGTTTCAAGCCTCGACCCGGACGCGCGGAGTAGGCCGGGTCCACCATGAGCCCGGGTCCAATGAGAAGAAGTCCAACCCAGTGAAGTGATGTGAGAAAGAATAGTATGCCCAATCACCTCGCAGCCTTGTCTGCATGCACGCCGGAGAGAATTAAATGGCCGTCTGGCATGGAAAGGAGTCCTGACACATCCGTACGTACGGAGCTGAGTGACAGAGATAGCTAGTATTGTAGCAGAGAGGCAGAGATACATGACAAGCAGACAAAAAGATGGGGTTCTTCTCTTCTTCTCTTCTTCCTTCTTCTTCCTGAACTCCATTTTTCTTTATTTTTCTCTCTGCAATTCTTGCCTATCCATACTACACTAGTTCATAAAATTTGACTTGAACGTCAGAGAGTCTCCACCGGGGCATTTCCGGTAGACCCCTGACCATCTTTCTTCATTTTGCAAATTTCTTCTTCGAATCAAGTATTGAGAGACCCATATGATGGACAAAAAAGAAAACCAGATCTATCAAATGGAACAGGAGGAAGACCAGATTCATCACCTTTTAATTCATGGATTTTTTCTTTTTTTTTTAACATGGTCGAGATATGATATTTAACATTTTAAATTTTTATCAATCGTCTAATATTTCAAAGTTTATAAGAATTTTTATTTAAACTTCAAAATCAGTTAACTTAGTACACATATATAACGTGTCAGATTTCAATATTTATTATTGAACAATGAAATTCACATCTCTTCCAAAAAGAGAAGTGTGTTTTATCGGGTTTTTTAAAGGCTTATTAAGGATGGCCGTTGATAGGAGAGCTGTGGTGGCGGCAGTCTCTGTGTATTAGTACTAGAGTTAATTGTTTAGTTTTGACCTAGCTAGGTTGATTTTCTTGTAATCGGCTTTTAGTTTTTCCTTCATTTATAGGCCTTCTTTATTTAAAGGTACAAGAATGTCAAACAATAAAACTCAATAATCTCAAAATATTTTTGACGAAATTTTTACTATCTTAACTCGTGCATGGCCACCACCATTTTTTATTAATCAAATAGTCATGAGAGATCAGATCTCATGAAATCTCATCAATTATACTATTAATTGATCTTTGGTTTTCAACCGTAAACCATTTAGTTGCTTCAGATTTAATTTAATTTAATTATTTTTAATATTATTAATATCGTATAAATATAAAAAGCCATTTAAATGAAAATCATTTATTTTTTATATTTTATTAAAATAATAAAAATAGAACAAAAAATATAAACATTAAAAATATCATAAAAATTAAATAAAAATGATTGAATTGAAATATTATATATTAAATTTCTAATAATTGAAACACAAAAAGCTAATTAATATTATATCCAAACCAATAAAAAATTAAAGAAAATAAAATAAAATTAGGACTAAAATATGATAATTCATAAAATAGTTATTTTTTCAAATAAAAAAATTAAATTAAATATTTAAACTGATTTAATACTGTAATTTAACCTATTTTATTAATTCAGATTGGATTTGATTTATCAATTTTCAATAGCTTCTCTTTTTTAAAATGCGGGATATTAATATGGACAGATATAATAAAAGCATTTACAACATACATTGAACAAATGCTCATGTTAAGGAGTATTCCTTGGCTATGAACGTTTATATTGGTTATGTAATTTTCTGTTTTGGTCATGATTTTTTATGTTTTGATGTTTATTGCTCTCCTCTTTGCTTTCAGTTCTTATCCGTTAAGCTGCCGTTGCTTTGGTTTTGATTGTATCTTGTTCGTTTGAGATTCTTCAAATTTTTTCATTTAGGATGCAAATATTTAGGTTTAGATTATTTAATTTTAGGGTTGAACTAGTGGCGTGTGTCATGCTAAATTTTTCTTAGATTATTAACAAAATTTCTGTTCTTATAAAAAAAATATATATATTGGAAGAGAAAAGATTACAAACATCACGTTAACATATCTTATTATTGGAATATTAAACACTATAGCATTTAACAATATGGATGATTCACTAAAGGAGTACAGCTTATCACTTAACAAAAAAACGAAAAAAGGATTGAAGATGATAAGGAAGAATTTATTGGTTTAGTGCTAGTGTTGATAACAATACCACGATAAAGGAACGACTCATGGACACTGGAATCCTTCTGGAACCTTCTTGCCGCAGTTGTTGAGCACCAAGCTCAAGTCGACGGGTAAGCTGATGTTAATGCCCAAGACATTAGCTTTGATGGCAGTGCAAAGGCAAAGAGCAGCTTCAAGATCAACAAGATCAGCAATGAGGCTGCAGCAAGGTGCATCTGGTGGGATCTTAATTAGACCCAACACATTCGCACATACTTTGAACTTTAGGGCATCCACAGGGCAAGTGGCAGCGCTCCCCATAGTGAAGAAGAGGAGGTTGAGAGTGAGCAGCAAGGCAATGGAGGCTGCAGCTCTTGAAGCCATTTCTGAAACAAGATATTGAATGGTTCTTGAGAAATAAGCTTTGTGTGGTGCAAGAGTGAAGAGAAATGAGTAGCTTAAGGGGTTTTATAGAGGAAGATAAGGCGCTTGGTTGAGTTAAAATAATGTGGAACGTGAGCCATGTGAGGACGTCGCGATGCTAGGCTATATAATTGGAGATTTGTCATAACTGGCATTGCGCATGTTGAACGTTAGACTAGCTACTTGGCCAAGTTTTATATATGATGATTGCCAATACGGGGGCAAATATACATAGCTGGCATTACAAAATCTTCAATAATCCCACGAGCTTCCACCATGGTTTTAATTAGGATTATTTATTTATTAAAGTCAATGCACCTCGTGAGATTATTAATGATCATTGAATTCATAGTTTTATTTACCTTCAATTCTAGAAGGCAAATATTTCACTCCATTAATAATAAAAATAATCAAGAAGGTTCCTTCCTTCCATGTGCCTGCTGATCAAGTTAAAATTTAAAAATAAAAATATATTTTAATTATTTCATTACATGGAGATGAAAGACAAATAAAATGAGGAATTATTCACAACTAACATTTAGATAAGAATATATGGGTTCAGCTAATTGAAAATTGCGTAAAAATTTTATACCTTCCTTTTACAATGAAAAATTTCATAATAATTTAATAATAATTTTTTTATTTAAAATGAAAAAATTTAAATTTTTTATTTTAAAAGAAATTAATTTCTTACGTGATTTTGTAAAAATTTATTTAAATTTTTTTCTTATAAGATAATCACAGTATATTTAAACTTATTTCGTTTAAGGTAATTCAATTAAAAAATTTCAAATAAAAAAATATTAAAATTTTATCAATTTAGTTGATATTTTTTTGTTCATTTTGACTTTTTTTTTGTGTAAAATTCTTTTAATTTACAAATAAGTCATTTAAATCAGTCCGCAGTCAATTATATTCGATCTCTATGGACATGAGATGGACTTCTTAAGGCATGAAATCACGAAGTAGACGGTTGATCAGTTCAAATTTAAATCATTTTGTCATATTGCTATTATGTTAATTTACATTTTTTCTATCTAATTTTGTGGTTTTAATCTTATTTTGCAGAAAATGATGTAAAAAGATCATTTAGAGAAAATGCCCTTAAAGCATGCCAAGTTACAACTGAAAAGGAGATAAATAAGGAAAGTGATTTGAAATTCAAATTTCAAATCTCCAAGAGTATTCAAAATTCAAAATTCAAGATTCAGTTTATTAAGGAAAGTGTTAAATAAAAAAAATAGAAAATAAGCAAAGTGCAGTCACCAGAGTAATTTGGAATTCAAATTTCAAATTTTCAAGAATCTCTTTCCTTATTAAGGAAGTCAAATCTCAAGAAAATGCACATTCAAAATTTGAAATTCAAAATTTCGCTTGTTAAGGAAGCCAAAGAAGACATACTTGCCCCTCAAGTCTTGTACATTCAAAATTCAAAATTCAAAAAAAGGCTCCACCTCACTAATGTACACTTGGGCGGCAAGGGCAGCAACTTGGGCAGCAAGAGCAGCAACTTGGACAGCAAAGAAGACCAACTTGGACAGCAAGAAGACCTAGGGCAACACTTTCAACTAAAAAAATACACATAAGAAGCCTCCCCATTCTTTTTCTACTCTCCCTTAGACACACATACGGGATTGCAAGTGGCCACATCTCTTCTTCATCTCTTTCTTTATTTTTTGTTTTGTTTCAGCTATTAGTGGCTGAAACTTTTATTTCTAGTTGAAGATTGGTTGATACTTTAGTTGGTTTATGGATTGGGAGATCTGAACACATATTGTTTAACTTTTATTTTTCAATATTCATACAATCTCATGCTTAATTCCATTGTTACTTTATTATTTTGATCAATATGGCGAATTGATTTTTGATTGCAAAGTAATAAATTGTTAGTTTGGATAGTTTTAAGTCCGTAATTGCTTGGATTGTTTAAATACAAGTAACTCTTGGTGTAAAAAATAAGAAAATTGTATGATCTAGCGATATCACCATGCGTTTGGGTAGCTAGAATTAGATCTCTCTATTTCTTAATGCGATTGACAGTTGTTAGATGCCTAAGGCCCAAGGACGTTCCTTGGCAACTTGTTGATTAGTGATTGATTAGAGAACGTTCCCTAATTAATTTATGCTTAAGGAGAGATATGGTGGTGAGAAGTATCTTCCATCTCCATAACTAATTTATTGAATCAAATAAAGAAACCTAAGTATCAATGATCAATCCAAATAACTGAAGTGGATCCAATTCTTCAACTAGAGTTTTTCTCATAATTGAATCTCTTTATTTTTATTATTCGCTTACTTTATTACTTTCATTATTAGTTTAATTGAATCAATCTCAAAACCCCTCCCTTTATTTTACTTTAAGTTTACTTACGTTCAATTTATTTTGCTTTCAGTTTATTTTCTTGGTCTTGATAAGAAAAATAGATAAGTATCAATTCCCTGTGGATTCGATCCTTTTGCCACCATCTACAGTTGTAAAATTGTTGATAACCAAAAAAGTTATTTTTGACCGGCTTTGATAACCGCACAGTCAACGGTATAATTTTGATCCCTTCAATTTCAATTCTACGTCCTCCCTTGGTTATCGTCAATTAGTGAGACAATCAGAAACCATGATATTTGATCTTAGAAATTACCATATCATTCTAAAGTGTTCAAAATATATGTTGAAAGAGGAAAGCTTACAAAACATATTTAATGTATCTAGTTTATTACTGGGATTCAACACTAGTGTTGACAATGAAGGAATGCAAATTATTGCTTATCAGAAAAAGGAATACAGGCGATGATGAAGAAGGCAAAAAGCCTTCTCCATGCATCGATACAAAGAGTAACACTAAGAAGTTATTGGTTTAGTACAAGTGTTGATAACAAAACAATCCAAAATATCAATGCTGAAACAAATATACGACGGTAAGAAACAATTATGGGCACTGGAATCCTTCTGGAACCTTTTTGCCGCAGTTGTTGAGCACCAAGCTCAAGTCGACGGGTATGGTGAGGTTAATGCCCAAGACATTAGCTTTGATGGCAGTGCAAAGGCAAAGAGCAGCTTCAAGGTCAACAAGATTAGCAATGAGGCTGCAGCAAGGTGCATCTGGTGGGATCTTAATTAGACCCAACACATTCGCACATACTTTGAACTTTAGGGCATCCACAGGGCAAGTCGCAGCGCTCCCCATAGTGAAGAAGAGGAGGTTGAGAGTGAGCAACAACGCAATGGAGGCTGCAGCTCTTGAAGCCATTTCTCAAAGAAGTTATTGAATGGTTCTTGAGAAATAAGCTTTGTATGGTGGAAGAGTGAAGAGAAATGAAGTAGCTTAAGGGCTTTTATAGAGGAAGCTTAGGTGCTTGATCGAGTTATAATAATGTGAAATGTGAGCCATGTGAGCACATGCGTGGAGATATGCTAGGCTATATAATCGGAGCTTGGTCTTCACTGGCATTGCTCTAGAATATGTTGAATGTTAGATTACTGGGCATGTTTTAATATATTATAGTCAATTGTTTTGGCAAAATGATAAAAAACTATTTAGACTCCGTAAAAATTTTAATTAATATCGTTTGAATAAGATAAAATAAAAGAAAAAAATATGCTAAAAAATTAAAAATTTTATTAAAATTTCTAAAAAATTGAAAAGTAAGTTTTTAATAGTTACAGGAGACTGTTTATAATAGAAACAAAATCATAATATGCAAAACTATGAAAATACTTAAAATATCTAAAAATTAATTAAAATACAAAATTGGCTTCCTAAACGATAGAATTTCCATATCAAACTTTGTGATCAAGCCTGCGGTCCTCGTTACACTTTTGAAAGTCGTGCATCTCGAAATTTCTTTTTTGAAAAGTTATCGTAAGTCTCTATCGAACGTCGACAACAAAAATTAGGTTCGATCCAATTCTGTCGTAAAATTCAATACTAATTACTCAATATCACAAAAAAATATAGATATAAATATATTCGTCATTACGCCACCTACAATATCTCTCATCATTTTTATATTGATTTATTTTATAAGAAGAAATGGATCTTACTTATATTGTATGTATTAATGATATAGTTTACGTATTAAAATTTATAATTTTAAAAATAAAGTGTTTTTCAAACAAACTATCTTTTATGTATTAATGATATAGTTTTAAAAAATATTAAACCATTAATTTTATGTAATTATATATCTTTTAATTTTTATTTTCTAACTGTAACGATCCGGAAATCGGACCGCTACCGGCGCTAGGATCCAGATCGGCTTAAGGCCGTCGGGACCCGTAGCAAGCCAAACATTCATCCTGTATACCTGTTTAATCCCATACATGATCAACACATACATAAAAATTTTGAACTTTTCTTTTCATTCATTCACCAAACTCAACCTGTGCATGCACTAATCATATACATAATCATCAACCCCACACTGGAGTCCTCATCAATTGCTCCAATGGGGTAACATAACATTTATTAAGTTTGGTTTACATAACATCATAAAACATTTCATTAAAAGATCATGTAACCAAAAAGGGATTAACAACATACTAGGGTCAAGCACAATTCTATCCTCAATACAATCATTACTTTACATAACTGTTTAATACTATTCATTACATTACTGATGTAACGACCCCAAAATGGACCGTCACCGGCGCTAGGATTCAGGTCGGCTTAAGGCAGCCAGAACCTGTAGCAAGCCTGCTATACTCTCTGAGTACCTGTAATTCTCATACATGATCATACATTTTCTATGAAAATAAAAACTCTTTTCTGAACCAAGGCTTAACCTGTGCATGCACTATCTCTGTACTCTGTACTCTGTACTCTGTACTCTGTACTCTGTACTCTGTACCCCTGACTAGAGCTTGCTCTAGATGGGTAAATCATACCTGTTAAGCCTGGTTTTTCACATACAATAAAACAGATATTCATATATAGATCATGTACAAAACAAACATCACTATGTCAAGCACATTTCTAACTGTATACACAACTCTTACATCTCTTTATTATTATTACATGTCCACTCTAAGCTATTACACATCTCTTTACTCTTTCTGTACGCTGAGCGTCTCCTCTGACTACTGTACACTGAACCTGCAAAACTGGGGTTAAGGGAGTGGGATGAGCTCTATAGCCCAGTGAGTAGACTCTCTCCATAAACTCCCATAAAACCTTCAGAAAACATAAAAACAAGCTCAGGATCTTCACTTACCTCGTGAAACCAAGTAGATGAAGGATCCTAACGTGGAGTTTTGGAGCAACTTTCCTTCAAACTCTCCAAACTTTACAACTTTGAGTTTTTAGTTGAAAACCTTCAAAAGATCATCAAAACTAATCAAATCTGTGCATGATTTCATGAAAACATGAAGAAATACTCACAAAAGACAGGGTTTCACCTCAGCAAGTCGAAGAAACGGTGATGTCTATCTCTTTAACCGACTGAGTGCCATTTATAGGTGGCTGGCCAGACCACCTTCGGCGGCCACACGTGAAACCGAAAGCCATGCATGTTCGGCGGCCGAACCTCAACTTCGGCGGCCGAACCTGGCTTTTCTGCCTTGGTTCATTTCATTCAAAAACTCATTTCCTTATGCTTTAAAACTATGAAACATACCAAAACATGATAGAAAAATATCACTCTAACCCTTCTAGAGACTTCCGACATCCGAAACTCCATCGAAAAGTAGAATTCCGATGCCGGACTCTAGCCGGGTATTACAACTGAACTATACATTACATTTCAATATTTATCATGTCCACCACTAGCTATTACATGACCATAACTTTACTCTAGCTGACCTCCTGGTCTATCCCGTACCTGCAAACCTGGGGGATTAAGGGAGTGGGGTGAGCTACTAGAGTCCAGTGAGCAGAATAACATAAAACATCATATTAACATTCATACTTTCATGAAATGCGTCACATCACAAACAAATCACATCAAGGATTGACTTGTCACCAATAGTCCTCTACATAGTCCAATCGTGCCAGGGGCGTAGAATGGGCCTCACTGGTCTTTCTCTTAACATAACATAACATAGCATAACATTCCATGGTGCCAGGGGCATAGAATGGGCCTCACTGGTCTTTCTCTTAACATAGTGCCAGGGGCGTGGAATGGGCCTCACTGGCTATCCATACCGTATCATCATCATACCATAACATACGAGGACTAAAGGGTCATTCAACATCCATCCGCATCATCATCAAATTATGCAATGCAACATATTCATGAATTCTAATGCAAACAACCTAGTATATCTCATGGCATACGTGATGCATGTATCATGCTCAAAATTCATTTACTTTAAAACATAAAGTTTATTCCACTCACCTCTGGCTGATGCTCTAAAGACTCTGAAGCAGCTAACTCACTGCTGGGGTCCTCGGTTCCTCGGGTCCGAACCTACACAGGTGGACTCAAATGAGGGACCAAACATACATGAACATGACTCTAAAATACTCCCCAAAAACCCCCTAAAACACCATAAAACAATCACATAAATCATGCAAAAGAAGGCTGAACAGGGCACTTTCGGCGGCAGGTTCGACGGCCGAAAGTCCCTCCTGAGCCGAAAGTCATGCATGTTCGGCGGCACCTTCGACGGCCGAAACTCCCTTCCAGAGCCGAAAGTCCACTTTCGGGGGCAGGGTTCGGCAGCCAAAGGCTTGCCTCCACAGGCAGGTTCGGCTGCCGAAAGTCCCTTCGGCTGCCGAACCTGAGTTCTTCCAAAGGGAAGAACTCAGCCTCTTTCATGAACAAATGCCTCCCAATCCATTCCATCATGCTTTTACCTAGTCTACAACATGCAAACTCAAGCCAACAAGCACATAGGGGTCTCAAACTAACTTAAACCCCAACCAAAACACATCAAACATACACATACTACCCACATTGCTCATAAACATAACATAAACCCATAAACTCAACAATAACCTAAACATGCATTTCTACCTCATAAATCTTCATAAAACTTGTTTAAAACATACAAGGAAGGTTGGATCTAAGCTTATCTCTTGAAGATCGAGAGGACAGACGATCCTAGCTTGGAGATGGGGAGAAATCAACTCTTTGGTCTCCAAGTTTCAAAACTTGCTCTTTTGCTCAAATATCTTCAAACCAAGATAAAACTTGTTAAAACATGAAAGATCGAAGGAAAAACATAAAAAACGACCATGGGAGAGCATGGACTCACTGTTGGCCGAAAATAGGGAGAAAGCTCGCCCATTTCGGCCATGGAGCCCTTTTATAGGGGCTGCCAGACCACCTTTCGGCAGCCTAAAGTGCCTCCAAAACTCATGCAAGTTCGGCGGCCGAACATGAGGTTCGGCGGCCGAACCTTTGCCTCTTTCGGAAGCCTAACTTGCCCCCCTAAACCATCCAATGTTCGGCGGCCGAACTTGAGGTTCGGCGGCCGAACCTGGAAATGCCTCCATAGTCTATTTCATTCAAAACTCAATTTCCTTCTTACTTAAAATCATAAAACACATTAAAACATTTTATAAAAACATGATTTTACCCTTCTAGAGGTTTCCGACATCCGAGATTCCACCGGACGGTAGGAATTCCCATACCGAAGTTGTAATACCCGGCTAGAGTCCAGTATCGAAATTCTACTTTCCGGTAGAGTCCCGGATGCCAAAAGTCTCTAAAAGGGTTAGATTTATGTTTTTTTTAAAAATATTTTCGTATGTTTCATAGTTTTAAAGCATAAGGAAATGCGTTTTTGAGAGAAATGAACCAAGGCAGAAAAGCCAGGTTTGGCCGCCGAAGGTGACATTCGGCCGCCGAACATGCATGGCTTTCGGTTTCACGATAGGCCGCCGAAGGTGGTCTGGCCAGCCACCTGTAAAAGGCCCTCAGTCGGTTGAACGGATAAGAATGAGTTATCTTTTCACTTTCTGAGGTGAGACTCTGTCTTCTTTAAGTTTTCTTCATGTGTTTATTAAATCATGCAAAGATTTGATTGATTTTTATGTTTATTTGAAGGTTTTGAGTTAGAAACTTGAATTTTGAAGTTTGGAGAGTTTGAAGGAGAGTTGCTCCAAAACTCCACGTTAGGATCGTTCATCTTCTTGTTTTCAAGAGGTAAGTGAAGATCCTGAGCTTGTTTTCATGATTTATGAAAGATTTTTGAGGTTTTGGGAATGATCCAATAGTCACTGAGATAAGTCCAGGAGCCTTTGACTACGCCCTGGCAGGTATAGAAGTCTAGAAGCCTTTGACGACGCCCTGGCAGGTATAGTAAAGTCTAGAAGCCTTTGACTACGCCCTGGCAATGGTAAGTACAGGTGTTATATACACATATACATATATGAGACAGGAAATCCAGGTGCCTTTGGCTACGCCCTAGTATGAGATACTGGGACTATTTGGTGACAGGTTTACCCTTGATGTGGATTGTCTGTGATATGATGCATTCCATAAGATCATGTGTTAATGACTTGTTTTACTGTTCTACTCACTGGGCTATAGAGCTCATCCCACTCCCTTAACCCCAGTCTTGCAGGTTCAGTGTACAGTGTACAGGGGAAGTCCAGCAGAGTACATGAAGAAACAAGAGTTGTGTAATAGAATATTGTGGACATGTAATATTAAAGAGATGTAACAGTTGTGTACAGTTAGGGTTGTGCTTGCCTTAGTTATTTTGTGTTATAAATCTTGTGTTATGTACATGATCTGTATATGTATATGTTTTACAGAGTATGTGAAAAACCAGACTTAACAGGTATGAGTTAACCCATCTAGAGCAAGCTCTAGTCAGGGGTACAGAGTACAGAGTACAGAGGACAGAGTACAGAGATAGTGCATGCACAGGTTAAGCCTTGGTTCAGAAAAGAGGTTTTATTTTCACAGAAAATGTATGATCATGTATGAGATTTACAGGTACACAGAGAGTATAGCAGGCTTGCTATGGGTTCTGGCGGCCTTAAGCCAACCTGAATCCTAGCGCCGGTGACGGTCCATTTTGGGGTCGTTACAGGAGTCTAGCCGGGTATTACATTCTTCCCCCCTTAAGAACATTCGTCCCCGAATGTTCACTAAACAAACATGCATAGCATAAAACATGAACATACATACAAAGCACATAAAACTCACCTTAGAAGAGATGAGGATATTGCTGGAGCATAGACTCCCGTGTCTCCCAGGTACACTCTTCGATGTTGTGGTGATTCCAAAGGACTTTCACCATCGGGATTTCCTTGTTCCTTAGCTTCCTGATTTGGGTGTCTAGGATCCATACTGGCTGCTCACTAAGAACCTTGCCCGGATCTGACACGAACTTTCTTAACATGGAAACATGGAAAACCGGATGGATTCTTTCCATTGAAGTAGGTAAATCCAGCTTATACGATACATTCCCGACCTTTTGCAAGATTTCAAAGGGTCCAATGTACCGTGGAGCTAGCTTACCTTTCTTCCCGAACCGAATCACCCCTTTCATTGGAGATGCTTTGAGCAATACCAAATCCCCCTCCTGAAATTTCACTTGCCTTCTGCGGATGTCTGCATAACTTTTCTGCCTGCTCACAGCAGTCTTGATCCTTTCTCTGATTATGGGCACCACTCTGCTGGTGATCTCTACAAGCTCAGGCCCTGCCAAGGCCTTTTCTCCAACTTCTTCCCAGCAAACCGGTGACCTGCACTTCCTTCCATACAAAGCCTCATATGGAGCCATCCCTATGCTAGCATGATGGCTGTTATTGTAGGCAAACTACACCAGAGGTAGATGCTGCCTCCAAGAACCGCCAAAATCTAGCACACACATTCTGAGCATATCCTCTATTGTCTGGATGGTCCTCTCTGATTGTTCGTCCGTCTAAGGATGGAAAGCAGTGCTAAAATCCAACCTGGTACCCATAGCGTTCTGCAGACTCCGCCAAAACCTAGAAGTGAACTGGGGTCCTCTATCAGACACTATTGAAACAGGAACCCCATGCAATCTAACAACCTCATCAACATACACCTGCGCCAACTTGTCCACAGAATAGCCACTCCTCACAGGGATGAAGTGAGCAGATTTGGTCAGTCTGTCCACAATCACCCATATGGAGTCCAATCTGTTGGACGCTGCCGGTAACCCCACCACAAAGTCTGTAGCTATATTTTTCCATTTCCACTCTAGAATAGGTAGTGGGTTAAGCATTCCAGTCGGCTTCTGATGTTCCAGCTTCACTGTAACGACCCGAAAATCGGACCGCTACCGGCGCTAGGATCCAGGTCGGCTTAAGGCCGCCGAGACCCGTAGCAAGCCTGACATACAACCTGTAAACCTGTTTAATCCCATACATGATCAAGAACATACATAAAAATTTGAACTTTCCTTTACATTCAAACACCAAACTCAACCTGTGCATGCACTATACATAATATAATCATAAGCATGACCCCTCTGTGGGATCTCATCAATGCCCCAATGGGCGATACAACATATGTTGAGTTGGTTTACATAAACATCATTAAAACATCTAAGATCATGTATTAACAGGGATACCTTATACATAGAGTCAAGCACAATTTCTAATCCTCAATATCATTACATTACATAACTTTACATAATTTTTACAATTCATCATGTCCACATTCTATCTATTACATACAAAAGACTTCGTTACTCTTGTTGACCTCCTGGTCAACCCTGTACCTGCAAACTTGGGGGATTAGGGAGAGGGGTGAGCTACTAGAGCCCAGTGAGCAGAATAATAAAATATTTAAAACATATGATAACATGGAATGCATCACATCACAGCTAATCACATCAAGGATGAATTTGTCACCAATAGTCCTCTACATAGTCCAACTGTGCCAGAACGTAGAATGGGTCCTGGTCTTTCTCTTACATGGCATAACATAACAGTCCAACTGTGCCAGAACGTAGAATGGGTCCTGGTCTTTCTCTTACATAGTACCAACGAACGTAGAATGGGTCCCACTGGTCTTACTTTCCATACCGTACATATCATATCGTCACATCATAGGTCGAGGACTATAGATCATCCAACATTCATCCACATCAACAACAATTTATGCAATGCAACATATTCATGAATTCTAATGCAACAACCTAGTATATCTCATGTCATTAATGATGCGTGAGTCATGCTAAAAATGTCCATTTATTTGCTTTAAAACGTAATAAGTTATTCCATTCACCTCTGGATAGCTCTGACCAGACACTGGGGCAACTGACTCACTGCTGGGGTCCTCGGTTCCTCGTGTCCGAACTTACACAGGTGGACTCAAATGAGGGACCAAACATACATGAACATAACTCTAAACTACTCCCCAAAAACCCCCTAAAACATCAGGAAACAATCATAGGAAAACATGCAAAGGAAGTCTGGACAGGGCACTTTCGGCGGCAGGTTCGGCGGCCGAAAGTCCCTCCAGAGCCGAAAGTCAGGCAGGTTCGGCGGCACCTTCGGCGGCCGAAACTCCCAGACAGAGACTAAACTCATGCATGTTCGGCGGCACTTTCGACGGCCGAAACTCCCAGACAGAGACGAAAGTCTCCTTTCGGGGGAAGGCTTCGGCAGCCGAAAGGCTTGCCTCCCAGGCAGGTTCGGCGGCCGAAAGTCCTTCGGCTGCCGAACCTGGTTTCTGCAAAAGGGCAGAAACTTGGTTCCTCATGCACATTTGCCTCCCAAAACTATCCAAACATGCATTTTCCTAATCTACAACATACATACTCAAGCATACAAGTTCCTAGGGGCTTCAAACTATCTTAAACCCCATCTACAACACATCAAGCATCCACATTGTCCAAAAACATAATATAAACCCATAAACCTAACCATGAGCTAAACATGCATTCTACCCCATAGATCTACTCAAAACTTACTTAAAACATGCCATAAGCTCAAGATCGGCCCTTACCTCTTGAAGATCGAGAGGAGAACAACCCTAGCTCAGAAAATGGGAGAGAGAGAGTTCCTTGAACCTCCAAGCTCCAAAACTTGCTCAAAAGCTCAAAATCTTCAAAACAAGAGTAAAACTAATGAAAATCTTGAAAGATCTGAAAGAAGAAACTCCAGATTGGTGAGGGATGGTGGAGAGCTCACCTTGGCCGAAAATGGGGAGAAAAAGCTCGCCCGTTTTCGGCTAAGGGATCCCTTTATAGGTGGCTGGCCAGGCCACGTTCGGGAGCCAAAAGTGCCTCCGCATGCATGCCATGTTCGGCGGCCGAACATAAGGTTCGGCGGCCGAACCTGGTTTCCCTCACTTATGCTTTCAGGGGCCTAAGGCACACCCGCAACGCATGCATGTTCGGCGGCCGAACTTGAGGTTCGGCGGCCGAACCTGAGTTTTCCTCCAAGGTTGTTTTCATGCAAAAACTCATTTTCTTTTTACTAAAAAAATCATGAAATACATTAAAACATTTTATAAGAACATGTTTCTACCCTACTAGAGGCTTCCGACATCCGAGATTCCACCGGGCGGTAGGAATTCCGATATCGGAGTCTAGCCGAGTATTACATTCTCCCCCCCTTAAGAACATTTGTCCCCGCATGTTCCTCAACTAACACATGCAAGGCATACAACAAACATACACACATAGCACATAAACACATAGAGATCTAACCTTAAAAGAGATGAGGGTACTGCTGGAGCATAGACTCCCGTGTCTCCCAAGTGCATTCTTCCATATTGTGGTGGTTCCACAGGACTTTCACCATTGGGATTTCCTTGTTTCTCAGCTTCCTGATCTGGGTGTCTATGATCCGTACTGGCTGTTCAACATAGGTGAGATCCTCTTGGACCTCAACATCAGGCTCACTGAGAACCTTGCCCGGATCTGACACAAACTTCCTCAACATTGAAACATGAAAAACCGGATGGATTCTTTCCATAGAAGCAGGTAAATCCAGCTTGTACGACACATTCCCAATCTTTTACAAATTTCAAAGGGTCCGATGTATCGTGGGGCTAGTTTACCTTTCTTCCCAAAGCGAACCACTCCTTTCATAGGAGACACCTTGAGCAATACCAGATCCCCCTCCTGAAATTCTACCTGTCTTTTGCGGATATCTACATAACTCTTCTGTCTGCTTGCAGCAGTCTTGATCCTTTCTCTGATTATGGGTACTACCCTACTGGTAATCTCTACTAGCTCAGGCCCTGCCAAGGCCTTTTCTCCAACTTCTTCCCAGCAAACAGGTGATCTGCACTTCCTCCCATACAAAGCTTCATATGGAGCCATCCCGATGCTAGCATGATGGCTGTTATTGTAGGCAAACTCCACCAAAGGTAGATGCTGCCTCCAAGAACCGCCAAAATTCAGCACACACATTCTAAGCATATCCTCTATCGTCTGGATGGTCCTTTCTGATTGTCCGTCCGTCTGTGGATGGAAAGCAGTGCTAAAATCCAACCTGGTACCCATGGCATTCTGTAGACTCCGCCAAAATCTGGAGGTGAACTGGGGCCCTCTATCGGACACTATCGAAATAGGAACCCCATGCAGCCTGACGATCTCATCAACATACACCTGCGCCAACTTGTCCACAGAATAGCCACTCCTGACAGGGATGAAGTGAGCAGATTTGGTGAGTCTGTCCACAATCACCCATATGGAGTCCAATCTGTTGGATGTCGCCGGTAACCCCACTACGAAGTCCATAGCTATATTCTCTCATTTCCACTCTGGAATAGGTAGCGGGTTAAGCATTCCAGCCGGCTTCTAATGTTCTAGCTTCACCCTCTGACACACTTCGCAGGCTGACACAAACTGTGCCACTTCTTTCTTCATAGCTGGCCACCAATAAATCTTCTTCAGATCTTGATACATCTTGGTGGCTCCGGGGTGAACGTTGTATCTTGCATTATGAGCCTCTCTCATAATGTCTCCTTTTAGCCCTATGTCATCTGGTACACATAGTCTGCTCCCATAGCGGAGGATCCCCTTGCTGTCGAATCTGAACTCACTACTTTTGCCTGACTGAACAGTCCTGGCAATCTTTACTAACTCTGGGTCCTCATGCTGTTTCTGAGCCATCTGCTCCAGAAACACGGGCGCCACTCTCATCTGGGCTACCAAAGCACCTGTACCAGACAACTCCAACTGTAGACCTTCCTCAACGAGCTTGTAAAACTCCTTCACCACTGGCCTCCTCTCTGCCGATATGTGGGATAAACTGCCGAGTGATTTCCAGCTTAAGGCGTCTGCCACAACATTCGCCTTACCCAGATGGTACTGAATCTTGCAATCATAGTCACTCAGCAGCTCCACCCATCTTCTCTGTCTCAAGTTCAAATCTCTTTGACTCAGGATGTACTGCAGGCTCTTATGATCTGCGAAGATCTCACATTTAACCCCATAGAGGTAGTGCCTCCACATCTTGAGTGCAAAGATTACGGCTGACATCTCCAGGTCATGTGTGGGGTAATTCAACTCATGCTTCTTCAGCTGTCTAGAAGCATAAGCAATCACCCTTTTATTCTGCATTAACACACAACCCAGTCCCACACGGGACACATCACAAAACACTGAGAAGTCTTCATTGCTAGACGGCAGGGCTAACACTGGTGCTGAAGTCAACCTCCTCTTAAGCTCTTCAAAACTCTCTTCGCACTGGTCGGTCCACACAAACTTCTGATTCTTCCTGGTTAACCTGGTTAGAGGAGCTGCAATCTTTGAGAAGTCCTGTACAAACCTCCTGTAGTAACCCGCCAAACCCAAGAAACTCATGATTTCTGTCACTGAAGTGGGTCTAGGCCAGTTAGCCACAGCTTCTACCTTCTTGGGGTCCACCTCTATTCCATTTTCTGACACTACATGCCCCAAGAATGAAATGCTCCTCAGCCAGAACTCACACTTAGAGAACTTGGCATACAAGCCATGTTCCCTCAAGGTCTGCAGAACTAACCTCAGATGATGGGCATGCTCCTCTGCATTCCTGGAATACACCAAGATATCATCTATGAAGACAATAACAAAGTGATCCAGGTATTGGCTAAACACTCTATTCATGAGATCCATGAATGCTGCTGTAACAGCCCGGAAACCGATACCCTGCCGTAGCGGCTCCAAACTGTTCGGCACTAGGATCCAGATCGGCTTAAGGTCGCCGGGACCCGTAGTAAGCCTCCATACATCCTGAACTTTAGGTATAATCCCATACATGATCAAACTTTCATAAAACTTAAGCTTTGGTCTCATAAAAACCTTTAAACTTGTTTTCCTTACCTCAGCTTGACCTATGCATGAAAACATAGAACCTCATACCAGATGGGTCATCAAGCTTGCTTTAAAAACATGCCTGCTTTGGGTCAAGGGATTGAAACCCTTTCTTCCCTCACGGGCCATTCAAAACTCATAACATTTAAAACATTTTCTCAAGATCATGCATAACAAAAAGGGATTTACCAACACTCTAGGCAAAGCACAACTCTATACCACAAGCATATACTTTTCTTAACTTGGCTCTATCTCTTTACATTAAGCTCATTACTCTTTCTATTCATTCATATCCCATGTCCATACTTCATCATGTCCATAACTAAGCTATACAAGCAAACAAACATACATAGCATTACATAACATATCATCTCTTTACAACTTACATTACATACTATCTCCATAAACATATACAATAAGCATCTCTCCTTATACATAAACATAAACAAAACAAGCTAAGCTATGCTATTACAACCAAACATGGCAACCTATGCTTGAACCTCTTCTATCCCATAGTTCTTCTGACTTACTCTGGCTTGACATACTCTGGTCCTGCAAAACTGGGGTTAAGGGAATGGGGTGAGCTACAAGAGCCCAGTGAGTAGAAACAGAGAAAAACATTTGCTTTAGTTCCTCCATTTTTAGGTATATTATTATCTATTTTATTGTTCCACCCTTTTTATGTATTTTATTATAAAGACATTATATTCAACTCAATTATTCTTCTTATATTTCATGCTTTCATGTATGCGCCATATCACAATTATATCACAACAAACATCTCACCCCCGCTTGAGTTCATGCTAGCAAATCTCTTCCTCTTGCGGGTGATTTTAGAGGGTTCACGTAACGTCCTTCCCCTCAGGGTTAGACATGACCCCAACATTCCCTCTGTCAAAACTTAGCCCCGAAGGAGCTCTCATGGGGCTTTCCTACATGTACTCGCCCGATTGACAAAGACTCATTGACAGACTTGCGGGCTATTGAGGTCGCCTTGGTCCACCCATCACATCATATACATAGCACATTATGCAATGCGTCACCTTCGTGAAACTAGTGCAATCATCCTATAACATATAAACATGGTGCATGGGCATGGTGAACTAGTGCAAACATCCTATTACATAACATGATGTATGAGTATGCTTTAGGCATTTGATTTTCTTAAAATAAAAGATTAAGTTTAGTTCTACTCACCTGAAGCCACTGCTCAACAAACTCAGGGTCAACTAGCACTGAAGCTAGACACCTCTCCTCAGGTCCAATCCTACACAGATGGACTCACATGAGGTACTAAACACATTCTAACATAGACATAAACATCTCCCCAAAAACCCCTCTAAACATTACTAAAACATGCATAGAAAACAGCCATGAAAAGGCTGGACAGGCACTTTCGGCGGCATCTTCGGCGGCCGAAAGTCTCCTCAAGAGACGAAACTCGGGTAGGTTCGGCGGCACCTTCGGCGGCCGAACCTTCTCTCCAGAAACGAAAGTCAGGCACTTTCGGCGGCCGAACATTACCTTCGGCGGCCGAAAGTCTGCTTTCAAGCCAAAACTCAACTTTCGGGGGCAAGGTTAGGCGGCCAAACCATGCATCCATAGGCATGTTCGGCGGCCGAAACCACCTTCGGCGGCCGAACCTGAGTTCATCAGAACTCAGCCTTTGCACACCAGCCTCCAAAACCTTCCAAAACACCCCAAACCTCACATACTCTCTCCCAAGCATGCATACACACTCCCACAAGCAAAGAGAGCAAAGAAACTAGCTTAAACTCCTCAACACAACATCACATAACATACATTGGGCATAAAACCCACATAAACCCTTAACATGCATATCTACCCATTCCAACATAAAACCTTCATAAAACTTACTTAAAACTTCATGAAAACTCAAGGGAAACCAAGATCTACACTTACCTCTTGAAGATCGAGGGTTGGTGCGATCCCTAACTCGGAGGTGTGGAGAATCCAAGCTCCAAAAGCTCCAAGCTCCCAAAACTTCTATTTTAGCTTCAAAACTTCAAACCAAGGGTAGATCTTATGAAAACTTGAGGGATTTTGAAGGAAAGACATACAAACAACCAAGGGAGGGCTGAAACTCACCTGAGTTCGAGAATGGGGAGAAAACTCGCCCATTTCCGATCTGAGGGCTCTTTATAGGTGGCCTGGTCATCAACCTTCGGCAGCCTAACGTGCCCCCTAAACTCATGCATGTTCGGCGGCCGAACCTCACTTTCGGCGGCCGAACCTTGGCTTGCTCCCACAAGACTTTCGGAGGCCAAAGGCGCTCCCGAAGCCTTCACATGTTCGGCGGCCGAACTTAACCTTCGGCAGCCGAACCTCTGATTTTCCCTCCTTGGCCTTTCTCTTCAAAAACTCAACTCTTTTCTATTTAAAACCATAAAACACTTAAAAACATTTTAGAAAACCTTTCCTTTACCCTTGCTCTACCCCCCCAAAGAGGATCCGACACCCGAGATTCCACCGGACGGTAGGAATTCCGATGTCTGAACGAGCGGGGTCTTACATTCTTCCCCCCTTACAGAACATTCGTCCCCGAATGTTCAAACAAAAACACAAACAAACAAACAAAACCTCAAACTTGCGCTTGAACGCCACAAGCTTCTGCTGCGCTACTCTGATTCTTTCTCTTCTCTCTTCATCTTTACCAACTGGCTTCTTCTCACTACTAACCCAAACTAACTCTAACTCTCACAGGTAGTACCCGGATTTCAGATCTATCTTGGAAAACAACCAGCTCCTTCTAGCTGTCCCAATAGATCATCCATCCAGGATGAGAATACCTGCTCTTGGTAGTGACCTTGTTTAACTGCTGACAGTCGTTACAAGGGGTCAAGGATTCATCCTTCTTTTCCCTCACAACTCTGGAGCGTTCCAGGGTGAGGTACTGAGTCAGATAAAACCCTTGTCTACCAAACACTCTACTACTCCTACACTCCTCCTATAACTTTACAGGTACCGTCCTGTAAGGAAAGAGAAATGGTTCTGGTACCAAATACCACCTCTAAACCAAACTCTACCTTCCAGACCGATGGTAAACCTGATACTAGCCTGGAACCTCTGAACACTCGCTCTATCTATGGCACTAAGGCTGGTTCCTAGACCTGCCTGCTCAGCTCACAAACCCGAGCTAGAACTCTCTACTAACCACTCCTACACACTCTCCGAGCCTGACAGCTGACATCAAACTTCTAGGCATCCTACACGGTCCCCTCTGAAGCCTACCTCAGACCCATTCTGCATTTCGATCCCGACCACCTTGCGCTGCAGACGCAAGTATCACCAGTTCCACAAGTAGAAAACCAATCCATCCCCCGGCTGACATCCAGACACTCAAGTCTAGGACCTCATGCTCGGGTGGAAGGCATCTACCCTCATCGGACGCTGGCCTGAATCTCAGCCACAGATGGATCCTATCCGGTCTACTAACCCAAAGAGAACACTCTACACCCAGAAGCTATCAACTCAACCTCTCAAAGGCTCCTAGAGCAACAACAGAAAAGGGAAACACACTAGAGCACAAACACACACATCAGAACATGAACAAGTGAGCGTACCTGGCATCACTGCGTTCGATGTGTCTGCTCCCCTTCCTGGAACACTGGCTTGAGCCACATCACCTGCAGCTCGCTGCTGGGACCACACTCTCCTGGGCGCAGTAGGACAATCACGTGCGAAGTGCCCTTCCTGTCCGCACCTGAAGCATGCCGTTGTCCCAACTCGACAAGGCCCTCTGTGCAACCTTCCGCACCTCAAACATCTAGTAGGACCTCGGCCAGAACTCGAACCATCTTCAGCATTTAGCCTAAACCTCTTCCACAGCCTACCCTTCCTAGTCCTGCCCCATTGCTTAGGGGCTCTGGCTCTTCCCCACTTTCTACCTCTCTTGGCAGCTGTACTCAGCATGGAGGGATCAACTTCTCCTGAACTTGAACTCTTAGAATCCTTAGACTTTTCCATACTTTCCTCATCCATGTTCACTTGCAAACTAACATCCCTCCTTTGCACCATAACTTCTCTGCAGACTTCTACAGACCTTTCAGGGTCTCTTGCTCTGTCATCTCCACCTGACCTCGCAAGGGGAAAAGGCTCACTTTCCCACTCAGATGGATCTGACTCCATAGAGCTCCTAGCACCTTGCATCTCAGCTTGTCTGAAACACAACAGGCACACAAGCACACAGGCAAACATAAGCATCACATCACGTAGCATGTCATCATATCATATGGTCCATGTGATAAACACATGACCCCTCATGCAACATATATCATGGATGAACCTGTCACCTACAACCTACAACATAGCAGAACATGCCATGACCAACTGGGCCAAGGGACACTCTTGGTCGCTCAGCTCATCTCATATCAGTACATATCATGCCATCTCGCAGCTAAGGGACTATCAACATCCATAATACAACATAAATGCACATGCATCACACATGGCATTACACATCATCAAGCAAGACAGGACTCCTCATCCTATCCTAGTGGACATGATCTTACTCTCAATCTTTCTTAATGTGCTTGCCCTCCTAACATCTAGCACAACCTCTTTCCGATGTCTGAGCACCTTCGCATCAAAACACCGTACTCTTGAGGCCCTATGCTCTGATACCAACTGTAACAGCCCGGAAACCGATACCCTGCCGTAGCGGCTCCAAACTGTTCGGCA
The DNA here is from genome assembly GCF_001659605.2 of Manihot esculenta. NCBI lineage: Eukaryota > Viridiplantae > Streptophyta > Magnoliopsida > Malpighiales > Euphorbiaceae > Manihot > Manihot esculenta. The sequence continues at coordinate 28,161,241 of NC_035161.2, forward strand.
CTAGGATCCAGATCGGCTTAAGGCCGCCGGGACCCGTAGTAAGCCTCCATACATCCTGAACTTTAGGTATAATCCCATACATGATCAAACTTTCATAAAACTTAAGCTTTGGTCTCATAAAAACCTTTAAACTTGTTTTCCTTACCTCAGCTTGACCTATGCATGAAAACATAGAACCTCATACCAGATGGGTCATCAAGCTTGCTTTAAAAACATGCCTGCTTTGGGTCAAGGGATTGAAACCCTTTCTTCCCTCACGGGCCATTCAAAACTCATAACATTTAAAACATTTTCTCAAGATCATGCATAACAAAAAGGGATTTACCAACACTCTAGGCAAAGCACAACTCTATACCACAAGCATATACTTTTCTTAACTTGGCTCTATCTCTTTACATTAAGCTCATTACTCTTTCTATTCATTCATATCCCATGTCCATACTTCATCATGTCCATAACTAAGCTATACAAGCAAAAAAACATACATAGCATTACATAACATATCATCTCTTTACAACTTACATTACATACTATCTCCATAAACATATACAATAAGCATCTCTCCTTATACATAAACATAAACAAAACAAGCTAAGCTATGCTATTACAACCAAACATGGCAACCTATGCTTGAACCTCTTCTATCCCATAGTTCTTCTGACTTACTCTGGCTTGACATACTCTGGTCCTGCAAAACTGGGGTTAAGGGAATGGGGTGAGCTACAAGAGCCCAGTGAGTAGAAACAGAGAAAAACATTTGCTTTAGTTCCTCCATTTTTAGGTATATTATTATCTATTTTATTGTTCCACCCTTTTTATGTATTTTATTATAAAGACATTATATTCAACTCAATTATTCTTCTTATATTTCATGCTTTCATGTATGCGCCATATCACAATTATATCACAACAAACATCTCACCCCCGCTTGAGTTCATGCTAGCAAATCTCTTCCTCTTGCGGGTGATTTTAGAGGGTTCACGTAACGTCCTTCCCCTCAGGGTTAGACATGACCCCAACATTCCCTCTGTCAAAACTTAGCCCCGAAGGAGCTCTCATGGGGCTTTCCTACATGTACTCGCCCGATTGACAAAGACTCATTGACAGACTTGCGGGCTATTGAGGTCGCCTTGGTCCACCCATCACATCATATACATAGCACATTATGCAATGCGTCACCTTCGTGAAACTAGTGCAATCATCCTATAACATATAAACATGGTGCATGGGCATGGTGAACTAGTGCAAACATCCTATTACATAACATGATGTATGAGTATGCTTTAGGCATTTGATTTTCTTAAAATAAAAGATTAAGTTTAGTTCTACTCACCTGAAGCCACTGCTCAACAAACTCAGGGTCAACTAGCACTGAAGCTAGACACCTCTCCTCAGGTCCAATCCTACACAGATGGACTCACATGAGGTACTAAACACATTCTAACATAGACATAAACATCTCCCCAAAAACCCCTCTAAACATTACTAAAACATGCATAGAAAACAGCCATGAAAAGGCTGGACAGGCACTTTCGGCGGCATCTTCGGCGGCCGAAAGTCTCCTCCAGAGACGAAACTCGGGTAGGTTCGGCGGCACCTTCGGCGGCCGAACCTTCTCTCCAGAAACGAAAGTCAGGCACTTTCGGCGGCCGAACATTACCTTCGGCGGCCGAAAGTCTGCTTTCAAGCCAAAACTCAACTTTCGGGGGCAAGGTTAGGCGGCCAAACCATGCATCCATAGGCATGTTCGGCGGCCGAAACCACCTTCGGCGGCCGAACCTGAGTTCATCAGAACTCAGCCTTTGCACACCAGCCTCCAAAACCTTCCAAAACACCCCAAACCTCACATACTCTCTCCCAAGCATGCATACACACTCCCACAAGCAAAGAGAGCAAAGAAACTAGCTTAAACTCCTCAACACAACATCACATAACATACATTGGGCATAAAACCCACATAAACCCTTAACATGCATATCTACCCATTCCAACATAAAACCTTCATAAAACTTACTTAAAACTTCATGAAAACTCAAGGGAAACCAAGATCTACACTTACCTCTTGAAGATCGAGGGTTGGTGCGATCCCTAACTCGGAGGTGTGGAGAATCCAAGCTCCAAAAGCTCCAAGCTCCCAAAACTTCTATTTTAGCTTCAAAACTTCAAACCAAGGGTAGATCTTATGAAAACTTGAGGGATTTTGAAGGAAAGACATACAAACAACCAAGGGAGGGCTGAAACTCACCTGAGTTCGAGAATGGGGAGAAAACTCGCCCATTTCCGATCTGAGGGCTCTTTATAGGTGGCCTGGTCATCAACCTTCGGCAGCCTAACGTGCCCCCTAAACTCATGCATGTTCGGCGGCCGAACCTCACTTTCGGCGGCCGAACCTTGGCTTGCTCCCACAAGACTTTCGGAGGCCAAAGGCGCTCCCGAAGCCTTCACATGTTCGGCGGCCGAACTTAACCTTCGGCAGCCGAACCTCTGATTTTCCCTCCTTGGCCTTTCTCTTCAAAAACTCAACTCTTTTCTATTTAAAACCATAAAACACTTAAAAACATTTTAGAAAACCTTTCCTTTACCCTTGCTCTACCCCCCCAAAGAGGATCCGACACTCGAGATTCCACCGGACGGTAGGAATTCCGATGTCTGAACGAGCGGGGTCTTACAGCTGCAGGGGCGTTGGTTAACCCGAACGGCATCACAAGGAACTCAAAATGCCCATATCTGGTCCTGAAAGCTGTCTTTGACACATCTTCCTCCCTTATCCTTAACTGATGGTACCCCGATCTCAGATCTATTTTGGAGAAATAACCTGCTCCTGCTAACTGGTCGAATAGATCGTCGATCCTTGACAGAGGGTACCTATTCTTGGTAGTGACTTTGTTCAACTGCCTGTAGTCGATACAAAGTCTGAGGGATCCATCCTTCTTTCTCACAAACAAGACTGGAGCACCCCAAGGTGAGGTACTCGGTCGGATGAAGCCCTTTTTCTACCAGCTCTTGTAACTGCTCTTTCAACTCCTTCAACTCGGCTGGAGCCATCCTGTAGGGAGGGATAGAGATCGGTCTAGTTCCAGGCATCAACTCTATCTCGAACTCTATCTCCCTAGCAGGTGGTAGACCTGGAAGCTCCTCTGGGAAAACATCCTGAAATTCTCTGACAACTGGCACTGAGGCTGGCTCCCTAACCTGACTGCTAAGCTCTCTCACATGAGCCAAATACCCTTGACATCCCTTCCTAAGCAACCTACGAGCCTGAAGAGCTGATATCAGAGCTCTAGGTGTACCCTTCTTGTCTCCTCTGAAGACGACCTCTGACCCGTTCTGATCTCTGAACCTGACTACCTTGTCTCTGCAGTCCAAGGTAGCACCATGGGTAGATAGCCAATCCATCCCTAGAATGACGTCAAAGTCTGTCAAATCTAGAACCACAAGGTCGGCGGAGAGGCATCTTCCCTCAACAAAAACTGGACTGTACTGGCAGACTGACTCTGCCACTGACGGGTCACACTTGGGTCCACTGACCCATAGGGGACACTCTAACCCAGAGACTATCAGACCCAACCTCTCAACGGCTCTCGGAGCAATAAAAGAATGAGATGCACTCGGGTCCATTAATGCATACACATCAGAACACCCAATGATGAGATTACCTGACACCACGGTGTTGGATGTGTTAGCCTCCTGCTGAGTCATGGTGAAGATCCTGGCTGGAGCTGATGGACCTTCACCTCGGGAACCAGAAGAAGAGGCCGCCCCTCTCCCTCTACCTCTGCCACTGCCCTGAGTTGTGGCTGGAGCTGCTGGCTGTGCCACACTACCAGAAGCTGTCTGCTGGGGCTGGCCCATAAAAGGTGCTCTAGGACACTCCCGAGCCATGTGTCCCTCCTGTCCACATCTGAAACATGTATTAGTCCCAGCCCGACACACTCCCTTGTGTGGCCTCCCACACCTTAGGCATTCTGTACCATCTGAGCCTGAGCTCGAGCCACCGCCTAATCCCAGACCGGATTTCAACTTACTCCAAAACTTGTTCTTCTTCGGCTTCTTGGTGGTGTTATTCCACCTCTTGCTACCTGAGCTCTGAGAAGAGAGACCTGGCCCTCCTCTGCCTGAGGTCTTAACCCCTGAAGATTGGGTCACTGACTGCTTCACTGACCCCTTAACTATAGCACTAGCCTCCATTCTTCGAGCCATATCCACCACAGTGTGGAAACTTTCCCTCTCAACTGACTGAATCAAAGAGGAGTACTTAGAATGCAGCTTCATAACATATCTCTTGGCTTTCTTCGAGTCTGTATCTAGAGCTTGCCCCGAAAAAGGCAATAGCTCCAAGAATTTATCCGTGTACTCCTCTACACTCATGTGTTCTGTCTGCCTCAGCTGCTCAAACTCAATCATCTTCAGTTCTCTGGAACTGTCTGGAAAAGCCCATCCAGCGAACTCATTCGCAAATTCCTCCCATGTCATGCCGTCTAGTCTCAGGTCCACATAACACTTGAACCATTCCCGTGCCTTTTTGCACTTTAAGATGAACCCTACCATCTGAATGGCCCTGCTGTCATCTGCCCCTAGCTCATCAGTTATTGTCTTCACTACTCTCAGGTACTCAAAAGGATCATCCCCTAACTTGTATTTGGGAGCATCCAGCTTAAGGTAATCTGTCATCTTCACTTTGCTCCCACCGGCTGAACTAGGTCTAGATGGTTGAGTAACTGGGGCTGCTGGTTCTGTAGGTGGTGGAGGTGGGGGTGCAGCATTCCCCGAGGTGGGGTTTGCCGGGTTAGGATAGAAGGGTGAGGGTGGATAAGCTGGGTACTGTGTGTAAGGTGGATAGAAAGGTGGATAAGGCATGTAGGTAGGGTAGGGGTTAAAGCTGGAGTAATCCGATGTGCCTCCCATCGGATACCCTGAACCCTGTGGGAAGGGTGGATAATGGGGTGGAAAACCATACCCCGAGGCCTGAGCGCCTCCCTGTGACTCCCATGTCCCTTCTTCCGCCATGCTGACATCCAGATTCCCATCCCTCCTCTGATCCTCTTCCATAACCTCCCTCACATCTGAAGAACTTCCTCCTCTATCTGTCCCCCTTCTGCTAGCATCAAAAGACCTTCTAGGGTCCCTTGACACTCTTTCTCTGTTTGATCTACATGACATTGCCCTAGGCAATGCAGGAGGACGGGCGCTCGTGCCCTCATCCTCAGGTGGTACTCCGGTCAATCGTGCAGATCGACGAGTCCCCCTCATCCTGTTTTCTGAAAAACAGTACACATCACACAAACATTAGCATCATATGGTTCATGTGGGCACACATGAACCCGCATCACATATATATCATTCATATCATAGCATCAATGCACATGTATATAATCATGGCATTTCACATCATCATACAAGACAGGACTCAACATCCTATCCTAGTGGACATGATCTTTCCTATTGTGCTTGACCTTCTAGAACATCTATGAGCCCGACACTCTAGGTCCGATCCTATGAACCTAGAGCTCTGATACCATTCTATAACGATCCGAAAATCGAACCGCTACCGGCGCTAGGATCCAGGTCGGCTTAAGGCCGCCGAGACCCGTAGCAAGCCTGACATACAACCTGTAAACCTGTTTAATCCCATACATGATCAAGAACATACATAAAAACTTGAACTTTCCTTTACATTCAAACACCAAACTCAACCTGTGCATGCACTATACATAACATAATCATAAGCATGACCCCTCTGTGGGATCTCATCAATGGCCCAATGGGCGATACAACATATGTTGAGTTGGTTTACATAAACATCATTAAAACATCTAAGATCATGTATTAACAGGGATACCTTATACATAGAGTCAAGCACAATTTCTAATCCTCAATATCATTACATTACATAACTTTACATAATTTTTACAATTCATCATGTCCACATTCTATCTATTACATACAAAAGACTTTGTTACTCTTGCTGACCTCCTGGTCAACCCTGTACCTGCAAACCTGGGGGATTAGGGAGAGGGGTGAGCTACTAGAGCCCAGTGAGTAGAATAATAAAACATTTAAAACATATGATAACATGGAATGCATCACATCACAGCTAATCACATCAAGGATGAATTTGTCACCAATAGTCCTCTACATAGTCCAACTGTGCCAGAACGTAGAATGGGTCCTGGTCTTTCTCTTACATGGCATAACATAACAGTCCAACTGTGCCAGAACGTAGAATGGGTCCTGGTCTTTCTCTTACATAGTGCCAGCGAACGTAGAATGGGTCCCACTGGTCTTACTTTCCATACCGTACATATCATATCATCACATCATAGGTCGAGGACTATGGATCATCCAACATTCATCCACATCAACAACAATTTATGCAATGCAACATATTCGTGAATTCTAATGCAACAACCTAGTATATCTCATGGCATTAATGATGCGTGAGTCATGCTAAAAATGTCCATTTATTTGGTTTAAAACGTAATAAGTTATTCCACTCACCTCTGAATAGCTCTGACCAGACACTGGGGCAACTGACTCACTGCTGGGGTCCTCGGTTCCTCGGGTCCGAACCTACACAGGTGGACTCAAATGAGGGACCAAACATACACGAACATAACTTTAAACTACTCCCCAAAAACCCCCTAAAACATCAGGAAACAATCATAGGAAAACATGCAAAGGAAGGCTGGACAGGGCACTTTCGGCGGCAGGTTCGGCGGCAGAAAGTCCATCCAGAGCCGAAAGTCAGGCAGGTTCGGCGGCACCTTCGGCGACCGAAACTCCCAGACAGAGACCAAACTCATGCATGTTCGGCGGCACTTTCGGCGGCCGAAACTCCCAGACAGAGACGAAAGTCTCCTTTCGGGTGCAGGCTTCGGCAGCCGAAAGGCTTGCCTCCCAGGCAGGTTCGGCGGCCGAAAGTCCTTCGGCTGCCGAACCTGGTTTCTGCAAAAGGGCAGAAACTTGGTTCCTCATGCACATTTGCCTCCCAAAACTATCCAAACATGCATTTTCCTAATCTACAACATACATACTCAAGCATACAAGTTCCTAGGGCTTCAAACTATCTTAAACCCCATCTACAACACATCAAGCATCCACATTGTCCAAAAACATAACATAAACCCATAAACCTAACCATGAGCTAAACATGCATTCTACCCCATAGATCTACTCAAAACTTACTTAAAACATGCCATAAGCTCAAGATCAGCCCTTACCTCTTGAAGATCGAGAGGAGAACGACCCTAGCTCGGAAAATGGGAGAGATAGAGTTCCTTGAACCTCCAAGCTCCAAAACTTGCTCAAAAGCTTAAAATCTTCAAAACAAGAGTAAAACTAATGAAAATCTTGAAAGATCTGAAGGAAGAAACTCCAGATTGGTGAGGGATGGTGGAGAGCTCACCTTGGCCGAAAATGGGGAGAAAAAGCTCGCCCGTTTTCGGCTAAGGGATCCCTTTATAGGTGGCTGAATGTAATACCCGGCTCGAGTCCGGCATCGGAATTCCTGTAGTCCGGTGGAATCTTGGGTGTCGGAACCCTCGAGAAGGGTAATGCATATGTTTTCCAAGGTATTTTCACTTGTTTTCATGTTTTGAAGTGTGAAAAGCATTGAGTTTTGAAAGAAAAGCAACAAGGGAGAAATGTAAAGGTTCGGCCGCCGAAGGTCACTTTCGGCCGCCGAACATTGCATGGTTGCGGCTTCACGTTCGGCTGCCGAAGGTGGTCTGGCCAGCCACCTATAAAAGGGCCAAAGGTCGGTGAGAGGAGGGTATTTTCTCCTCCACTTGCAGCCAGAGGTGAGTTTCAGCCTCTCCACGTTGACTTTCATGTTTTTCATGATTTTCATCAAATCTTTCAAGAGTTTTAAGAGTTTTGGTGATTTATGAAGGGTTTGAGAAAAAGAAACAAGTTTTGAAGCTTGGAGCTTTGGAAGAGCTTTTCTTCATATCTCCACGTTAGGACCCTTCATCCTTACGTTGTGTAAGAGGTAAGTGAAGATCCTGAGCTTCTTTGATGATTTTGCAAGGTTTTATAAAGTTTGTATGGGTAGTATGCATGTTTAGGTTTAGGTGAGGTTTTGGTGATTTGTGGTGTTCCAGCATGTGTAAGTGTTATGTGCTATGTTTGTTTGGGGTTTTAGGGTAGTTTGAGACCCCTTTGGGCATATCTATGTGTATATGCTAGTTGGGAGTAGTTGCTATGCATGTTTGTAGGTTTTTGGGCAAAGTTTGCATGAAACAGAGCAGGGTTCTGTCCTTCGGGCAAAACCAGGTTCGGCCGCCGAAGGAAGGTTCGGCCGCCGAACCCTTTGTGGAGGCAGTTCGGCTGCCAAAGGTTGCCCCCGAAAGCAAGGCTTTCGGTTTAGAAAGAGCCTTTCGGCCGCCGAAAGAGGGAGTTCGGCCGCCGAAAGTGTGTGAGTTTCGTCTCTGGACGAGACCTTCGGCCGCCGAAGGTGCCGTCGAACATGCATGAGTTTCGTCTCTGGAGTGGGGTTTCGGCCGCCGAACCTGCCGCCGAAAGTGCCCTGTCCAGCTTTCTTTTGCATGTTTTATGTGATGGTTTTAGGATTGTTTAGAGGGGTTTTGGGGCGTTTCTTAGAGATGTTCTTGAGTGAGTTTGGTCCCTCATTTGAGTCCACCTGTGTAGGTACGGACCAGAGGAATCAGGGAAATCAGCAGTGAGTCCAGTGTCAGAACCTGCAGTGTCAGTGCAAAGATAACAAGAGGTGAGTGGAATTTAACGTAATGTTTTAATATGATATGATAACTGATATTTTCTCATGCTTCATGCATCATGACTATGCTATAGGGTGAGTGCATTAGTGTACACAAAGATGATGCATTGCATTTATCCTTGTACTTGGCATTGCTCCTTGTACATTGCTTATGTGAGACGGCACGGACTTCGTGAGGATTCATTAGCCCTCAGAGGAAGACCTGGAACAGCCCTACGGGGACCAGGCACAACAGAAAGACCTGGAACAGCCCTACGGGGACCAGGCACATGGTACTTAGGTACCCCAGATTAGATAGAGGGATTTTTGATCCGTCCGGCCGAGGTGATGTGCTTATATGTTGCATTCCATGAGAGCATGTTTTATCACCTGTTATTTTATTATTCTACTCACTGGGCTATCGTAGCTCATCCCTCTCCCCTAACTCCAGTTGTGCAGGTTCAGAGGTCAGAGAGAACTCAGCAGGGTACAGGAAGAGTACAGAGTTTTGTAATAGCTAGCGTGGACATGTCATTGTATAGAGATAGTGTATATGTATAGAATGGTGTTTGATTTATAAGACTTGTAATCCCTTTGTAGCGTCACATGATCAGTTTATGTATGTTTCTTTATTGTTGTATGTTTATGAGCAAAACCAGGCTTAACATGATGAGTTTGATCCGCCTAGGGCCATGAGGAGCTCTAGTAGGGATTAGTAGAGAATAGAAAGATTGCATGCACAGGTTAAGCCTTGGAATGAAGAAAAGTTTTATGTTTTTACAGCAAATGTATGATCATGTATGGGATTTCACAGGTATACAGACAGAATAGCAGGCTTACTACGGGTCCCGGCGACCTTAAGTCGATCTGGATCCTAGTGCCGGTGGCAGTTCGGTTTCCGGGCTGTTACAGATTGGTATCAGAGCCCTAGGTTCACATGGTCGGACCTATAGAGAGAGAGTTGGGCTCATAGAGAGGTTTAGTAGGTCAAGCACCATAGGAAAAACATGTCCACTAGGATAGGATGTTAGTCCTGTCTATATGCTGATGTGCCATGCCCTGAGTTATGCATGTGCATGTTTTTGATGTGTTGCTGATGTGTTATGTGATTTGTTGTTTGCCAGAGAGTGAAGATGCGAGGAACTCGTCGATCCGCGAGATTGACTGGAGTCCCACCTGTAAGTGAGGGTACAGCTGCTCGTCCACCTGCCTTGCCCTTGGCAAGATCTCACAGGTCAAGCAGGGAAGGAACGTCACGAGACCCTAGAAGGTCTTCTGACGAGAGCAGGAGAGGAGTAAACAGAGGGGGAAGGTCAGTAGAAGAAAGAGGTGTGATGGAAGAGGGTCAGAGTAGAGATGTAAGCATGGGTGTAGGAAGGTCAGAAGAAGGTATGGGGGAATCCCAGGGAGGCATGCAGGCCTCAGGATTTGGCTATCCACCCTTTCCACAGGGCCCAGAGTATCCGATGGGAGGCACGTCGGATTACTCCAGCTTTGCTCCATATCCACCCTACATGCCATATATGCCCTATCCTTCCTTTTATCCACCATATCACATGTATCCACCCCCACCTGTTCATCCAAGTCCAGTACAGCCTGAAGTGAGGGAACCAGTTCCTCCACCACCACCTCCTGAACCAGTAGCCACTGTTGTGGAAGCACAGCAACCCAGTTCTTCAGGGGGAAGTAAGGTGAAGATGACTGAGTACTTAAAGTTGGATGCTCCTAAATTCAATACAGGAGATGATCCCTTTGAGTATCTCAGTGCAGTGAGAATGATAACAAGTGAGTTGGGAGCAGATGATGGTAGAGCCATTGAGATGGCAGGGTTCACGTTAAAGTGTAAGAAAGCAAGAGAATGGTTCAAGAACTATGTGGACCCGAGACTTGAGAGTATGACATGGGAAGAGTTCGCCAACGAATTTGCTGGATGGGCTTTTCCTGACAGTTCTAGGGAACTAAAGGTTGTGGAGTTTGAGCAGTTGCGACAGACGGAGGAGATGAGCGTTGATGCATATACAGATAAGTCAGTGGACCCAAATGTGATCCATCTTTGGCAGAGTCAGTCTGTCGGTTCAGTCCCGTGTGCATAGAGGGTAGATACCTTCCAGCTGACCTGGTGGTTCTAGAGTTGACAGATTTTGATGTCATTCTAGGGATGGATTGGTTATCTACGTATGATGCTACCCTGAACTGTAGAGATAAGGTAGTCAGTGTCAGAGACCAGGATGGGTCAGAGTGTGTCTTCAGAGGAGACAGGAGAGGGACACCTAGGGGTTTGATATCAGCCCTCCAGGCTCGTAGAATGTTAAGGAAGGGGTGTCAGGGGTTCCTAGCTTATGTGAGAGAGCTAGACAGTCAGGTTAGGGAACCATCCTCAGTACCAGTTGTTAGAGACTTCCCAGATTTGTTTCCTGAAGAGCTTCCAGGACTACCACCGGATAGGGAAATAGAGTTCGAGATTGAGTTGATGCCCAATGCCAGACCGATCTCTATTCCTCCCTATAGGATGGCACCAGCAGAGTTGCGAGAGTTGAAAGAACAGTTACAGGATTTGGTAGCTAAGGGTTTCATCCGCCCGAGTACCTCACCCTGGGGTGCTCCAGTATTATTTGTCAGAAAGAAGGATGGACCTCTGAGACTTTGTGTCGACTACAGACAGTTGAACAAAGTCACTATCAAAAATAAGTATCCATTACCCAGGATCGATGATCTATTCGACCAGCTGGCAGGAGCAGGTTGTTTTTCAAAAATAGATCTGAGATCTGGATACCACCAGTTGAAGATCAGGGAAGGAGATGTATCCAAGACTGCTTTCAGAACCAGATATGGGCATTATGAGTTCCTTGTGATGCCGTTCGGGTTGACTAACGCCCCTGCAGCATTCATGGATCTCATGAACAGAGTTTTCAGGGAGTACTTGGATCGTTTTGTGATCGTCTTTATTGATGATATCTTGGTGTACTCCAGGAATGCAGAGGACCATGCCCAGCATCTGCGGATAGTGCTGCAAACCTTGAGAGAGCATGGCTTGTATGCCAAGTTCTCCAAGTGCGAGTTCTGGCTAAGGAGCATTTCCTTTTTGGGACATGTTGTATCAGAGGACGGTATATCAGTAGATCCCAAAAAGGTAGAGGCAGTAGCCAACTGGCCTACACCCACTACAGTGACAGAGATCAAGAGTTTTCTGGGTTTGGCAGGCTACTATCGGAGGTTCGTTCAGGACTTCTCGAAGATAGCTGCTCCTATGACCAGACTGACCAGAAAGAATCAGAAATTTGTGTGGTCAGAGGAATGTGATGAGAGTTTTGCGGAGTTGAAGCGACGGTTAACTTCAGCACCGGTGTTAGCTCTGCCGATCAGTGATGAAGATTTCACAGTGTTCTGTGATGCATCCCGAGTGGGATTAGGTTGTGTGTTGATGCAGAATGACCGAGTGATAGCTTATGCTTCTAGACAGCTGAAGAAGCACGAGCTGAATTACCCGACACACGATCTTGAGATGGCAGCTGTGATCTTTGCACTTAAGATGTGGAGGCATTACCTCTATGGGGTAAAATGTGAGATCTATACGGATCATAAGAGCCTGCAGCACATCTTAAGTCAGAGAGAGTTAAACTTGAGGCAGAGACGGTGGGTAGAATTGCTCAGTGATTATGATTGTAAAATCCAGTATCATCCGGGCAAGGCTAATGTTGTAGCTGATGCATTAAGCCGAAAGTCACTTGGCAGTTTATCCCACATTGCAGTAGAGAGAAGACCGGTGGTGAAGGATTTCTACAAGCTCGTGGAAGAAGGGTTACAGTTGCAGTTATCTGGTACAGGTGCGTTGATCGCACAGATGAGAGTAACACCAGTGTTTCTAGAGCAAGTGGCTCTGAAACAGCACGAAGACCCCGAGTTAGTAAAGATTGCCAGGACTGTTCAGTCGGGCAACAGTGCAGAGTTTAGATTTGACGGAGAGGGGATTCTTCGGCACGGTAAGAGGTTATGTGTACCAGATGATAGCAGTTTGAAAGCCGACATTATGAGGGAAGCTCATAATACGCGGTATAGTATTCACCCGGGAGCCACCAAGATGTATCAAGATCTGAGAAGGGTGTATTGGTGGCCAGCAATGAAGAGAGAAGTGGCACAGTTTGTGTCAGCCTGCGAGACATGTCAAAGGGTGAAGCTAGAGCACCAGAAGCCGGCTGGAATGCTTAACCCACTGCCAATTCCAGAATGGAAATGGGAGAACATAGCTATGGATTTTGTAGTGGGGTTACCGGCGACGTCTAACAGACTAGACTCCATATGGGTGATTGTGGATAGACTCACTAAATCTGCTCACTTCATTCCAGTCAGGAGTAACTACTCTGTAAACAAGTTGGCGCAGGTGTATGTAGACGAGATAGTAAGGTTGCATGGAGTTCCAGTGTCGATAGTATCAGATCGAGGACCTCAGTTCACCTCCAGATTTTGGCGGAGTCTGCAGAACGAAATGGGCACAAGGTTGGATTTCAGCACTGCTTTCCATCCACAGACAGACGGTCAGTCAGAGAGGACCATCCAGACCATTGAAGATATGCTGAGAATGTGTGTGTTAGACTTTGGCGGTTCTTGGAGGCAGCATCTACCTCTGGTGGAGTTTGCCTACAACAACAGCCATCATGCTAGCATAGGGATGGCTCCTTATGAAGCTTTGTATGGGAGGAAGTGCCGAACACCTGTTTGCTGGGAAGAGGTAGGAGAGAAAACTCTTGCAGGGCCAGAGTTAGTTGAGATAACCAGCAAGTTAGTGCCTATCATCAGAGAGAGGATCAGAACAGCTGTAAGCAGACAGAAAAGCTATGCAGACATCCGTAGGAAGCAGATAGAGTTCCAGGAGGGGGATATGGTATTGCTTAAGGTGTCTCCGATGAAGGGAGTGGTTCGCTTTGGAAGGAAGGGTAAGCTAGCCCCACGGTACATTGGTCCCTTTGAGATCTTGCAGAGGATCGGGCCTGTATCGTATAAGCTAGATTTACCGGCTTCTATGGAAAGAATTCACCCGGTACTCCATGTTTCTCTGTTGCGAAAGTTTGTGTCAGATCCAGAGAAAGTTCTTAGTGAACCTGAGGTGGAAATCTTAAGTGATCTCACCTATGTAGAGCAGCCAGTGCGGATCCTTGACACCCAGATCAGAAAGCTGAGAAACAAGGAGATACCAATGGTGACAGTTCTGTGGAACCACCACAACCTAGAAGAGTGCACTTGGGAGACTCGGGAGTCCATGCTCCAGCAATACCCATATCTGTTTTAAGGTTAGTTTTTCCCTTTTTCTATGTGTTTATGTTGTGTTAGGGACATTCGGGGACGAATGTTCTTAAGGGGGGGAGAATGTAATACCCGGCTCGAGTCCGGCATCGGAATTCCTGTAGTCCGGTGGAATCTTGGGTGTCGGAACCCTCGAGAAGGGTAATGCATATGTTTTCCAAGGTATTTTCACTTGTTTTCATGTTTTGAAGTGTGAAAAGCATTGAGTTTTGAAAGAAAAGCAACAAGGGAGAAATGTAAAGGTTCGGCTGCCGAAGGTCACTTTCGGCCGCCGAACATTGCATGGTTGCGGCTTCACGTTCGGCTGCCGAAGGTGGTCTGGCCAGCCACCTATAAAAGGGCCAAAGGTCGGTGAGAGGAGGGTATTTTCTCCTCCACTTGCAGCCAGAGGTGAGTTTCAGCCTCTCCACGTTGACTTTCATGTTTTTCATGATTTTCATCAAATCTTTCAAGAGTTTTAAGAGTTTTGGTGATTTATGAAGGGTTTGAGAAAAAGAAACAAGTTTTGAAGCTTGGAGCTTTGGAAGAGCTTTTCTTCATATCTCCACGTTAGGACCCTTCATCCTTACGTTGTGTAAGAGGTAAGTGAAGATCCTGAGCTTCTTTGATGATTTTGCAAGGTTTTATAAAGTTTGTATGGGTAGTATGCATGTTTAGGTTTAGGTGAGGTTTTGGTGATTTGTGGTGTTCCAGCATGTGTAAGTGTTATGTGCTATGTTTGTTTGGGGTTTTAGGGTAGTTTGAGACCCCTTTGGGCATATCTATGTGTATATGCTAGTTGGGAGTAGTTGCTATGCATGTTTGTAGGTTTTTGGGCAAAGTTTGCATGAAACAGAGCAGGGTTCTGTCCTTCGGGCAAAACCAGGTTCGGCCGCCGAAGGAAGGTTCGGCCGCCGAACCCTTTGTGGAGGCAGTTCGGCTGCCAAAGGTTGCCCCCGAAAGCAAGGCTTTCGGTTTAGAAAGAGCCTTTCGGCCGCCGAAAGAGGGAGTTCGGCCGCCGAAAGTGTGTGAGTTTCGTCTCTGGACGAGACCTTCGGCCGCCGAAGGTGCCGCCGAACATGCATGAGTTTCGTCTCTGGAGTGGGGTTTCGGCCGCCGAACCTGCCGCCGAAAGTGCCCTGTCCAGCTTTCTTTTGCATGTTTTATGTGATGGTTTTAGGATTGTTTAGAGGGGTTTTGGGGCGTTTCTTAGAGATGTTCTTGAGTGAGTTTGGTCCCTCATTTGAGTCCACCTGTGTAGGTACGGACCAGAGGAATCAGGGAAATCAGCAGTGAGTCCAGTGTCAGAACCTGCAGTGTCAGTGCAAAGATAACCAGAGGTGAGTGGAATTTAACGTAATGTTTTAATATGATATGATAACTGATATTTTCTCATGCTTCATGCATCATGACTATGCTATAGGGTGAGTGCATTAGTGTACACAAAGATGATGCATTGCATTTATCCTTGTACTTGGCATTGCTCCTTGTACATTGCTTATGTGAGACGGCACGGACTTCGTGAGGATTCATTAGCCCTCAGAGGAAGACCTGGAACAGCCCTACGGGGACCAGGCACAACAGAAAGACCTGGAACAGCCCTACGGGGACCAGGCACATGGTACTTAGGTACCCCAGATTAGATAGAGGGATTTTTGATCCGTCCGGCCGAGGTGATGTGCTTATATGTTGCATTCCATGAGAGCATGTTTTATCACCTGTTATTTTATTATTCTACTCACTGGGCTATCGTAGCTCATCCCTCTCCCCTAACTCCAGTTGTGCAGGTTCAGAGGTCAGAGAGAACTCAGCAGGGTACAGGAAGAGTACAGAGTTTTGTAATAGCTAGCGTGGACATGTCATTGTATAGAGATAGTGTATATGTATAGAATGGTGTTTGATTTATAAGACTTGTAATCCCTTTGTAGCGTCACATGATCAGTTTATGTATGTTTCTTTATTGTTGTATGTTTATGAGCAAAACCAGGCTTAACATGATGAGTTTGATCCGCCTAGGGCCATGAGGAGCTCTAGTAGGGATTAGTAGAGAATAGAAAGATTGCATGCACAGGTTAAGCCTTGGAATGAAGAAAAGTTTTATGTTTTTACAGCAAATGTATGATCATGTATGGGATTTCACAGGTATACAGACAGAATAGCAGGCTTACTACGGGTCCCGGCGACCTTAAGTCGATCTGGATCCTAGTGCCGGTGGCAGTTCGGTTTCCGGGCTGTTACAGATTGGTATCAGAGCCCTAGGTTCACATGGTCGGACCTATAGAGAGAGAGTTGGGCTCATAGAGAGGTTTAGTAGGTCAAGCACCATAGGAAAAACATGTCCACTAGGATAGGATGTTAGTCCTGTCTATATGCTGATGTGCCATGCCCTGAGTTATGCATGTGCATGTTTTTGATGTGTTGCTGATGTGTTATGTGATTTGTTG
The DNA here is from genome assembly GCF_001659605.2 of Manihot esculenta. Classification (NCBI taxonomy): domain Eukaryota; kingdom Viridiplantae; phylum Streptophyta; class Magnoliopsida; order Malpighiales; family Euphorbiaceae; genus Manihot; species Manihot esculenta. Next base: position 28,177,678 of record NC_035161.2, read on the forward strand.
TTTGCCAGAGAGTGAAGATGCGAGGAACTCGTCGATCCGCGAGATTGACTGGAGTCCCACCTGTAAGTGAGGGTACAGCTGCTCGTCCACCTGCCTTGCCCTTGGCAAGATCTCACAGGTCAAGCAGGGAAGGAACGTCAATAGACCCTAGAAGGTCTGTAGACGAGAGTAGAAGAGGTACAGCGAGAGGAGAAAGATCAGAGGAAAGGAGGGAGGCTATGGAGATTGATCAGTCTAGAGATGATAGCATGGGTATAGGCAGATTTGAGGAAGGTATGGGAGAGTCGCAGGGAGGCGCTCAGACCTCAGGTTTTGGCTATCCAGCCTTTCCGCAGGACCCAGAGTATCCGATGGGAGGTATGTCGGAGTACTCTAGTTTTGTCCCATATCCTCCTTACATGCCATATATGCCTTATCCTCCTTATTACCCACCATATCCTATGTATCCACCCTCCCCTACCCATCCAAGTGCAACACACCCAGAGCCAAATGACCCAGTACCACCACCAGAACCAGTAGCCCCTATTATTGACAGACACCAACCTAGCTCATCTGGAGGTAAAGTGCAAATGACAGAGTACTTGAAATTGGATGCTCCTAAATATAACACGGGAGATGATCCATTTGAATACCTCAGATCAGTTAGGATGATAACTAGTGAATTGGGAGCTGATGATAGTAGAGCCATTGAGATGGCAGGGTTTACACTGAAATGTAAGAAGGCCAGAGAATGGTTCAAAAATTATGTGGAGCCTAGGATGAACAGTATGTCCTGGGGAGAGTTCGCCAATGAGTTTGCAGGGTGGGCTTTTCCTGACAGTTCTAGGGAGATGAAAGTAATAGAGTTTGAACAGTTGCGACAAACAGATGAGATGAGTGTTGATGAATTCACAGATAAGTTCCTGGATTTGCTTCAGTATGTGGGTCAAGCCTATGATACTGATTAGAAGAAGGCAAGGAGATATACTATGAGATTGCATCCCAGGTATTCTTCCTTGATTCTTCCAGTAGAAAAGGAGAGTTTTCACACTATAGTGGACGCAGCCAGGAAAATGGAAGCTAGTGTCAATATTCAGAAACAATCAAAGGCACAGGCTTCGAGTTCTAAGACCCCCAGTTCAAGCGGCAAGAGATGGGATAGAGCAAAAGGAACAAAGAGTAAGTTCTAGAGTAAAGTGAAGTTAGGTCTGGGAATAGGTAGTGGCTCAAGCTCTGGCACAGCTCCAGTATGCAGAAGATGCGGAAGACCACATGGCGGAGTTTGTCGGTTGGGATCTACAGCTTGTTTTAAATGTGGACAGGAAGGGCATATTGCTCGGGATTGTCCTCAGGTGACTTTTGCACCATCCCAGCAGATGAGTTCAAGCAGTGTGGTACAGCCAGTTGGACAGCCAGTAGCTCCAGTCATGCCTCAGAGTAGTGGCCGAGGTAGAGGGAGAGGGGCAGCCTCTACTTCAGCAGCAGGTTCCCGAGGTGGAAATCCGGTAGCCCCAGTACGGATTTTCACAGTGACACAGGAGGAGGCTAACACGTCGAACACAGTGGTGTCAGGTAATCTCATCATTGGGTGTTCAGATGTGTATGCTTTGATGGACCCCGGTGCTTCTCATTCCTTTATTGCTTCGAGAGCCATAGAGAGATTGAGTTTGATCAGTTCTGAGTTAGAGTATCCTCTCTGGGTCAGTGGACCTAAATGTGACCCATCAGTGGCAGTGTCAGTCTGTCGTTTCAGTCCAGTGTTTATAGAGGGTAGATGCCTTCCAGCTGACCTTGTGGTTCTAGACTTGACAGATTTTGATGTCATTCTAGGGATGGATTGGCTATCTGCATATAGTGCGACTTTGGACTGTAAAGAGAAGATAGTTAGTCTCAGAGACCAGGATGGGTCAGAGTGTGTCTTCAGAGGAGACAGGAGAGGTACACCCAGAGGTATGATTTCAGCCCTTCAGGCTCGTCGTTTGCTTAGGAGGGGTTGTCAGGGGTTTCTAGCTCATGTGCGAGAGCTAGACATTCAGGTGAGGGAACCAGCCACAGTACCAGTAGTCCGAGAGTTTCTCGATGTTTTCTCAGACGAACTTCCAGGACTACCACCTGGTAGGGAGATAGAGTTTGAAATAAAATTGCTGCCTGATACCAGACCTATCTCTATTCCTCCCTACAGGATGGCGCCAGCAGAGTTAAAAGAGTTAAAAGAGCAGTTGCAGGACTTGGTAGATAAAGGGTTCATCCGCCCTAGTACCTCACCTTGGGGTGCTCCAGTGCTTTTTGTCAGAAAGAAGGATGGATCCCTCAGACTTTGTATTGACTACAGACAGTTGAACAAGGTCACTACCAAGAATAGATATTCGCTACCTAGGATTGATGATCTATTTGACCAGCTAGCTGGAGCGGGTTGCTTTTCTAAAATAGATCTGAGATCCGGGTATCATCAGTTGAGAGTTAGAGAGGCAGATGTGCCAAAGACAGCTTTCAGGACCAGATATGGGCATTATGAGTTCTTAATGATGCCGTTCGGGTTGACTAACGCCCCTGCAGCATTCATGGATCTCATGAACAGAGTTTTCAGTGAGTTTCTGGATCACTTTGTCATTGTTTTCATCGATGATATTTTAGTGTATTCCAGAGATGCAGAGGAGCATGCCCAGCATCTGAGGATAATTCTGCAGACACTAAGAGAGCATGGTTTGTATGCCAAGTTCTCTAAGTGTGAGTTTTGGTTGAGGAGCATTTCCTTCTTGGGACATGTGGTATCAGCAGAGGGTATTGAGGTAGACCCCAAGAAGATAGAGGCTGTAGCTAACTGGCCCAGACCCACTATAGTGACTGAGATTGGGACTGGCAGGTTACTACAGGAGGTTCGTTCAGGACTTCTCAAAGATAGCGGCTCCTATGACCAAACTGACCCAGAAGAACCAGAAGTTTGTCTGGTCAGACCAGTGCGAAGAGAGCTTTACGGAGCTCAAGAAGAGATTAACAACAGCACCAGTATTAGCTCTGCCTGTCAGTAATGAGGATTTCACAGTGTTCTGTGATGCATCTCGAGTGGGATTGGGTTGTGTATTGATGCAGAGTGATAGGGTGATAGCTTATGCTTCGAGACAGTTAAAGAAGCACGAGTTGAATTACCCCACCCATGACCTAGAGATGGCAGCAGTGATTTTTGCACTTAAGATATGGCGGCATTACCTCTATGGGATTAAATGCGAGATCTTCACTGATCATAAGAGTTTACAGTACATCTTGAGTCAGAGAGAGCTGAATTTGAGGCAGAGAAGATGGGTAGAATTGCTCAGTGATTATGATTGTAAGATCCAGTATCATCCGGGTAAGGCGAATGTTGTGGCAGACGCCCTAAGCTGGAAGTCACTAGGCAGTTTAACCCACATAGCAGCAGAACGGAGACCAGTAGTGATGGAGCTTTATAAGCTCTTAGAAGAGGGATTACAGTTAGAGTTGTCTGGTACAGGTGCGTTGATAGCACAGATGAGAGTGACACCTGTGTTTCTGGAGCAGATAACTCAGAGACAACACGAGGACCCAGAATTGATGAAAATTGCCAGGACTGTTCAGTCAGGCAACAGTGCAGAGTTCAGATTTGACAGCAAAGGGATCCTCCGCTGTGGGAGTCGACTTTGTGTACCAGATAGTAGCAATGTGAAGGAAGACATTATGAGAGAAGCGCATAATGCGAGGTATAGTGTTCACCCAGGAGCCACCAAGATGTATCAGGATCTAAAGAGGGTATATTGGTGGCCAGCCATGAAGAAAGAGGTGGCGCAGTTTGTGACAACCTGTGAGGTTTGCCAGAGGGTGAAACTAGAGCATCAGAAACCAGCCGGAATGCTTAACCCACTGCCGATTCCAGAATGGAAATGGGAGAACATCGCTATGGATTTTGTTGTGGGTTTACCAGCAGCGTCCAACAGGATAGACTCTATATGGGTGATTGTGGACAAACTCACGAAATCTGCTCATTTTCTTCCAGTTCGGAGTAACTATTCTGTGGATAAGTTGGCTCAGGTCTATCTGGATGAGATAGTGAGACTACATGGAGTTCCAGTGTCTATAGTGTCAGACAGAGGACCTCAGTTTACTTCCAGATTTTGGCGAAGTCTGCAGAGTGCGATGGGCACGAGATTAGATTTTAGCACTGCTTTCCACCCACAGACTGATGGACAGTCAGAGAGGACCATCCAGACCATCGAGGATATGCTTCGACTGTGTGTGTTAGACTTTAGCGGTTCTTGGAGGCAGCATCTACCTTTGGTGGAGTTTGCCTACAATAACAGCCATCATGCTAGCATAGGGATAGCTCTTTATGAAGCGTTGTATGGGAGGAAGTGCAGATCACCTGTTTGCTGGGAAGAGATAGGAGAGAAGGCTCTTGCAGGGCCAGAGTTAGTAGAGATTACCAGTAGAGTGGTGCCCATGATCAGAGAGAGAATCAGAACAGCTCAGAGTCGACAGAAAAGTTATGCAGATGTTCACAGAAAACAGTTAGAGTTCCAGGAAGGTAATTGGGTATTGCTAAAAGTGTCTCCAATGAAAGGAGTGGTTCGTTTTGGAAAGAAAGGTAAGTTAGCTCCACGATACATTGGACCCTTTGAGATTTTGCAGAGAATCGGAAATGTGTCGTATAAGCTGGATTTACCTGCCTCTATGGAGAGAATTCACCCGGTATTTCATGTTTCTATGCTACGGCAGTTTGTGTCAGATCCGAATCAGGTTCTGAGTGAGCCTGAGGTGGAGATTTTTACAGATCTCACCTATATAGAGCAGCCAGTACGGATTTTGGACACACAGATCAGACAACTAAGAAACAAGGAGATCCCAATGGTGAAAGTTCTGTGGAACCACCATAATCTCGAAGAGTGTACGTGGGAGACACGGGAGTCTATGCTCCAGCAATATCCATATTTGTTTTGAGGTTAGTTTCCTCCTTTTTATGTGTTCATTGTTTGTTTTAGGACCATTCGAGGACGAATGTTCTTAAGGGGGGGAGAATGTAATACCCGGCTAGAGTCCGGCATCGGAATTCTACTTTCCGATGGAGTTCTAGAAGGGTTAGATTGATGTTTTTCTCTAATGTTTTGGTATGTTTCATAGTTTTAAAGCATAAGGAAATGAGTTTTTGAATGAAATAAACCAAGGCAGAAAAGCCAGGTTCGGCCGCCGAACATGCATGGCTTTCGGTTTCACGTGTGGCCGCCGAAGGTGGTCTGGCCAGCCACCTATAAATGGCCCTCAGTCGGTTGAAGCGGTAGAGTACTGTTTCTTCACTTGCTGAGGTGAAACTCTGTCCTTTGTGAGTATTTCTTCTAGTTTTCATTAAATCATGCAAGGATTTGATTGAGTTTTATGTTATTTTGAAGGTTTTAAGCTAAAAACTCAAAGTTGTGAAGTTTGGAGAGTGTGAAGAAAAGTTGCTCCAAAACTCCACGTTAGGATTGTTCAGCTTCTTGGTTCAAGAGGTAAGTGAGGATCCTGAGCTTGTTTTTATGTTTTCTGAAGGTTTTATGGGGGTTTATGGAGAGAGTTGCATGAATAGGGTAAAAGAGAGGGTTTGATGATTTTGTATGTCTAGCTTGTTTCTGTGTTGTTTTTGTTGTGTGTTTGGGGTTTTAAGGTAGTTTCTGACCCCTTTGAGCATATACATAAGTGTATGCAAGTTGAGGAATTGAGGTGGTTGAGTTGGAGTGAGTTTTGTGCATTTGGCGAGAGGCAGGGCAAGTTTCTGCCCTGCTGATGAACTCAGGTTCGGCAGCCGAAGGTACATTCGGCCGCCGAACCCCTGAGGAGGTGTGAGGAGGTGGCTTCGGCTGCCCAAGCTTGCCCCCGAGCTTTTGGATTTTCAGCTCTGGAGGGAAGTTCGGCCGCCGAAGGTGCCGCCGAAGGTTAGAGACTTTCGTCTCTGGAGTGCCTTTTGGCCTCCGAAACTTGCCCCCGAAAGGGTTCGGCAGCCGAAAGTGGAATTTCGGCCGCCGAAGGTGCTTGAGTTTCGTCTCTGGAGAGGACTTTCGGCGGCCGAACCTGCCGCCGAAAGTGTTCTGTCCAGCTTTCCTTTGCATGCTTTGCATGGATGTTAGAGTGAGTTTAAGGGGATTCTTGGGGAGTTTAATAGAATTGTTCATAAGCTAGTTTGGTCCCTCATTTGAGTCTATCTGTATAGGTACAGATCAGAGGAACCAGAGAGAGCAGCAGTGAGTACTGCTCCAGAGTTTTCAGAGCCTGCAGAGTCAGTCCAGAGCCAGAGGTGAGTGGAACTAAACTTAATGTTTTTAATTGAGACCTACAATGCTTTTATCATAGTTCATGCATCATAAGTATACAGTAGGTTGTTTGCATTAGAATCCACGAATATGCTGCATTGCATAGTTATTTGTTGATGTGGGTAAATGCTGAATGATCCAATAGTCTCAGACAGGAAGTCCAGGAGCCTTTGACTACGCCCTGGCAGGTATAGAGAAGTCCAGGAGCCTTTGACTACGCCCTGGCAGGTATATAGTAAAGTCCAGGAGCCTTTGACTACGCCCTGGCAATGGTAAGTACAGAGGTGTTATATACACATATACATATATGACAGGAAGACCAGGTGCTCGATTCTACGCCCTGGCACAGAGTTACTGGGACTATGTGGTGACAGGTTTACTCTTGATGTGAATTGTCTGTGTTATGACGCATTCCATGAGATCATATTTTAATGAGATGTTTTACTGTTCTACTCACTGGGCTATAGAGCTCATCCCACTCCCTTAACCCCAGTTTTGCAGGCTCAGTGTACAGTATTCAGAGAAGACGCTTAGCGTACAGAAAGAGTAAAGAGATGTGTAATAGCTTAGAGTGGACATGTAATAATAAAGAGATGTAATAGTTGTGTATAAAGTTAGAAATGTGCTTGACATAGTGATGTTTGTTTTGTACATGATCTATATTTGACTATCTGTTTTATTGTATGTGAAAAACCAGGCTTAACAGGTATGAGTTACCCATCTAGAGCAAGCTCTAGTCAGGGGTACAGAGTACAGAGTACAGAGTACAGAGTACGGAGTACAGAGATAGTGCATGCACAGGTTAAGCCTTGGTTTAGAAAAGAGTTTTTATTTTCACAGGAAATGTATGATCATGTATGAGTATTACATGTACACAGAGAGTATAGCAGGCTTGCTACGGGTTCTGGCGGCCTTAAGCCGACCTGAGTCCTAGCACCGGTGACGGTCCATTTTGGGGTCGTTACACTACCCATCTTCTCTACTTCAAATTCAGCTCTCTCTGACTCAAGATGTACTGCAGGCTCTTATGATCTGTGAAGATCTCACATTTTACCCCATAAAGATAATGCCTCCACATCTTGAGTGCAAAGATCACCGCTGCCATTTCTAGGTCATGTGTAGGGTAATTCAACTCGTGCTTCTTCAGCTGCCTTGAAGCATAAGCAATCACCATTTCGTTCTGCATTAGCACACAACTCGTGCTTCTTCTCTCTTTTATTTTTTCTAATTCTTGGCAAATTATCATGAACACACATTGTTTAACTTTTGTTTTTCAATATTCATGCAATCTCATACTTAATTCCATTGTTGCTTTGTTATTTTGATCAATATGGCCAATTGATTCTTGATTGCAAGATAATAAATTGTTAGTTTTGATAGTTTTAAGTCCGTAATTGTTTGGATTGTTCAAACACAAGTAACTCTTAGTGTAAAAACTAAGAAAATTATATGATCTAGCGATATCACCATGCGTTTGGGTAGCTAGAATTAGATCTCTCTATTTCTTAATGCGATTGACATTTGTTAGATGCCTAAGGCCCAAGGACGTTCCTTGGCAACTTGTTGATTAGTGATTGATTAGAGAACGTTCCCTAATTAATTTATGCTTAAGGAGAGATATGGTGGTGAGAAGCGTCTTCCATCTCCATAACTAATTTATTGAATCAAATAAAGGAACCTAAGTATCAATGATCAATCCAAATAACTGAAGTGGATCCAATTCTTCAACTAGAGTTTTTCTCATAATTGAATCTCTTTATTTTTATTATTCGCTTACTTTATTGCTTTCATTATTAGTTTAATTGAATCAATCTCAAAACCCCTCCCTTTATTTTACTTTAAGTTTACTTACGTTCAATTTATTTTGCTTTCAGTTTATTTTCTTGGTCTTGATAAGAAAAATAGATAAGTATCAATTCCCTGTGGATTCGATCCTTTTGCCACCATCTACAGTTGTAAAATTGTTGATAACCAAAAAAGTTATTTTTGACCGGTTTTGATAACCGCACAGTCAACGGTATAATTTTGATCCCTTCAATTTCAATTCTACGTCCTCCCTTGGTTATCGTCAATTAGTGAGACAATCAGAAACCATGATACTTGATCTTAGAAATTACCATATCATTCTAAAGTGTTCAAAATATATGTTGAAAGAGGAAAGCTTACAAAACATATTTAATGTATCTAGTTTATTACTGGGATTCAACACTAGTGTTGACAATGAAGGAATGCAAATTATTGCTTATCAGAAAAAGGAATACTGGCGATGATGAAGAAGGCAAAAAGCCTTCTCCATGCATCGATACAAAGAGTAACACTAAGAAGTTATTGGTTTAGTACAAGTGTTGATAACAAAACAATCCAAAATATCAATGCTGAAACAAATATACGACGGTAAGAAACAATTATGGACACTGGAATCCTTCTGGAACCTTTTTGCCGCAGTTGTTGAGCACCAAGCTCAAGTCGACGGGTATGGTGAGGTTAATGCCCAAGACATTAGCTTTGATGGCAGTGCAAAGGCAAAGGGCAGCTTCAAGGTCAACAAGATTAGCAATGAGGCTGCAGCAAGGTGCATCTGGTGGGATCTTAATTAGACCCAACACATTCGCACATACTTTGAACTTTAGGGCATCCACAGGGCAAGTCGCAGCGCTCCCCATAGTGAAGAAGAGGAGGTTGAGAGTGAGCAACAACGCAATGGAGGCTGCAGCTCCTGAAGCCATTTCTCAAAGAAGTTATTGAATGGGTCCTAAGAAATAAGCTTTGTATGGTGGAAGAGTGAAGAGAAATGAAGTAGCTTAAGGGCTTTTATAGAGGAAGCTTAGGTGCTTGATCGAGTTATAATAATGTGAAATGTGAGCCATGTGAGCACATGCATGGAGATATGCTAGGCTATATAATTGGAGCTTGGTCTTCACTGGCATTGCTCTAGAACATGTTGAATGTTAGACTACTGGCCATGTGTTAATATATTATAGTTAATAGGATAAAAGGATTATTTAGACTTCGTTACGAGTTTTAATCAATATTGTTTGATTAAAATAAAATAAGAAAAAAGATAGGCTAAAAAACGAAAAATTTTAAAGTTTCTCAAAAATTAAAAAGTCAGTTTCTAATAGTTAAAAGAGTCTATTTATAATAAAAACAAAACTCTAATATGCAAAATTATAAAAATATCCAAAATATTTAAGAAAATAATTAAAATGCAAAATTGATCCTAAACAATAAAATTTCCATATCGAATTTTATGACAGACCTGTGGCTCTTATCATATTTTTGAAAATCGTGCGTTTTGAATTTTTTTTTTTTTAAAAATTATCGTGAGTCTCTATCCGACGTCGACAATAAAATTTAAGTCTGATCCAAATCTATCTTAAAGTTTAAGACTAATTGTTCTGTCCCAATAGTTTTGACAAAAAATATATAAACAATATTTCTCGTCATTTTTGTATTGATTTATTTTATAAGAAGAAATGGATCTTATGTATATTTTATGTATTAATGATAAAATTTATAATTTTAAAAATAAAGTGTTTTTCAAACAAAGTATATTTTATGTATTAGTGATATAATTTTAAAAAATATTAAACCATTAATTTTATGTAATTATATATCTTTTAATTTTTATTTTCTAACAACATGAATAATTTCTTAAAAATCTGAAGTAGACCAAATAATTAAATGCAATAACAAAGGTACCATATAATTCAACTGTAAAATTTAATAAATAAAAACTTATTGAAAAAAAATAATTCCAATTTTTAAACAATCTTCAATTAATTTTTTTTTTTTAAAAGTAAAAGAGGAAAAAAAGAAGAATAAAAATAAAGGTTTTAGATGGAATGACCTTTTCTGGAATAAAATCAAAATTATTTTATTTACTAAAACAAATTAAGCTTACGATGAAAATGAAATAAACAAAAAAGTTTAATGAGTATGAATAAAAATTATCCAGTCTTAAAATCAAGATGTTTAATTTTAAAAAAGGATTATAGGCATCTTTCATATATTTTATACTACAAAAATCTTTCAAAACAATAACGAATTTCACTAACAAAATGAAATTTATTAGTAATAGTAATTGATTCATTAACGAATTTGAAATTTTATATTATTCACTAACAAAATCAGACAACTGTTAATATTTACATTAATGAAATATTGATCGCAGATTCATTAGTGAATTACTAATCCATACATGGTCTATATAGCAGATCCGTTAAAATTCCATTAGTGATTTAATTATAATTTAATATTTTATTGTTATTTCTCGCGTAACAATAATAGGTTAGTGAAATGACCCAATTTAATGATATCTCAATATGAAATTCCTAATTTAATTTTTTCATATTTCATTCTCGACGATTAGCATCCAACGAGTGAAGCTCCACCATCATCGCCTCCACCGCTATCACCATAGTCAGTTGTACTATTCCCGCCATCACGTCGAATGAATCTGTTCACAGATACATTTGATGAATGCAAAATTTTAGCTTATACCCAACCAAATTAGCTGCTGTCTGTCTGAATGTATCTTCCAAGGTGATGGAGACAAACATTACACAATAGAGTGAACAATACTCTTGGAATCTGATTCTATCATCCCATCTCCCTCTATCTGTAGCTAACTCCACTGCCCTCCCGACACCTAGCTAAAGCTTCTGCTATCAACCTGCAGGATTCCCATTTAATATAAGCCATTTTCTTTACACTCAATTAGCCATAGCTTTTTTCCTTTAAATTTTACAATATTTATCTTGTGTTGATAGGCAATGATAGTGATACGATTGATTGAGATACGGTTTAGAAAACATATAGTTGATATTGATAAAGTATAAAATACGATTGATTGAGATACGGTTTTCAGATACAATGGATGCAATCTGTGTAATTTCTCTTACTAGAAATGAATTTTTTTTTTTTTTTATTCATGGGTTTGCCAAAATGCATCGGATATGAGATGATCGATTATGCATCCCTTGAATGAGATGAAATTATTAGATTTCACAGGCTTGATAAATACATGAAAGATGACATATTTATATAGTTTTATACCTAAATATATTTCTCCATGCATCGTCACAATGAGCAGCACCAAGAAGTTATTAGTTCAGTACTAGAGTTCACAACTTCCAAAAACATTGGAAAATATCAAAAGCTGAAACACATAGAAGAAACGACTTATGGACAATGGAATCCATCTGGAACCTTCTTGCCGCAGGTGTTGAGCACCAAGCTCAAGTTGATGGGAATATTGAGGCTAATGCCCAAGACATCAGCTTTGATGGCAGTGCAAAGGCAAAAAGCAGCGTCAAGATCAACTAGATTAGCCATGAGGTTGCAGCAAGGTGCATATGGTGGGCTGTATTGCCCGGCCGACCACCCAGTTATACATGCTTGGAACAATAAGACATTCACTGGGCAATTCGCAGCGCTCCCCATACTGAAGAAAAGGAGGTTAACAGAGAGCAGCAAGGCAATTGAGGCTACAGATCTTGAACCCATTTCTCAAGGAAGTTATTGGATGGTTCTTAAGTTATAAGTCTGTGGTGGAATATTGAAGAGAAATGGAATTGCTTTAGGGTTTTTATGGAGAACGAAGAGCCACAATTGGCATGTGCTATGATATGATTGAACATTAATTGGGCAAGTTTATAAATATTATCGTGCTAAAATATCTATGTTCATTTGTATATCAATTTATTTTATCATGAGAAATGGTCTTTACGTGTTCCTACGCTTTGGAAACCTTCCTAATTAATTTCAATACAAATGGAAATTTTTGGCTATGCCAAATTCAAAATACAAACATATATATAGTGGGGTCCTTTATATAAATTAGATAAAACTCACACGTGTGTGATAGGCCCATGATAAACCTAATTTATTTAAGTGTTTTTCCATTTATATACTACAAAAAAGTTTACCAAACAAAATTTTTTAACGCATTATGCTAAAAAAAACTGAGTTGCTGTTTCAAATTTATAAATAAAATTTAGGATATTGAGGTAAATTTACTCTCATCAGTGTAGACAAAGTTATGATAAATTAATTAATTAATTATATCACTTAAATAAAAATTTTAGTTATAAGATAACAAAACTTTTTCTTTTTTGAAAACTCCAATTTTGTATCAGCAGTAAAACTGAAAGTATCACTATCATATGAAAAACATCATTAGAATGATTTTAAGAAAAAAAAAAAATTCTTATCCTCGAACAAAATTCAAACCTTCAATCAAATCACTTAAATTATATAGAGAAGTCAAGTAAATGGCTTTGGGATGGTTTAGCAGTCTCATGGTTTGTAAAAAAATAATTTATATTAAAATAATTTAATTAGTTTTTTTTTTAAAATTTATTATTTATTTTCTGTTTATTTTAATTTTAAATTTATTTTTTATTTTTAATTAATAATTACTTTTTAAAAATTAATTTAATTTAATATTAATTATTAATATTTAATACATCTATAATTAATATTAAAAAATTATTATATTATTTTGTTAATTTAAAAAAAATCTTAATTTATACTTTTAATGATAAAAAATAATATAAAATTTTGATTTTAAATATTATAAAAATATTAATAATGATGGATAAAAATGATTGTTATTTATAAAATTAAATATTTATATTTCATTTAAAAATAATAAAAATATGAATAAATTCATTTAATTTAAATTTATTATTAATTTATTTAATGTAAATGAGTAAAATTAAATTTTATTATAATTAAATAATTCTAAATAAATAATTTTTTTCGTAAATATAAATGAATTGAATTTTACTAATAAAATTATTTTCTTATAAAAAATATATATTGATATTACACAATAATCTTTCAAAGAAAACTATATGCTGGCACTAAAAATAGAGTCACGTAAAGATGATGTTCGGTTTTACCGAGAAAAAAAAAAGATCTGAACCCTTCAGGTCTCAACTTTTCGTCAAAACTTGCCATCTCAATTAAAAGGTAAGACTTCATAAGAAATTACTATTAATAGTTACAATCCAACATATCCCCTTTACGCCTATAATCACAGGATCCCAACCAATTAGCCGGTGAGATCCCTTATCAACGAGCCGGCCACATCATTATCAAATTTTCAGAAAATACTATAATTAATTCCACATTTTTACAGTATAAAAACTAATGATTATAGAGACAAAAATACACAATTCTGACACAACTACTCTTGTGTTCTAAACAATTCTTTACATTCGCCCTATTCTCCAATTTACTAATTTAAGCGTCGGAATGACTGTCATACGCGTCAATCACCTCACGTTTTTTTTCTTGCAGGATTGACCAATCACAGCATAACTCTATTTTCGGCTATATCATTTGGTTCCATTGTCAGAAAATCCATTGAATTCTCTCTGTTCATTTGAATTAAAATCGATCTCTTCTCCTCTCTTACTTTAAAAAAAAATCTCTTGAAATGGCTGATGATTCACGAGCTGCAACTAAGGTTACTACCAATAAGTGCAACTGCGAATTTCACCATATGGCTAGAGGTGATAACGAAGAGGTCGATTTTCTAGCAAAAATGGCAAGGCAGAGGAAGGAGAATCATGGATGACACTTTTTGGCACACTGTCAACCGATGAATGGTCACTAAATAGGTAATAAAAAATCCTCTAAATATGCACTAATTAATGGTCAGTTGTACAGAAGATCCTCAATTCAACCATGGCTATAATGCGTAATGGAAGATGAGGGCCGAGAAATTCTTAAAGACATTCATAAAGGTAATTGTAGAAATCACGAAGGAATTTGAACGATTGCCCAAAAAGTATCCAGGTAAGGATACTATTGGCTAGTAATAATGCAAGATGCAAAAGAGCTTGTCCAAAGGAGTCATCGATGTCAAGCGCATGCAAGCACCTTGAGATTTTAGGAAGTTCGAACAAATGCAATCAGAGTAGCAATAAGGGTCTAGGGAAGTAGGACGTCATAAGATATTCAGCTCCTAAATCAAACCCCAAAGTTTTAAAATTGGTCGAGTTAGATAATTAAGTCTTTTAATTATTTTTGTAAGAATGTTTGGCATTTACATAAATGTAATAAAAAAAAACTATGATGTGTTTTTCAAACCTTTTTTATCAGGAATATCAGAGGAAAGCGTAGAGACAAAAGCAAAGCCACAAGGCGAGAATCCGTCAGACCATCTGGATGCTAGTCCTACTAAACAAGACATCTAATGTCAGGCCACAAGGAAGGTTCTTTTAGGCTATAATACGGATATCAGTCCTTATAAACAAGGCATTTGATACCAGGCCACAATGCAGATTTCACCAGGCCGACTAACACGGTGTTAGTCTCATTTTACAAAAAAATTTTAAGGTATCTGATGTCAGGCCACAAGACAGATTCCACCATGCCATAATATGGGTGTCAATCCCAATAAATAAGGCATTTGATGTCAGGTCACAAGGTGGATTCTGCCAAACCGACCAACCGGGTATTAATCCTGCTTCACAAAAAAGTTTCTAAGGCATTCCATGCCCAAGCCACAAAGCGTGTGTGAGTCAGGCCACGTGACTAGGCGTTATCTCGTTTCACAAAAAAGTCTCAAAGGCATTTGTCATTGCTCTTACAATCACTCCCACAAAACCAAAACTTTTTGCGAAGGAAGAAGGCCTATTGTAGACGAACGAGACTTTTTGACAATTGGCGAAGGTAGTACAGGTTGCTAAGCGAGCAAGTGAAATCTGCAAGAAGAAAAATTATCGAAAGCTCGTTAGGATTGGTCGGGGCGAGAAAATACTCGGAAGCTCGTTAGGGCTAGAGAATACCCAGAAGCTAGTTAGGGCTAGAGAATACCCAGAAGCTCGTTAGGGCTAGAGAATATCCAGAAGCTCGATAGGACTGAAAAATGACCAGTAGCTCGTCAAGACTGGTTGGGGCAAGAAAATATTCAGAAGTTCGTCAAGGCTAGAGAATGCTCGGAAGCTCGATATGGCTGAAAAATTACTAGAAGCTCGTCAGGAATGCCCAGAAGCTCGATAAGGCTGAAAATGATCAAAAGCTTGTCAGGGTAAGAAAATATTCAGAAGCTCGTCAGGACTAGAAAATGCCATGAAACTCAATAGGGCTGAAAAATAACCGGAAACTCGTCAAGACTGATCGGGGCGAGAGAATATTTGGAAGCTCATTATGGCTAGAGAATGCCTGGAAGCTCGATAAGGCTGAAAAATAAGCAGAAACTCGTCAGGGCTAGTCGAGGCGAGAAAATATTCAGAAACTCGTCAGTAATAAAGAATGCCCATGTAACGACCCGAAAATCGGACCGCTACCGATGCTAGGATCCAGATCGGCTTAAGGCCGCCGGGACCCGTAGCAAGCCTAACATACATCCTGTATACCTGTTTAATCCCATATATGATCAACAATTACATAAAAATTTAAAACTTTTTCATTTATTCATTCATTCATTCATTCATTCGTTCCTTCACCAAGCTTAACCTGTGCATGCACAAATCATGACATAAAACCTCTCACTGGAGTCCTCATCAAATACTCCAATAGGGTATCATAACATACATTAAGCTTGGTTTTCAATCATCATCATTAAACATTTAAGATCATGTACTGGAAAGGGATTAACAACATACAATGGTCAAGCACAACTCTAAACTTCCATAAGCATCATTACATTACATTTCTATACTATACTCTTACATTACATCATATTCATGTCCACATCTAGCTATTACATAAAATATGACTCTACTCCTGCTGACCTCCTGGTCTACCCTGTACCTGCAAATCTGGGGGTTAAGGGAGAGGGGTGAGCTATAAAGCCCAGTGAGCAGAATAAATAAACATTCAATTTAAATTTCATGCTTTCATGAAATGCAACACATTACAAACAAATCACATCAAGGATGGACTTGTCACCAGTAGTCCTCTACATAGTCCAACTGTGCCAGGGGCGTAGAATGGGCCTCACTGGTCTTTCTCTTACATAACATAACATAACATAACATTCCAACTGTGCTAGGGGCGTAGAATGGGCCTCATTGGTCTTTCTCTTACATTGTGCCAGGGGCGTAGAATGGGTCTCACTGGTCTTCCATACCGTATCATCATCATATCATATCATACGAGGACTAAAGGATCATCCAACATCCATCCACATCAACATCAAATAATGCAATGCAACATATTCATGAATTCTAATGCAAACAATCTAGAATATCACGTGGCATTCATGATGCGTGAATCATGCTAAAACTTTCATTATTTTACTTTAAAACATAAGGAGTCATTCTACTTACCTCTGGCTAGCTCTGACCAGACACTGAAGTAGCTATCTCACTGCTGACGTCCTCGGTTCCTCGGGTCCGAACCTACACAGGTGGACTCAAATGAGGGACCAAATATACATGAACATGACTCTAAAATACTCCCCAAAAATCCCCCCTAAAACTCCTTAAAACAATCACATAAATCATGCAAAGGAAGGCTGAACAGGGCACTTTCGGCGGCCGAAAGTCCCTCCAGAGCCGAAACTCAGCCACTTTCGGCGGCACCTTCGGCGGCCGAAAGTGGGTTCCAGAGCCGAAACTCATGCATGTTCGGCGGCACCTTCGGCGGCCGAAACTCCCTTCCAGAGCCGAAAGTCCACTTTCGGGAGCAGGGTTTGGCAGCCGAAAGTTGGCCTCCACAGGCAGGTTCGGCGGCCGAAAGTCCCTTCGGCTGCCGAACCTGAGTTCTCCCAAAGGGGCAGAAACTCAACTCCAACATGCACAAATGCCTCCCAAACTTCCAAACATGCATCCAACCCTCTCAAAATCATGCATACACACATACAACAACACATAGGGGTCTCAAACTAACCTAAACCCCAACAACAACATAAAACAAGCAACTCAGCAACCTACATTGCCCAAAACTCACATAAAAATCTAACAATATTCAACTAACCTAAACATGCATTTCTACCCCATGAATCCTCTTAAAACTTGTTTAAAACATAGTATGAGCTCAAGATCGACTCTTACCTCTTGAAGATCGAGAGAGAGTGTGACTTAACTTGGAGATTTGGGGAGGATGGGTTTCCTGAGGTCTCCAAGCTTCACAACTTCGATCTAAGCTCGAAATCTTCAAAAATCAAGTGAAAACTCATAAGAAAATCATGAAGATTCGAAGGAAGAAGCTCAAAATCGATGAGGGACGGCGGAGAACTCACCTTGGCCGAAAACGGGGAGAAAAGCTCACCCGTTCGGACATAGGGATCCCTTTATAGGTGGCTGGCCAGGCCACTTTCGGGGGCCTAACGTGCCTCCGCATGCATGCCATGTTCGGCGGCCGAACCTGGACTTCCCTCACTCATGCCTTCGGGGGCCTAAAGCACTTCCAAAATACATACATGTTCGGCAGCCGAACTTGAGGTTCGGCTGCCGAACCTGGGTCTTCCTCCAAGGTTATTTTCATACAAAACTCATTTCCTTTCTTACTTAAAACCATAAAATACATTAAAACATCTTATAAAAATATGGTTTTACCCTTCTAGAGGTTTTCAACATCCGAGATTCCACCGGACGGTAGGAATTTCGATACCGGAGTCTAGCCGGGTATTACAGCCCAGAAGCTCAAGAGGGTTGAAAAATGTTTGGAAACTCGTTAGGGCTGGATAATGCCCAGAAGCTCATTAGGACTGAAAAATATCCAAAAGCTTACCAGGACTGGTTGGGTCAAGGGAAAGCCCAAAACTTACCAAGGCGTTGCAATATCACTCGGATTAATTTTGGTACGGTGCTGGATAAAATCTTGGACTGGACTGATCGGCAGGGCGAGTAAGAAGAAAGTAAGGACAACACATATAGAAGCTGACTTAGTTCGACGAACTAAAATAAGACCGCATGATTTTTCTAGGAACAGCCAGTATGATTTACACTCTAGGACCATGACACATTTTACGACCAGACCATTAGAAGGGTATCCGCTACACTAACAATCGGATGTCAGTCCTGATTAATAAAATTTTCAAGTTGTTATCATGACCGGATGTTAAGATTGATTGATTGATTATTTTTAATTTATTTCATAGCCACAACGCAATTGTCACTTATGAGCAGGAGCAGACAAAATGATGCGAGTATGGAAGGTCAATATAAACAAACCACACGCCCCTCAGATCGTGAAGACAATTGTCACCTTCAAATTTAAAGAATCAAAGACCAGCAGGAGACTTATGATATTACACAATAATCCCCTAAAGAATGCCATGTGTTAGCACTCAAAGATAGGGTCACGTGAAAAGAGTTTGATCAGATGATGCTCGGTCTCACCGAGAGAAAAGAAGACTCGAATGCTCTAGGTCTTGATTCTTCGTTAAGACTCGCTCTCTCAACTGTAAAACGAGGCTCTATAGGAAGTTACCGTTAATGGCTACAATCCAGTAGATCCCCTTTATTCTTATAATCAAGGGATCTCCGACCAATTAGCCGGTGAGATCCCTTATCAACGAGCCGGTCATATCATTGCCGGATTTCTAGAAAATATTACAATTAACCCTACTTTCTTACAATATAAATAATAATCATAGAGACAAATGTATGTAATTCTAATACAATTATTCTTGAATTCTAAACAATTTCCTTATATTCATCATATTTTTTTTACCTTCGTCATATTTTTCAGTTTACTGACTTGAATATCGATGTGACTGTCGTAGACGTCAATCACCTCACGTTTTCTTTGCAAATTGACCAATCACAACACAATTTTATTTTTTGCCACATTACATACCAAATAAAAGCATAAAGAAATTGACAAAAATTTAAAAAAAAAATACATACGAAAATAACGAAATTTTTATTTTTTCCCATTAATTATACTTAAACCAAATAGAATTCTCCCAAAACCATTATGCATTTATGCTCATGTGAGCACGTCGTGATGGCATATGGGGCAAAATTTAGCTGGCATTACAAGATGTTGAATATTGTCACGAGCTTCCACCCTGGGTTTGATTATTAGTTAATATCTCGTAGGTTTATTTATTTATTTAATTTATAAAGTACCTCGTGGGATTATTGATCATTAATGAAAAGGTTTCAAGAGAGAATATGCTATTGATTCAAAGCGTAATTAATGAGCAAATATTTCATAGATTTATGTCCCTGAAGAGAAGAAGGTTCCTTCCATGTGCAGCTAGCTCAAGTTCATAAACGAAGACGAAATTTAAAAAGCAAATTGTTTCATAACAGCACTTTCAGGTTTAACTTAGTGGTAAGTGTATATGAATAACTCTGAAAGATCTCAGATTCTGTTTTGCCAATCTCTCAATTCTCATTTCAAAAATAAAAAATATTGCATAACACTATATATATATATATATATATATATATATATATATATATATGCAACTATACGTACAGAAATGTGTTGATAACTGATTCATCGTCCTTATAGGATTTTTTTTTTTCAATTGTCTTTTTATTAATAAAATAATCACAGTTTTTTTAATTCAATTAAAGTAAATGGATGATTCGTTAAAAGAATCAGGAATTGAAGAAGAAAGCAAGAATACAGTAACCTTATTGGTTCAATACTTTCGTGGCTTATGCAGAAACTAAACATCCCAAAGCTGAAAATCAACCGTGAGGCAAACAAAGCAATCAATTAAACAAAAAGGACTTATGGAAACTGGAATCCTTCTGGAACCTTCTTGCCGCATTTGTTGAGCACCAGGCTCAAGTCGACGGGAATGTTGAGATTAATGCCCAAGACATTAGCTTTGATGGCAGTGCAAAGACAAAGAGCAGCTTCAAGATCAACAAGATTGGCAATGAGGCTGCAGCAAGGTGCCTCTGGTGGGATCTTAATTAGACCCAACACATTGGCGCATACTTTGAACTTTAGGGCATCCACAGGGCAAGTCGCAGCGCTCCCCATGCTGAAGAAGAGAAGGTTGAGGGAGAGCAGCAAGGCAATGGAGTCTACAGCTCTTGAAGCCATTTCTCAAAGACTTAAAGGATGGTTTATGATGGAAATGGTGAATGGATTAGCTGGGGAACGAGGATTTTATAGACGGAGATTAATCAAGAACAGGCATGTAAGTGTTCGAAAATGCTGAATGTGAGCCATGTGAGCACGTTGCTATGGAATTATCATGCACAGTGAAGAGTTACGTTTTAGAGAATCCTGCAGAATATGCCCGTTGTTTTCATGTGAGATGGAGTTCGATAATTATTTTGTGTTTCTCTTTTGTCGAATTTCTTTTATAATTGAATAAATTTAACCAAGAGTGATTAAATTTCAATTTCATGAATTAGGGAAGAAGTTAAAAATTTAAACTTCACAGTTGAGAATGAGATATCAATGTTAGATATAGAGAATTGGGAGTTAAAAGCAAATAAAAGGATACATATTTCATATTCAGAAGGAAAATGAGGTGAAAATAAAGATGAAGATATGATGAATGTCTAAGATTCTGATGAAGGGTGTCTGCTCTCTGTAGCTTTATGTTGTCTTTTTGTGTCACCTTTTACTAGTTTTGACTGCCCTTTTCTCCATGGATAATCAACTAGCAAACCTGTCTATTGATGATGAGGAGGATATTGAGTTGGTCTTAGAAGGGTCTCCATGGGCTTTTAACAGACACTTGTTAGTGCCCCACCCATTGAAGGATCAATTTATTGACAGGTAAATTGTCAGCTGACAATTTAAATAGTGATGTGGCACATTTTTATAATATAAAATTTATATTATATTTTTTTATTGTATTACGTTTACTTATTAAAAAATAAATATTTAAAATTAAATTTGTTTACTCCCAGAAATTAAAAAATTATTTTCAATAATTTTTTCAACGGTGCCGAACAAGTCTACTATATCACCAAAAGACCATTTTAGTTTAAGTGTCAAACAAATCCATCTTGTTGGACACCGGTTCAAAAACCGGAAGAGTCGCTCAGTTTCTCTATTTAAACCCAAAAAAATTTCTTTCTTCGACTATAATTAAAGAAGAGTATTGGTAAAATAAATATTTTTATATTTTTTATATTAAGCTTAGTTATTAAAAATAAATATTTAATATTAACTTTTTTTATTCTCAGAAATTAAAAATTTTCATTTTGTTGATTGATCTCATTGAAAAAACTATTCAGTAATTTATATAACCAAAATAATATTTCAGATTAAAAAATCTTAGTGTTAAATATTTATTTTTTAATAACTAAATTTAATATAAAAAAATATAATTTAAATTTAATATTGAAAAATGTGACACATCATTATTGAATTTGGCAGTGTGTTGACATGGTAGACTTGAATATAATGAAAAAATTCAACCCTATACACTATTTTTTGCATTATTTTGGTGTTTTGCATTAAAATGGTGCAATATTCTCTCCAATCTTCTGCACTAATTTTAACACAAAAAAAAATATTCTATTTATATTCTTCTCTTTTCTTAATATTATATTATTTATTTTACTTTAATTTTATTTATATATTTCATTCAAAAAATTCATATAATTTTATATATTCACTTTAAATATTTATATATTTTATATTTTCATTCAATATTCAAATATTTAATTATTTTATAAATAAACAAAAAAAAATTTCAATAATTGTGAATATATTAATTTAAATTAAATTTCAATAATTATAAAAATATAAAATAAATTAAAAATATAATAAATTATAAGAGTCAAAAAAATTAAATTTAATTAAAAATATATATAAATTTTAAATTATATTATAATTTAAAAAATAGAAAAAGATATAAATTTTAAATTATATTATAAATTTTAAAAAAAAAAATGGCGCTGTTTTAGTGTCACACCATATTTGGCGTGACACTATAGCGGTGCGTCAAATCGGACAAATCTATTACGTAAGCAAACTAGTTGTTCGAACAAGCAAAGTATCGAATAAAATGCTTGTTCGATATGTGTAATTTTGAGAATAGGCGGAGAAAGAAATTTATATTAGAGAATTCGTGGCTCCTTGAACCGGATATCACGAGTTTGTGAAATATGGGTGGAACGAGTTAGAGAGGGGCTGTATCATGGATAAAAAGAGAGTTATTGAAGAGGAAGGATTTTATAAAGAAGCAGCTTCACGATAATAGATCAGACCCGCTAAGAGCTTTTGGCTGAAACAGGAGGATAAGAATTCACAATTTTTTTTCATGCCTAGATGAATGCGAGGCGGAAAAACAATAAAATCCTTAGGCTAAGAAATTCAAAGGGTTTTAGGGTTAACAATAATGACGGGATGCAGCGGTTGGTGGATGATTACTTCACAGATTTGTTTGATTCTTTCCCAACAGATTTTGATAATGTTATTCATCTTGTAAAAAAGAAGGTAACAATGGAGGATAATCGAGCTCTTACAGCTCCTTTCACTTTCAAGGAGTTCAAATATGCCATTTTTTCTACACACAAAGAAAAAGCCCCAGGTTTAGATGGATTAAATCCCATGCTCTATCAGAAGTTTTGGCACATTATTGGTGAGGATATCTACAGGAGGGGGCATGGGTTTTAGGGACCTCTAAGGTTTCAACTTGGCTCTCTTTATAAATAGTTCTGGGGAATTCTTGCGAAAAAAGTAGTGAGATGGAGGGTGAGAAATGGAAACAATGGTATGGTTTGGAGGGATCCATAGATCAGAATCGTTCTTTGGGGAGGCTGTGCCACGAACGGGTGATCCAAAATTGTCAGGTCAAGACCTGTTTATAGAGGGGCGACGAACTTGGGATGATGGCAAGGTGTGTAGCTTATTTGGTGAGAGGGATAGGAGGGCTATTCTGTCCATTTCATTGGGTAGAAGTAATGTGGATGATCGGTTGATTTGGATCAAAGAGAAGAGGTATTTGTATACTGTGAATTCAGCATATTATGTCTGCCTTGAGTTTCCAGGAAAGGGTAAGAGATTCCTTATGGGTCAATGGGTCAACTGGTCTTGTATTTGGCGTTCTCATAACTATATATAGTATAAAAAAGTTAAAGAGTATAAAATAGGCTATGGTTAATAAGTGACATACTTATATTTATATCAAGTGACATATTTAAATTTATATAATTATGCCAAGTGTTACTTTTAATATTTTTTATTTTTATTTTTAAATTATATTTTCATATTTAATAATATTATTAATTAATGTGTTTATAATAAATATAATTTATTATCTTTATTATTACAATTTATATATAATTTTTAAATTTTCTTTTATTATTATTGGTATATGACTTTTTAATATAATATATTAATTTATAATTTAAAAAATCTAAAACTAAAAATTAATCTATATAAGTGAAACAATTAATTCATACTAAATATTTATGATATGTGGCATAAATATTTATAATTTTTTATATTTTTTTATTTTTATTTTTATATAAAATAATAAAAAATACATGTACTAAGAGAAGTAAAATTGCTTTTATATTACCGCTGTAATTAACATTTACTTATCATCGAAATCTCTAGCGAGTTGCTTAGGATCTTTGAAAACATCGGCATCTCCAGATGTAAGCATTTTAGGAATTCAAAACTAATTATTAAGCAATTAACAATTTACAAATTATAAAATGTGATGTAAACAACAGGTGTTGGGGCAGTGGTAAGCTCACTGCAATACCAAGTAGAGAATTCATGTTCAATTTTCAGAGACAATATTATTGTTTGGCGACAAGACAACTACAAAGTCGAAGAATTAATCTTCTGTGCACCAAAAAATTGAAAAAGGTAGGCCATCCTGAATCCAAAGAAGGATGTGTTCAATAAATCAAATATTGAACACACAACCTTCTTTTTTTAAGAAAATAGAGCAGGACTGCTTCAGACACTCGAATAGGATGAGTATAAATCTGAACGAGAATAATGTTTGTATATCTGGCTAAGCAACAACGAAATTTTAAATACAACCAGAGTTTAGAGATCCAGCTACATCCACAAACCCAAGTTCACGGGATGTACTTTTTATCACGCTTCCTGCCTTCTCTTTTTAATTATATATTCTTTTTTTATAATAACACAACTAATTTTATTTTCTCACACTGGAAGAAGAATGTAACGGTGTAAAAGAATCCCCATAAGTTTTGCAGGAATCAGATTTAAACAAAACCATATAAAACTGTTAGATTCATGAGGTAATGTCAACTACAACCATTATTTTTCTTAACTGTTTGCAATTCCACAAGCAACAGATGAACAAAAACGAAACATGTATGTGAAACAGCAACCATACAATTCCTTTGCACAGATTAACTAAGGTTCTCCGCCAAGCTCCACCCGCAAGTTGTCATATGGATATACTTTCGGTGTCTGGTCAAACAAATTCAGAAAATGTTAAATGTTGCACAACGCTAAGTAAGATTACATCCTTCCCAACTTCTAATGATAAAGGCATTACCCCATCACTGGATAGATATACATGTAACAGCCAAGTGTTTAAAATCTTAACAAATCTATATCTAACAAATTGAAGGTATGCACCTAGCCAAATAGCAGTCTCAAATCAATCACAAAGTCATGCTTGAAAAAACAAAAGGAAATTCAGGAAATATTTTTTTCAAATATCCTTAATAACTCCTCGAAGTAGGTAATTTCAGCCATCACTCAAAGCCACAAGCAGTAAGCACATCATAAATAATTGATTTTCACTAATGACAGAAAAGATAAAATGCAAAGGAATGACAAAATGAAATTGGGAATATAGACAGTTGACTCGTGAAGAGACCTACAGAACTGCATTATTCTTCAAAGGATAATATAAGCATCAAGGAACTTCTTCCTACAATGACACTACAGTGACATTTCCTCCCACAAACAGGGATTGCAAAACCTAGAATGATTATATTGTTTAAACAAGATTCCCCTGCTCTGAGCCATTTTTTGATGAGATGCAATTCAAAAATAAACTATATCATGCACCATGGTCCCAATTTATTACTTGGAATCCCCATGAACACAGGCAATACTTACTAATCAATCGGACTTAAACATTTTTGGGGTCAAACAGTCATTTGTATTACTGCTGAAAAAAGAAATTCCACCTACCCAAAGGAGGAATATCAGCTCATTCTGACTGACAAACTTTTAGCTTCCAAAGTCAGTGGCAGCAATACATGAAAACAAATGAGACTTTCCAAGGAAGAACATGAGCACAATTAACAAATATTTACAGGCTTAAGGACTATGAAAGGGCTTATAAGACCCTTGAATGATCAATGGCCTAAATATAAATAAATCTTACAAAATCATCAGCATCATAAATTGCATATTATGCTGTCTTGGAAAGGAAATCAGATCATTTCACATAAAACAACAGTACGAGGGATGGCATGTTCAGACCATAAAGATGAAAACCAAGTGTAAGCAACATGAAGACGGAGGATCAAACTTAATATAGATTCATGTGCTCCCCTTGGCTGCAGCTGGATATGGTGTGGTACAGAACCAAGTAGTGGAAGGGAATGTCAGCAGATTATGAATTATATGCGAGACAGGAAACAATGGTGCTAATAAAAAGCATAATTTGAATGCCAAAGAGGAGTCTATGCATATTATGGGCACATTAATTGCTTTGTCCCAGAAGTTATTTCTTTGTTATGAATATAGAAGAACCAGATTTGTTTTATTTCACTTATGCAGCTTTCTTGATTGCCTCTACATCAAGTAAATTTGGTTAATTCTTTTTATGTTGTATCCGCGAAAATATCATTTTTTTTCCGATGGATAAACATCATCGAGTTTTGAATGACAATCAAATGGAGACCAGAGGAATATTATAGCAACATTGTTCAGATCCTCCAAAAAAGATCTAAGGCCTGATACACTTCTAATAGTTTTTGAACTGAATTTATGAAAACACAATTGGTACAGAAGACTTTGAGTCTAATTCAACAATTGTAACATTTAAATACACTCTTAAACCATTCATCTTTGTCCCCATTAAATGTTAAAGAACAACATACCTTAACAAAAGGGCCACTTCCCTCACTTGTCGGAAAATAAACTAGTTTAAACAGAGGGGAAATACTGTTGATAGTGGAAAAACTGATTGATAATAAATCAAGTAAAGATTGCAAAGTCAGGATATTGAGTTGCATGTGTGTCATTCAAGAAGTTCCAAGATTAAAATCAAAGGTTTAGAGTAAAACAACAGGACTAAATAATTAAATATGACACAACAAGAACAGCATGTACGCAACCGATGCATCTTCAACGATACTATGCACTGTATTGAAACTGGATTCAAGTAGAGTTCATCATACAGTATTTATCAATTATCAACTCAAATCTCATTCGCTATCCAAATTGACAAGATGACCCCCTCCCACCAATTGACATCAAA
Source organism: Manihot esculenta (assembly GCF_001659605.2). Classification (NCBI taxonomy): domain Eukaryota; kingdom Viridiplantae; phylum Streptophyta; class Magnoliopsida; order Malpighiales; family Euphorbiaceae; genus Manihot; species Manihot esculenta. Next base: position 28,204,276 of record NC_035161.2, read on the forward strand.
ATTGAAACAAACACCAATTCCATTTCTTACCAAAACCAAGCCCTTTTCATTGTAACAAAGAAACATCACAGTTTGATGCAAAAACAAATAAAATTGAGGGTTGTTTGCCTTACATATGGTATCTTAGAAGCTTTATCATTCCACACTGCTAACAGTCCCAGTGAAGCGAAAAAGCCCAAACCTCCACACAGCCAAGCCAAAGCCTCATACTGTTCATCCCCCACCCAACAAAAAAAAAAAGGTCGATTCCAAAAAAAAAATCAGATAAGGAGAAGAATTAGATCTTTATGGCTTTGTATTATTACCTTTCCAACCGTATCGGCAATGCGATCAATACAAGGCTCAGGAAACGGAGTCCCGTTGTCCCAAACCAGTTCATCATTTACTGGAAGCTGAAGCACAGAAAACAAATAAAGAAAATTTAGGGATTTAATAGTTTATTTTCGATGCTTTCAAAAATATGGCAAAAGAAAAAAAAAATTGCAGACATGGAGTTATCTATAAGAGAAAGAATTGTGAATACGGACAGGTTTTTCAGGGACGATGTGTTTGCCGACGGGTAGACCCATGCCAGAGCGAAGACGAAGAGAAGAGGCGACGGAGCGGCTAACGACACCGTTTCCTCCCATGATCCGTGATGCCACGTTGCACAATCTCCCTGCCATTTTCTTTCTGTTTCTTGGGTTTTCCTCAAATATTCCACTATTTCTCTCTAGCCAGTTACTCCTTTATCGCTGGTGACCGACTGCCGGAATTCAGCTCTCGAGCTCTATTAACCTGGATGTTAGCTGGTGCGATCTGGAGTCTGGACGACTACAATCACATGGATCAGAAAATAACTCTAGCCCATATTCGGCCCAATTAGAAGCTCAAGAGGACCTTTTGTTTCTTTCACTAATCTGTCAAGCCAACCACCAGAATTAATTTAATCCCAAGAATTGCCCCTCCACAAAGGAACTTTACCTAAATGAGATCTACATGGAGCAGTGAAACCTATATAAAATATTATATATTTATATTAAGAGTTTATTTAAATCTATCTACGTAATAATACAAATAAATGCCTATATCAAAAAAAATTAACATTTAAATTAAATATTAAAATTACAGTTAAAATCATATAAAAATTATAGAACTTATATATTTATACATGGATTTATATAAATATAGTTTAAATAAGTTAAAGTATTTCCTTTGAAAAATAATTCGCAATTTTGAAGTCTCTCTAGTTAGATTAGAGAAAAAAAATTTCCCTCTTTTTTATTTTTCTTTCTAAGATTTTGTTATCATCTCTCTGCTACGATCATCGATCATCTCCTGCTCTCTCTCCACATGAAGATGTAGATTTCTCTTTTCCACTTTCAGGTGGATGGGTGTAAATATTTTTTAAATATTTTTTTTTAGTTGGCTTTTATTGGTTAGAGTATCAAAAGATATGTACTTTTTTTTTTCCGTTTGTTTGTAGTGTACTTCTGATACTATGGATTTTATAGGGCTGTAAATGAGCCAAACTATTCGTGAGCTACTCGAAACTCGACTCGATAAAAGCTCGACCGAGTTCGGCTCGTTTTTTAAACGAGTCAAACTCGAGCTCAATTTTGAGACTCGTCACTTAAACGAGCTGAGTTTGAGCTCCGTAGTATTCGGTTCGTTAAGGCTCGCGAGCTGACTCGTTTTTAGGCTCGCGAGCTGGCTCGTTGAGAAGGCTCACGAGCAGACTCGTTAAATAAGCTCGTGAGTAATATTATTTAAATAAATTGATGAACCAATTCGTTAAATAAATTTATGAACAAGTTCATATATTATTAAAAAAATAAAAATAACTATAAAGTTATAAAATTTAAACTATTATAAATACTTGAAAATTATAGTATTGAAAATTATAAATAATTAAGATTAATTATTATAATTAATATTCTTTAAAATTAAATTATAAAAATATTTTGTATATAATTATTATAATAAGATTCCATAAAATTAATGTATAATCACAAATAATTAATATTAATTATTATAATAAGTATTCTTTAAAATTATAGTACTACATGATAAATTGAGTTGTAAAAATTATATACATTTTAAAATTAAAGTATAATTATAAAAAAAATTTTGTATATAATTAAGTATATAATATAAAAGATGATAATAATTATCAAAGTATATTAATAATAATTAATTAAGGTTATATGGATGTTGAAGTTGAAATTCAAGTTAACTAATTGAACAAGCATGAAGATGATTATGAAGATAATTAAATTATATTAGCTTGTTTCAACTGTTGGAAGTTGGAATCAACTTTATTCGTTTGATATTAAACTTTGTGTGTAATCTAATTTTATTATGTTGTTGAATTTATATTTATTTGTGTTATTTTAGTTATAAATTGTGTTATGTAATTTTTTTTATGTACACTCTCTTATTTTTATATTATTTAAATTAATGATGATTAAAAACTGATTAAAGTGTAATTATTAATTCGAGCTCGAGCATGAACTTCAACTCAAACCAAACTTTTTAATTTTGAGTTCGGTCTCGAGCTTTTTTAACGAGTTTCTTAATCAAGCTTTCCGAGTTCGAGCTCGAATTTTATTAACGAGCTTCTTAATCGAGCTTTTCGAGCTCGAACTCGAATTATATTCGTTATTAAATCGAACGAGTCTTTCACGAGTCGAGCTCGAATCGAGCTCGATTATAATATTTAATTCTCGAGCCGACCTTGAATCAAATATTAGAGCTCGAGTCGAGGTCGAACTTCCAAACTTTTTTAATAAACGAGTTTGAGCTTTACAAAACTCGGCTCGATTACACCCCTATGATTTTATATGCAGGTTGGAGCTCTCATGTGCCTTAATCGCCAAGAATAATTATGGTTGGGTTTAATGGATCTTTTTTTTTTTTTGTGGCGAGCACTTTTTGGGAACGTTATTGATATTCTTGTTAGCTACTCAGTATCTCCAAAACTAGAGGAGTCAAAAACCTCTCTTTGCTGCCCATCAATTTTCATGACTCAGATCCTCTCTTCCCTGTCTTTGTAGTTGTATTTTTTTTTTTTTAATTCTCTTCCAGTAGCCTTCTACATGAAGTTGTTTCTTTTTGAGAATCCTCTCGCTTTCTCATTATTTAGTGATTGTTTTTTATAATTTTCATCCGCATTTTCTCTTTACCAACTTTTGATAGTGGCAACGCTTCTAATTTGAGTTTTCAAGCAAATTGGGATTTAAAAATTCACATCTTCTTTCGAATTTGGGAGTATAAAATTGAAAGCAAAGTATACTGCCATTTCATACAATCTCCTAAATGGAGGACGATGCTTTGCTCTTTTTCTATGGAAGATAATCCAAGGTCTCGACTCTAGAGCACTTCAGCAGTTTTTTATTGTCAAATTGTCCCAGATTAAATTGAGGGTTATTTTATTATATTTTTCTCTTGAAATAACTAAAAACTTCATTACATACGAAAAAATTTATTCAATTATATTTTTCTCTTGAAAACAAAATACAATAAATAATATTTCTATAATTTAAATTTTTATCCTGAATATATTTTTTAATTTTCTGCATATACAGGAAACTAAAGAAATTTAAAGAAAATGAAGATGAAATACAGCATATGTAGTCACATGATGTCCATAGAGCTAGCCACTTATATTCCCAACTGGCTTTGCACATCCAGGAGAGTCTTAGCCGAGTCCCTGAGTCGTTGTGCCTCTTCCTCCGTCAAATGTACATTGGTGATTCCCAAGACTCCGCCTCTACCCAACTGCGCTGGCAAGCTCAAGAACACATCTCCACCGTCAATGCCATAGAAGCCCTTTGCAAGAACTGAAACAGGATGAATTTTCCTCTGATTTCTAAGTATGGAGCGAGCCAAGTTAGCCGCAGAGTAGCCAATTGCCCAAGAAGTGTAGCCCTTGAGATTAATCACTTCGTATGCACTGTCCACAACTGCTTTGTGAATGTTCTCCAGTGTCTCCTTCTCGTAGGCGATTTCCTGCTTCTCTAAGAAGCTCAATATCGGCACCCCACCGACACTTATGCTGGACCATAATGCCACTGAACTGTCACCGTGTTCCCCGACGATGTAAGCCTGTGAAAATTATACAATCATCAATATTTCTGTTTTAGAACCCTAAAAAATGGTTGAATATAAAGGTAAGAGATCAATGCCTGCACGTCCTGGGCGGTAACGTCGAGATGATCCGCGATCAAGAACCGAAACCTTGAACTGTCCAAGTTCGTGCCAGATCCGATAACCCGATTCGATGGAAACCCAGATAACTTCCACGCAATGTACGTCAGAACGTCAACTGGATTAGAAACAATCATCAAAATGGAATTGGGGGAGTACTTAGCAAGCGGAGGGATAATCATTTCAAACAGGGTAACGTTTCTCTGCAGCAGGTTCAGCCTAGACTCTCCTGGGATCTGGCGGGCACCGGCAGTGATGATACAGAGATCGGATCCTTCAGTGATGGAATAATCAGCAGAAGCAAGGATTTTGGTGCGAGGAAGGAAGGCAGCGGCGTGTTGAAGGTCGAGCATTTCTCCGCGGAGCTTGTCTGCCTTTGCATCAACGAGAGCGAGCTCGTCGACCAAGTCTTGGGTGAGGATGGTTTGGGCGATGGCCATCCCGACATTGCCCGTGCCAACAACGGAGATTTTGGTGTGGCGCTTGGTGGGGGAAGGAGGAGCAGTGTTGTGGATGGGCTTGAAGAAGACCTGGCTCAAGTCCAGCCCTCCTGGGCCTAGTGAACCTGAAGGACTCTTGTGCATGGTGAAAGCTAAAAATAATCGAAAGTTCTCTGCGTTTGATTTATGTGATGAAGAGAGGGAGGAGATTGTAGCATTTATGGAGGAATGGAAGAGAAATTGAAGGGGGTAGGTGGCACAAGTCAAGTGGAGCAGATAGAAAGAAAAATCAAAGTGACAGTTTTTTCAGTTTTCAACGTTTAACGTTCTGGAAGGGCTTACCAAGCGCGTGAAACATCACCCGATTCCTACCGCAGGACTTTTTAGGGGTATAATTTGTAAAAACTTATAAATTGGTTAGATTACTTTATAAATTTTAAAAATTATTTGATTTATTTATTTATAATATTTTATGTATTTATAAATTTAATTTATAAATTTAAAAAATAAATTAAAATAATTAATTTTTTATTTTAATATTTATAAGTACTAAATTTATAATTTAATTTGATTGAACAAATTATTGTATTGTTTTTATTTAATTTTAAAATTTTAATATATTTTTTAATATTATTTCATAATTTTAATAATAAATATATTTATAAACTATTTATTATCAAATAATCAATTGATTATTTGCTATTTATAAACATTTTAATTAAAGATATAACTATTTAAAAATTTTAAATATTTTAATTTTTACGCGCTTCGGATGCGCTTGGCCCTCCAAGTTTTCTTCGAATCTCCAAGCATGTGCCCTGTGAGGGAGAAATTATATACGGTAGACCGGTGCAGAGAGCTGAGGTGGGTGCACACGTCTTCGACGAGGCACAACAGAAGTGCGCTGAGGATCACCATCGTCCAATCATATCGTTGCTTTTGATATGTCAAGAGCAGTGATGGAGCCACGACGTAAGTCACGTGGGATGACTCGTGATGTACTGAAATGGGACAAAAATGCCAACTCTCCTTCCTGGTATTTCTTTCCTTGGAGTGAACACAAAGCGTTTGCCCAAATCTACGGGCTGCCTTTCTTTACCTATTTGTTTCTCATAATTTATTTTCTAAAAAAATAATTAAAATAAATTTTTATAAAACCATAAAATTATTTAATTTAAAATTATTGATTTTAACTAAAGGGATGAAACGAGAAGTTAATGATTTGATTAATGTATAAATTTAATTAATATTATGAAAGTTTTCTGTATTAATTTTTGGAAATGATTAGACTAATAATATGAATTTTTCAACCTCTATAAAGTATTCTGGTGATTTTAATCAGTGGCCATTGAAAATTCTTTTCGAGAATAATGATTAGAAACTATATAATAAAAAATTATAAAAACATAATATATTAATATCTCATACTTAAATTTTAGAATATTGAAACTTCAAACTTTGAAAATAACCAGAAGCTTAATTTGCATCAAAATTTTGGGAAAAGTAGTCTTGCATGTCGTTTTCTGCACTATAATGTTTCGTTTCGACCATACATTTTTCTTAAGCGTGCAAAGGGAGCATTGTTCAGTCTTTCCCACTGCACAAGTAATTCACATACTAATACGAGAAAACCAGGTGCTACATCCCTCCTCTCATCAAACATTCTAGAAAATATATGGAAATAGAAACCTCCAATGGTGGAAAGGTCATTAAATAATTTAATTATTTTTTAAAACTATCTTATTTTCTTAAGTAAACTATAATTTTAAAATAATTAGATATTAATTGAATACTTCACCTCCCATCATTTTTTACACTTTATTAATACATAGTAAGAAATATAATTTTTTTATTAATTTTTTAATTTTATTTTAAATATATTAAATTTTATTAAATATTAAAAAAATTTTCTTAAAAATAAATAAAATTATAATAATTAATTCATATATTATTATACCTTTAAAAAAAAGTTGAAAATAATTTTAAGATAATGAAAAAATATAAATAAAAAATATAGAAAAGAAATAGTATTTGTTTTAAAAATTGAAAAGTTGACTAAATCAAAACTCCAAATAACTTGTATAAATAAAAATTTGTAATATTAAAAAGCAAATCAATAGTTCTCCATTATTATCCAAAAAATTTATCTTTACTATAAATCCAACCCATATAAATTGATTTCTCTATGAAAAAAATAATAATAAAATTTATTTTCATATATTTTAAATTTATAATAAATCGAATCACCTAAAAATTCTCTATCATATAAATGTATTAGTAAACTCGTAACTTTAATTCTTAATATTCATTGACTCATTATACTCAAGATATTGTACATATATTATTATAAATATAATTTAGTTAAATAAGTTGCGATAATGAAAAACAAAAAAGTTTATATAAAAATATTATAAAAATTTTAAAATATTTATATTGCATAAATTATATTATAAATTAAACAGTGATTCTCTTTTTGACAAATTATTTTTTTATTTAAATATATCTATATTTATTTAATAATGTATTTCTAACTATTACAATAGTCAACAAATATGTCTATTAATAAATATGTCTATTTAAAATAATGTATTACGTATTAACCGTTACTCCAAACTCTATATATTTTTTCTTATTTTCTTTAACAAACTCTATATATTTTTTTTAAATTTCATTTAACTCTTCAATATGAATTTCTCTCATAAAATCACATAATTATTATCCGTAATTTTTTTAATTTTATTGTATTCTAAAAAACTATTGCTATAATCCTGTAGCATGAAACACTTAACTCCTAAAAAATTATTTTTCTTTTACGCTTCAAAATCAATTTATACCTATACTGTTCTAATATATATCGCTAACAATCAATAAAATAGCTTATTACTAATTTTCTCTTCAAATTATCACTCAAATTTTGAAAAGTAAATACTATGATAATCTATATATATATATTTATAATAATAATAATAATTGTCATAAAATATAAAAAATATCTATGTTTAATTTAATTAATTTTTTTATTTAAATAAATATATAACTTAAGTAAAATTATATCATAAAGTTTTTCGCACATCATCAGTTATCAACAAACTTAACCTTTAAGTTTCTATTAATTTTCATTTAAATACTTAATTATAAAAAAATAAAATGGAAATTTATTTTCCTTATGAAAGAAAAGTAATACAAATCAATCTCCAGACAAGTTATAAAATTATGCCAACTAAACAAGTGGACGTTTTATATTTCCTTAAAAGTTAAATTTATCCGAATCAAATATAATCTAAGAGTTACTAAGGCTATAATATAACTCTTCGGGGGACAGGGAGGGAGGCTCCAAGCACGAAAGAGGCTGCTAAAAGGCAAGCTCAAGAGGTTTTCACCTCAAAAAAAAAAAAAAAAAAAAAAAAAAAAACTTATTTGTAACCGTAATAAATTGGGATAGGAAAATAATAAAATAGATAATTCAATTTATTAATTTTTTTTTTTTTTTTTTACTTTGTTGTGATAATAAAGTTATAATAGAAAACTCAGCTCCCTTGTAAACAGAGAAAAGCTACAGCAAAATATCGTGCTCGTTGATTCCTTGAAAGACCAACGGCCAAGATCTGCAGAAACTTCTGCCGTCCATTGACGAATGTACTAAAATCAAGCGCGCAAAGAGATTACAGCTCAACCCACAATCGCAAAAGTCGGAACTCGGAAGCCAAAACGGAGGGAGATTGATTGAGACAAGCGGAGAAACGCAAAATGGAAGCAGAACTAGCAGAGCTGGAGCGAGTGCAAACGCTAATCCTCCAACGAATATCGAACCTCGAGCTTTCTTCCTTTCCTCAAAACAGTCTCTCTGTTTCCTCATCTGTCCGTTCTTCCGACGCAAACTGTAGCCAGATAGCCGACGGCGACGATATTGAAGCTCGCCTCTCCGCAATTCTCCGATCCAATGGCGTCCGTGACTTCTCCTTTAAAAGGGTTCCCTCAGATTATTACGACTGGTCTCTTGAGGCCCGAAGGGACAGTCTCGGTGCCGCCTCCGTCGATCACCTTTGCAAAAGCATCGTCCTCGTACGTCATTTAACAGCGATTCGTCAATTCAATATGTTTTCTATCTCTATACTGTTAAAATGTGAAATTTGATTGAAAACTGGCCTTGAATTCCATATGCCCAATTAATGCTATCATATGTTCATTTTTTAAGCTCAACGAGCGTGAGAAACTATTTTCTTTAGCGTAGGCCAACTAGTGATAAAGAAGATATTCAACTGGCACTGGCAGTATGGCAACTTTAGCTAAGACATGCTACACAATTGTTTCTTGATTAATTCCATTAAATTTGTAGTTATTAGTCTAAAAAGCCAGAGTGTGTTCATTAGCAAAAAAGTCTATTCCATGTGGATGCTGTGTTGGTTGCTTTGTGGAGATTATGAGTTTGAAACTAGAAAAAGAATACCTTTTATCAAAAGTTAGTACCCTTATTTATTTATCTATTGAACATTACATACAAAGATAGAGAGTACCTTCTTACTAGAATTGTTCATTTGGTTTGGCTTTAAGTAAAGTTAGAGAAATAAAGGCAATAATAATGAAAATGTATACTGAGGTTGTGAGTAAAGCTTCTGTATCATTTAGGATGATCTAGCCTCATATATGTCAATACAGTGACTAATGTGTTTTAGTTGCTAACATTAAGGATTCTAAATTTGACTTTCTGCATATAGACAATTATGTATAATTTGTGGTTTTGCACATTCCAAGGAAAGGATTAAATTTTGGTTCTAGTAATGACAGAGAAATGGCAACTCTTCTCTCCTTCCATATCTGTTCATGACTCTTTTCATTTATCTTTGCAGTCAGACTGGAGAATTTGAATGAGCATAGTTCTAGTAGTTTAGTTGAGTACTCTATTCATGGACTCATTGGAGTATGTATTGATGCTTCATTTTAGAGGTTTTTGGGGGCAAAAGATGATATATTTTAGCAATGTGCTGATCATGGTGGTAATTTGGTGTATTTGATGGGAGAGAATTGTAAAGATTATTATTTTTTTGAATCATGTTATGTTTTCTACATACTGTGAGATTTGGTTTTTCACTGGTTCTTGAATTCCTTATGGTTCTCCACATCTGGAGTTTATAGAAGATTTCCTTTTAGCTGATGCAGTATTGGGAGGTGAGGTGATACAAAATATTGTGATACGATATAAAATATTCTGTTTCAATGTTATGTAATCTGCTATTTAAGTTATAAAGAAAAATTTATTAGCACCTCCTTTTATTTGTTGTCTTTTTAATGGAAAATAGCAAGTAGGCCAAGGATTATGGATCCCAAGTATGGATATGTCTAGGTCTTGACTTGTGCAATGTTCAAACTCTGTGATATGGGCTGTTGTCTCAGGATGGTCCAAGTATCATGTTAGTGTACCTATACATTGTGAAAGATACTATTAGGATATGGGAATTGGTAAGCAACTTACCTAATACTTTCAGGACTAACTCTAGCTAATAAGAAACGAAAAAGAAAAAGGCCACTATCATCAGATTAAAAGTCCATTACTAATATGAAATTTTGAAATACAAAAGCCCATCACATAATTAAACTAGAATTCCGTGAAGACCAGGTTAAAGCCCAAATTCAAAATAAACATGCTGAGTCCAAATTCAACCTGGGGCCCTACTCCCAAGGGTCAATGAGATGATAGAGAGGAGAGGGGATGGGAAGTTCGTGAGGGAATGACTCATAAACTAGGAGGAGAAAATTATTGATAGAGATGATCAGCACATATGTGGCAAGGTCTGTGAGGAATGATGTAAAAGTAAAACCAAGCTTTGTGTTGCTACTTTTATACTGGCTTTGTCAGTTCCAAACTGAAATAATTTATTTGGCTAAATCTGGCTGATTACTGCAATGGAACACCAGAAAATATTGAATCAAAGAGAGAGAAGTATGAGGAAAAGATTTTTATATCATTGCCTTACCTGGCTGGATCTGTTTTTCCAAAATTTCACATTCTTCACCAAACACATTTCATATCTTTTGACATACTGTGCCTTGTTGATGCAAGTGCTTCTAGGCAAATACCAAATTCAAGTTAACCCACTAGAATCAAATAAATTAAATTTTAACCTGCATTGATGCATGAAGAACAATTGGATGCGCATCTTTTCAAATATGAAAAAGCAAAAATGACATTCTGTTTGCCAGCAGTCTACTAAGGTCTCTTAAGTGCTGTAATTTATAGTCTATTGCTTGGCTTGTAGAAATATGTTGTTGATTTCAGTAGTAATCTTCATCTTTGTTACTGCTGCTAACTGAAGAATTTAGATCTGTTATCAAGATTGGGAATGGGGTACTTATGGAATAAGATAATGTATTATAACATTTGACAGTCATGCTTATGTAAAACGTTATACAGATCTTTGAAGTATTATGAAATTCCTATACGTAAGAATATGTAACATGAAAAACACCCTTTGCCACTTCTACACGACTTAATGGCAGCAGTGAAACAAACATTGACTTTGAAATGTTGTAATTCTGAATCTCCTTTGCCTGCACTATGAGTTCATAAACAATGACTTTCCACTTCTATACGACTTAATGGCAGCAGTGAAACAAACATTTGAAGACTTTGAGATGTTGTAATTCTGAATCTCCTTTGCCTTGCACTATGAGTTCATAAACTATTACTTTTTAATTTTCTGAATATTGTGCTAAGTTCTTTTGTTTCTCACAGGTTAATACACAGGCGCCATCAGATATCATTGATTGCAGTGATTGCAAAAATTCAAAGTATTACATTGTTGTTGTTCAGGTACCTTGGTTTTTTATATTAAGAATTTGTCACTAAACATGATTACTGAGCTGCTTAGATGTGGACATTTGCTCTATTGCAGTACACTGCTCGGTTCAATGCTGAGACTGTTAAAAACTACCTGTATATGCTCAATGATTGCAAGATAGCAAAAAAGAAATTCAACTGTAAGTTGTCATCCTCTTCAACAATTCTGATTACATTCTGTCTGTCTTTGTGTGTGTGTGTTTGTGTGCCTCCTCCCCCCCCCCCAACCTCCCAGCCCAGAAACAAAAAGAAGCAAAAATGACTTGCAAGGCAACAAAACATTTATTTGATTTGCAAGGACATTCTACCTTATGTGCATATTCATCAATCAGGAGCATGCACACATTATTTATGCATGCAAGGGAGGTCTGAGTTTTAAGTATGATAATGACACGACAAAGGCCAAGACGCTCACATATTCATATAAGGAAGCAATGTAGAACAACAAAGAAAATAAAACATGCAAAGTAAGGAAGTGATGTGAGAAAAAAACATAAAACACATAGGAAATTTTAGATTAATGAAAATACTAAGATACCAAACCTTTACTAATTAGGAAATTTTAAATCTACTTTATTGTGAATTGTACTAGCAAATGTGGATTAAAGATCTTAATTTCACAATTAAAGAAATTAAATCAAAATAATTTCTAAAAATCTAGTTTTCCTTTGACTGCATCATGAAATTATATCTGGGATTATTTCTTGCCTGAGTTTATTCAAAAGACAATGGAGTTTAAGCTGACAATGAGATGATAGGTAATAAGAATTACCAATGCACAAGGAGTGCCTGTTTGGCATTGTGCTTCAGGGGTCAAAATTGTTTTTAAGGGAAAAGCAACATTTCAGATGCTGTTGAAAAAAGATGTTCTATAATTTTAGTATCCTTATGACTAAAATTTGTCATGTTCTATAATTTTAGTATCCTTATGACTAAAATTTGTCTAACTTATTTTAATCATTTTTTAATAACTAATATATTTAAAAGAGTATTTTTCTCAATAGCTGTTTGAATAGCAATGTCAATCAAACCTTTAGCATATAGTGAATAAAGAGTTATGTGATGAGTATGACAAAGGACACGAAATGTTCAACAAAATGCTTTTGTGAAAACCTACTTGAATATTGTCAATAATCTGGAATCTTAAAACTTTAGTTCACTAGGCCTACATATTTGTGATTCTGCACCAAACTGTTACCAGATTATCTCCATTTCCTTTTCTCTCTTTTCCTTTAGCAGGCTTGAATAAAACAGCTGTTTCTTTTGGTGCACTTCTTTTTTTTTTGTGAGTGTGAATGTCATTGAATTGTGACTTGAGAAAGTAGGTAACAATTTTGCCAATACAGTGAGGCTCGCTCCTGAGGAGATATCTGCAAAGTTGACTGGATATGAGCACAATGCAGTGACATGTATTGGCCTCAAAACAGAGATTCCTGTAAGAACTCTCACTGCAATTATTTAGGAAGTATCTACATATTCTATGAAAATTAAATTATCCTAGCTGCATTACCTCTGAAATTGATTGTTTGAGTTAAAAGTTCAAGTTTTAATGTTAAATGTTTCTTTGTTTATAGCCAATATTCCAATTAAATATTGGACTTCTTTGTTTATAGCTAATATTCGAATTAAATATTGGTCTTCTTTTCTGTTCAAAATCTCCTCAATGTCCGTAATTTCCTGTAGTTTTAATCTTTGAAAGCTGTAAAGCGTATGCAATTCAGAGACAAGAGAATTGGGATGGAGATTCTACTAGTCTAAACATATGACCTTTCAAGATTCTCGCTCTGAAACTTTGTAAAGGTCTCCTTGCTGTACACATGCACTTGACGCGTGTTTTCCAGACAGTACAACTACAGTGTTCTTTCATTGCTTGTAGCCGCATGAGCAAGTTGGCCCATGAGGTTTAATTACATAGGACAGAGGCCAATCCTTGTCTTTGCTTATGACTAGTGTGGCTGGTTTATATACACAGGTAGGGATGAATGAGATTATGATAAATTTTGTTGAAGAAAGGGAATTCTCCTTAATTTTTGTTTGTATCAGCAATGGTATTCTTTTTTTTTATTTGGTTAATCAATCCTCAACTGCAAAGCCAGCTATGTGTGGTCCATTTCTACAAGTTTTATACCTGTCAAATCAGGATTTTAATATACTGGTCCACTGCATTGATGGTCAAGATTAATGATATTTGCCCTTCTGCCACTTGAAAAAATATTTGATACTTAGAACTGAGCTAGATGTGCGGCTCAAGGGCAAGAGTTTTTTTTTATGGTATGCATGTCTGTTAATTTGTATTTTTGCCCATGCATTTTTGTAGAAGATATGATTGAATGTGACTGTAGATAAGAGTTGAAATGTCAGAAATTTGCAGGAAGAATTCTGGGAATAGGGAAATAGATGTCAGTACCCTGAGCTATTGCCGACAGAAGAACTGAAAGTGCAAGATGTATGTGAATGTCAGATTATTTTGCTAGATCTAAAGTGTAATCCACCACATACATCCATGCAAATAAGAAAATGCACATGTGCACTGGCGTGCAGATGATATAGAAACAAAGACTGATTTTTTTTTTTTTTGGCACTGTTGTAATTGGATTGAGGATATTTTGATCTCAGGTTATTTTGGATGAAGCAATTGTAAGGCTGAATCCTGATTTCTTCTGGTTGGGTGGTGGGGAGGTAGATCTGAAGCTTGGGATAAAGACATCAGAATTTATCAAGTTTGTTAAACCTTTCATTGTCGGATGTAGCAGCACATGATTAACCCAAATGAAACCTTTTTTGGTCTAACTGAAAAGGACAAAGCTGTTGGACCAAGGGATGAGGAATTAGCAATTTAACCATGTCCTGTTGCGAAATTATAAAATTAGCAATTTTTATCATGTCCTGTTGTGGAAAACTCGGGCTCTCAGGATAGAAAACTTTGGTGAAAATTTTTTTCATTTGCATAATTTTCTTTGCTGGTTTTTACCAGGGCAGTGAATTTAATTGGAAGATCTGTATTGGTTATCTATACACATTCATTATAGCGGTTAGCAGATGATATGGCATTGGCAATAATACAATCTGCTGATTTTTTTACTTTTTTTTGGGGCTGGTCTAGGAAACATGAAATCAATTTCTCCTTCCTTTAGGGTTTACACGTATCTGTGAATATCTGTGAGTTGTATAGTCAATCAGGTTCGAGCTAGGAATTTGCAGATCTTTCCATTGAGAGGACGACTATGGCTGAAGCAGTGTAGCTTTTTCCATATGTATACAACTTTAATCGACCCTAGTGGTTGATATTCAGAAAGTTTGTTTGACAATGTGAAACAAGTGAAAAAATCGACAGTTGATTTGAAACACCAGCCGAAAGTGAACTAATAATTGTCTGACCAATTCGTTTTAGAACATAAATCAACCATGGCAAACATCAACGTCTAAGTGTTCCCCTTTATTCACTCTCATTAATATGTATGCTTCAATACAGCGAATGGGGGCTATCGTCCATCTTCCTATACGGCCAACTCTCTTGTGTAATAACAAGACAATTTACGAACTTTTCTAAAGCAAAAGAACCAACACGTAGAGATATTATCGTGAAATCTCTAGTGTTGGTTTAGGGTCCCCATTCGTACTATTACCGACAATAATAACTAGCTAGGCGATAACTGATCTTGAAACCAACTGTTTTCTTTACCTTATCGTATGCCTTCTAAGGAAACATCTCATAAAAAGAACTTGAGGGGGTAGGATAACGTAATAAAACAAGATATTACAAGTAAGAAAATATTGATTCTAGGGTTTTTCATTGTGGATAGGTGGTTTCCGATGGGGCTGTGCATAATCCATGACCACCACATCCTCCACAATGTCATTTTCGCCGGATTCTAAAGCTTTTTTATTGTAACTACGCGCTTGCTTCTTCAAACCCTACACAAGAACCAGATACCAAATCACATTACCGTCCACAATTTCTTGTCGTTTCATACATGCTTATATGCATATAGATATATATGTATACGATGCATGCATGCATGCGCAGACCATCTGCTCATGCCATCCTTGTTAAGGACATGGCAAGGGAGATGGGCCATGATTCTTGCTCAATACCTCACCAGAACCTAACAACCATAACCACCATTCTGATTATTTGAAGTGGAATCTTTTAATTACCTCTATTTTAGCAGTCTGTTGCAAATTTCTTTGAGAAGATACGATAAGCTTATGTCCTGCACCTGCAGGTTCCAGCAAGAAATAATGAGAAATTAAATTTTAGTTTCTTTAGTTTTAGTTCTCAAATTAGATGTCTTTAGGTCTAAGTATTGCATTGGTATTAGTAATAGAACTTTCAAGAGTATAACATATTAAAGAGATCGTAGCAGGAATGATGGTTTAACTTTTTTCCTTTTTCATGATAATTTTAGTTTAGTGCTTTATATGGGTTTGCATTTCTAATTAAGTTGGAAAATAATTAACCTGAAGGCTTTTTTTTTGTGCCTTCTTCTTCCTTAGGAAGGGTCTCTACATTCTTCGGCTTAGTTGTTGCACCAAGTGAATTTTCAGGGATCCTCCTCCTCCTGTCTATCTCACCAACTTCTTCTCGTTGTGCCTGAAATTCCTCTGGAATTGGAGAGTTCATTTCTGATGAAACTGAAGTCTCATAAAGATTCACTCTAAGCACATCCTGCATCAAACTCTGCAGTTAATTTATACTCCTCGAACGTTGTTGTAAAAGTTAAAAAAACAAAACAAAAAAAAAACATGTACATTGAATATTTTACAAAATTAAACCTTGGTGAAGTCTTGTGTCCGAGTTTCCTTGGCACTGAGGCCTATGTAGCGAGCGTTGCATGCATGCAAAGAAAAACATATGAGAAGACAAATAAGAAGAAGAGACATAGTGGTAGATTGATCTTGAACGACACAGAGAAAGAAAAATTATAACACTTATTAGGATTGTTTGTTCAGTGAGTCTCAGAGTTAGCTAGGGTTCCAAGTATTTGTACTGTTAGAAGAAGCAAGAGCATTTAATGCAGGTTCTGTATGAACATGCATGTGTTTGGGTGATGAACCTTGAAAACGAAAATGGAAGATATGATCGGGGCCTCCTTTGTCTCTTGCTCTCTCACCAAACTTAATTTATATAGAAGGTGGTCCAACAAGAAGAAAAACAAATTAGAGAGATGATCAGCCACGTACAGATAGTATGCATGATATTGAAACTTTAAGATTAATTCAGAGATTAGTATTATCTTATTGGTTTTTGAATTTTGAGGAGCATACAAATCCACTAGAAAGGTCCATGAGATTTTTACGATATACATATGAGAATAATCGAAAAGGTCCTACCCATGTGTGTTTCTACAGAGGAACTCCATTCCTTGTCCTTGGAAATTTTTATATTCTACTGCATACCTTGTGATCAATCTGTCTGAACATTAGCTTCTTTGATTAATCGATACAAGACAGAGTCTTTCCCACTTCAGCAAATGAATTAAGGATCATGTTTTGTCATTGCGTTGGTGGGATTTGTTTAGTTTAAGCTTGGAGTTTTGTTAAATTTAATGTAAGATTTTTACGCACCGATTCACTAGAACACAACATGATCTGAAGAAAAGATACACCCCATGTTACATGCTGCATAATTTTTTTATAACATGATGTGAAAAAAAAAAATTCCCATAAAGAGAGACTAGAGAAGGCAAGGACGGTATTGCATAAAATCTCTGCAAAGAAAAAGAATCATGTGGAAAGAAACACAAGGGGACACAGAAAAGAATGGGAGGTAGGGAAGCAGAATTGGGGACAAAGCTGCATGGCTTAACCATCACTTGCACCTCTTCCAGGGGGCACCATAGGGGCCAAGTCAGCCCCACCACCGTCAACCTTGAGCATGCATGCCAACGTGGCATGTCAACCATGTGCCCTTTCACATACATGGTAAAAGGTATGTATTGCCACGTCGGCAGATGGGCCCCTAGTATTTTGTAGCCATGGGCAAAAGCAAGGTGTCCATATGGTCTCTTGGTCTGCGTGGACGTTGCTTGCTTTGTTTCATAGTTCTTGTTAGGTGTCAATTTTGGGTGAAGCTTGAAGCGTCAAGTGAGAAACAGGGTCCTAGTTAAACAACTCAGAGCGATGTCGACATCTATTTTGTTCTAATTTAATCTTAACAATAAAGAAAACTCAAGTGTGGCTAGCAGTGATCTATTATCAAGCGAGCAGAGAATTGTAGGATAGTCAAAGAAAATTCTTATTTGAGCAAAATCTTGCATTTCAATTTTGATTTTTGAATTAGTTTGGGTTTGAAAAATTGAATTGCACACATTTATATATTTTAATAAATAAATAAAATAGTTAGTGTTAATGACCAACAAGATAAAAATCGCTAAGTACAAAAATCTATTTTGGTATGCATAAAATTTATCTTCTATTTAATATATATATGTACCTATAATGTTATCTGTATATATTATTTAGTCTTTGTATATTTGGTAAAAAAAAAATCCTCTCCATCTCCATTGCAACCAAAGAAACCTCCGAATTCTTAATTCTTATGTGAAAGATTTAGAATCATAGATGTCCAATAAAAATTAAATAAAATCACTAATCACAAAATGAATCGCAAAGTATTTGGAGGTTAAATTGAAATCTTCAATTGAATAACAAATAAATAATCTCACATATATCAATTACAACAAAACTAAACTATAAGTACTAGATCGATAATACAATAAAATAATCACTTAAGATTTAATCAAAGTGAAAACTCATAAAATCCATAACATAATAAACGGTTATTGTAATGACTCAGAAATCGAACTACTGCTAGTGCTAAAGTTCAAATCGACTTAAGATCGCTGGAACATGTAGCAAATCTACTATACATCATGTTACACCTGATATAATTCTGATGACCGCTGGACTTTTTCACCCCGATCTAAGGCCAGACCCATTAAGATAGCCCATAATCTGAAGGCTTCTTAGTCTCCTCCAAGAACCAGGCCCAGTCCGCTCAGCTTAAAGACCAGGCTCCAGTCAGATTCTTCAATCAGGCCGGCCCAGCTCATTCGGCCTGATAAACAGATCCTCTTTGGGCTCAGTCCTAATCTAATCTCCCGGACCAGTTCGGAACCAGGAAGAAGACCAACCCGCTTGTCTTGCAGGTCCATCCGCATGCGTGTCCAGGGAGAATCAGAGGCCGTTACGTACAGGGCAGGGATTTGATTCCCTCGTACGTCCATATCAATATGGCAGGGACAGGTGGCCCAGTAATAGTCAGTCTGTTATACGTCATTAGCAGACGGAGGAAACAGATAAAGGGGATATACTCCCTTCTAGATCTAAGTTTTTTCTAAGTTCACAAATCCATTGTAAAACCCATTGATCTGGATCTCAGATCATCAATTGGCGCCGTCTGTGGGAACGAAGGAGATCTTTTCATCACCGGAGTTCCACTCTCACAATACCCACTGAGATCCACAATGGCTAACCACAACGAAAACAACGTCATTCCAAATGACCTGAGCTCTGCCCAAGAGGGGCAGCAGTTCTCCTTTTCCAGTCCTACAACTCCAAACAATCAACCACCTATCCCTTTCAACCCCTCGCCAAGCTTGGCAGGGAATGCTTCCGCCGCTACCTTGTCCAACCAGGACCTCCAAACCATCGCTCTCCAACTACAAAACACCGCCCACTGGTTGGGGCAAATAATGCAGCAACGGGGCCTTAGCACCCCAGCAAACGCATTGCCAGTGGTAGGAGAGCCCCAGACCAATGAACCTCAACCTACCCTCAACTGTAACGACCCGGAGACCGGACCGCTACTGGCGCTAGGATCCAGATCGGCTTAAGGCCGCCGGGACCCGTAGCAAGCCTGCTATGCATTTTGTAAACCTGGTAACTCCCATACATGATCAATGTGATACCCGGCTAGACTCCGGTATCGGAATTCCTACCGTCCGATGGAATCTCGGATGTCAGAAGTCTCTAGTAGGGTAGAAACATGTTTTCATAAAATGTTTTGAAGTATTTCATGGTTTTAAGTATGAAAATTTAATGAGTTTTTGCATGAAAAGTCTTTGGAGGAAAACCCAGGTTCGGCCGCCGAAAGTCAAGTTCGGCCGCCGAACGTGCATGTGTTTTGGAGGCACGTTAGGCCCCTGAAAGCATGAGTGAGGGAAGTTCAGGTTCGGCCGCCGAACCTCAAGTTCGGCCGCCGAACATGGCATGCATGCGGAGGCACGTTCGGCCCCCGAACGTGGCCTGGCCAGCCACTATAAAAGGGTCCCTTAGCCGAAAATGGGCGAGCTTTTTCCCCATTTCCGGCCAAGGTGAGCTCTCCGCCGCCCCCTCACCGATCTTGAGTTCTTTCCTTCCCATCTTACTCGATTTTCATGAGTTTTTACTTGGTTTTGAAGATTTTCAAGCTTTGAGCAAAGTTTTGGAGCTTTGAGGTTCAAGAACCCAAAATCTCCCACCTCCGAGTTTAGGACGTCTCCCTCTCGATCTTCAAGAGGTAAGAGCCGATCTTAAGCTCATTTTATGTTTAAAGTAAGTTTTATGCAAGATCTATGGGGTAGAATGCATGTTTAGCTCATAGTTAGGTTTTTGAGTTAATGATGTGTTTTGAGCAATGTATGTTGGATTGTGTTGTTGTTGTGTGTTGTAGTTGGGGTTTAAGTTAGTTTGAGGCCCCTAGGAACCATTGTATGTATATTTGCATAATTTGGATGAGTTAAATGCATGTTGGAAGAGTTAGGAGGCAAATGTGCATAAAGGAGCCAAGTTTCTGCCCTTTGGCAGAAACCAGGTTCGGCAGTCGAAGGAGCTTTCGGCCGCCGAACATGGCTGGGGAGGCAGGCCTTTCGGCTGCCGAAGTTGCCCCCGAAAGGAGACTTTCGTCTCTGTCTGGCACTTTCGGCCGCCGAAGGTGCCGCCGAACCTGCCTGACTTTCGGCTCTGGAGGGACTTTCGGCCTCCGAACCTGCCGCCGAAAGTGCCCTGTTCAGCCATTTCTTGCATGTTTTTCTATGATTGTTTCATGATGTTTTGGGGGGTTTTTGGGGAGTATATTAGAGTTATGTTTATGTATGTTTGGTCCCTCATTGGAGTCCACCTGTGTAGGTTCGGACCCGAGGAACCGAGGACCCCAGCAGTGAGCCAGCTGCTACAGAGTTTATCAGAGCTAGCCAGAGGTGAGTGGAATAAACCTTAAGTTTTAAAATAAATGAAATATGAATTTTGAGCATGATCCATGCATCATGAATGCCATGAGATATAGTAGGTTGTTTGCATTAGTATTCACGAATATGTTGCATTGCATTTATGATGTTGATGTGGATTGGTTATTGGATGATCCTTTAGTCCTCATATGGCATGATGATGTTACGGCATGATATGGTATGGAAGTCCAGGTTGTACCCATTCTACGTCCCTGGTACGATGTAAGAGAAAGTCCAGGTTGTACCCATTCTACGTCCCTGACACATTGGTATGTTATGATATGTTATGTTAAGGGAAAGACCGGTTGTACCCATTCTACGTCCCGGCACAGTTGGACTATGTAGATGACTATTGGTGACAATACCATCCGAGATGTGATTTGTTGTGATGTGTTGCATTACATAATGGCATGAGATTTTTAAATATATGATTTCACTATTCTGCTCACTGGGCTTTGTAGCTCACCCCTCTCCCCTAACCCCAGATGTGCAGGTACAGGGTAGACCAGGAGGTTAGCCAGAGTTTTGAAGTATGTGTATGCAATAGTTAGATGGTGAACATGACAGTTGTACTATAATGTAATGTAAGAGATTACAGTATGTTATGTAATGAAGTATATTGAGGTTATAGATGTGCTTGACCCTATGTGTATTGTAATCCCTTGTTGATGCATGATCTTAGATATTTGATGATACAGATATTAGCCAACTCATCTCATATTGTATCGCCCGTTGGGGCATTGTTGAGATCCCACAGAGGGATCATGATTATGATTATGACTATGTTCAGGTTGAGTTGGATGTTTGAAAGAAAAGTTTTGAATTTTTATGTATGTTGTTGATCATGTATGGGATTAAACAGGTTTCCAGGTTTTATGTCAGGCTTGCTACGGGTCCCGGCGGTCTTAAGCCGATCTGGATCCTAGCGCCGGTAGCGGTCCGATTTTCGGGTCGTTACAATCAACAATTTCCACAAAAATTTGAAACTTTACATCTACCAAGCTTAACCTGTGCATGCACATTAACTCTGTAAACATAAAACCCCCATACTAGAGCCCTCATCAAATGCTCTAGTTGGGTCATCATCATACATTAAGCTTGGTTCTCAACATATATCATTATAAACCATACTAATATATAGATCATGTACAAAAGGAAATAACCAGCTCTAGGGCCAAGCACAACTCTATCACCAATATTCATTACATTATTTTACAATACATGTCCACTACTGAACTATTACATAACTTTACTCCTGTAGCTATCCCATGCTATCTCTGGCCCTGCAAACCTGAGGGTTAAGGAGAGGGGTGAGCTACTAGAGCCCAGTGAGTAGAGCACTAATAAAATCAATAAAACATGCCTCCATGAAATGCAGCATATCACAAATAAAGCATATCAAGGATGAACTTGTCACCAATAGTCCTGACACATTGCACTAGTGCCAGGGCGTAGCATGGGCTCCTGGTCTTTCTCATCACATCACAATACCATAACTTGTGCCAGTGGCGTAGAATGAGCCTCTGGTCTTTTACATGGTGCCAGGGTGTAGCATGAGCTCCTGGACTTTCTCATATATCATGCCAGGGCATAGAATGGGCCTCTGGACTTCCCTCAAGGACTAAAGGATCATTCAACATTCATCCACATCCATAACATATAATGCAATGCAACATATTCGTGAGTTCGAATGCAATACATCCTATATACACATGGCATTTATGATGCATGAGTCATGCTAAAACCGTTTATTTAATTGAAAATATAGTTCAGTTCTACTCACCTCTAGTAGACATTGGAATACCTCTGAACTGGCTAACACTGAGGGTCTCCTTGGTTCCTCGGGTCCGAACCTACACAGGTGGACTCAAATGAGGTCCCGACATACTCTAGCATAACTCTAAACATTCCCCCAAAAATTCCCTAAAACATCTCAAACATGTATGGAAAAACAAGCAAAGGAAGGCTGGACAGGGGTCTTTCGGCGGCCGAACCCCTCTCCAGATCCGAAACTCATTCACTTTCGGCGGCACCTTCGGCGGCCGAAAGTCCCTTCCAGATCCGAAAGTCTAAACTTTCGGGGGCAAGGTTCGGGGGCTGAAAGACCTTCCAGAGCCGAAAGTCACCCACCTTCGGCGGCATGTTCGGCGGCCGAAACTCCCTCCAGAGCCGAAAGTCCAAACTTTCGGGGGCGAGTTTAGGCGGCCAAAACAGCATCCATAAGGGGTTCGGCAGCCGAACCTTGCTTCGGCGGCCGAACCTGAGTTCTCCAAGAAGGCAGAACTCGGGTCAAACATTCTTACTCAGCCTCCAAAACCTTACCACACACTCTCAACATGCAACCAACCTCTCATAAACATGCATATACCCTAATTTATGCATATAGGAGCTTAAAAACTAGTTCAAACTCCTCAAACACTAACAAAGCATCTCATATAGCATATGATCAACATATACTCCAACTCCTAGATCCACTCTAATCATGCCATAAAACTCCCTTAAACCCTTTCAAACATGCTTAAAACATAAGGGAAGGTGAGGATCCATGCTTATCTCTTGAAGGTTAAGAGGCTTGATGGTCCTAACTTAGAGATGTGGAGGGAAACGATCCAAAAATCTCCAAGACTTTCAACTTTGCCTTCTTTTGCTCAAAACTTCAAAAATCAAGTTAAAAACTCATTAAAACTTGCATGATTTGGAAGAACAAAATGAAAATAACCAAAGGAGGACAAAAACCTACCTTTGCACGAAAAGAGAGTGAAAACACACTCCATTTCTGGTCAAAGGGGCTTTTATAGGTGGCCAACCGCCTCTCCTTCGGCGGCCAAAGCTGCATGCAAACCTCCACCACCTTCGGCAGCCGAAGTGTGGATTCGGGGGCAGCAAAAGCATGCAACTTTCTGCGGCCGAACGTCACTTTCGGGGGCCGAACCTAGAAATGGCCTCCTTGCTCTTTTCCTTTTCAAAACTCAATTTTCTTACTCAAAACCATAAACTCATGTCAAAACATTTTGAAAAGCCTCTGTTTTACCCCTTAGGATGGCTCCGACATCCCTGAATCAGATGCCAACGGAGATTCCGCCGAAAAGCAGGAATTTCGATGTTGGGGTCTAGCCGGGTATTACACCAACCATCCCCAAACAGTTAGCCGTGAAACAGAAGAAAGGGAGAGAAGAGCTGGGGAAGAGGAAGAACCGGAGGCCAGGGTTCATGGAAGGAAGGTGAGAGAAATGATTGAGAATGATGGTGCCGACAGTTATTTCGCTAGAACAACTAGGTGGATGAGAAGCGAAATGGAAGAGGAGGAGTACCCCCTGGAGAAGAAACCCAGGCAGGAGGAAGAAAGTCTAGATCAAAAGCTGCAAAAAATGAGAGAGCAGCTCTTGGCCGAGTTGGGAATGAAGGATCAGAATCAAGTTCTCCTGCCCACCTCTTCACCCTTCTCAAAGTGGGTACAGCAAGAGACCGTCCCCAAAAAATTTATGATGCCGCCTGTGGCTGCATACGACGGAGCGGGAAACCCCCGGGAGCATGTCTTGAACTACAAGACTTTCATGGAGCTGCAGACTTTGTCAGATGTCTTGATGTGCAAGGTATTCCCAACGACACTCTCGGGGCCAGCACAGGCGTGGTTTAATAGCCTTGAGGCTAGAAGTATCAGCAGCTTTGGAGATCTGGCCACTCGCTTCATCAGCCGGTTCATCGCCGGGGTGCCCGCAGATAAAAAGACGAGCTACCTAGAGACGATCAGGCAGAGGAGAGACGAATCACTCAGGGAGTACGTCGCCCGTTTCAATACGGAGGCCCTACAGATTCCCGAGCTCGATGAGGGAAGGGCGGTGGAAGCCATGCAGAAGGGGACGACCTCTGTCGAGTTCTTTGGCTCATTGAGCAGGAAGCCTCCGACCTCACTGGCCGAGCTGATGAAGCGGGCTGAAAAATACATAAGGCAGGATGATGCCTTAGTGACAAGCAGGTTCGCCAAGAGAGCGACAGATAAGGAGAAAACACCAGAGGAAGGGAGGTCGGAGAGGCACGAGAAAAAGCATGGCAAAAGGTCTGAGCCATACAGACAACCCTGGGAGCGAAGGGATCAAAGACCTCTCCCTCCTCGGGTCTCAGAACAGAGGCCACTCCCTCCGTGGGTTCCAGAAAAGCCGACCCCACTCAATGCCTCTAGAGCCGAAGTGCTCATGGCCGTCCAGGACAAGGAGTTTCTCTAATGGCCCAGGCCTATGAAAACGGAAGCAAACCAATGAGATCCTGACAAATATTTTCAGTACCATCGTACGCACGGCCACGACACTAATAGCTGCTTCCAGCTGATCACAGAGATCGAGAGGCTGATAAAAAGAGGGCACCTCAAGAACTTCATGAAGAAACCGGAGGGACAAAGGCCTCAGCCGAATCCGGCAGCCCAAGTGCCAAGAAGAGCGGGAGCTGGACCAGTGAATGATGGGTCCAGTGGGACCATCAACATGATTGCTGGGGGAAGTCCAGCCCATGGCTCCAGTGTGTGAGCCTGGAGGAGGCAATAAAGGTGATGAAAGAGACACACAGGGGAATGTGTGGAGCTCACGAAGGAGCAGGAACACTGGCCAGTAAAATATTCAGGCAATGGTACTACTGGCTCACTGATAAAAAAAAAAAAAAAGAGAGCGGCAATAGGCAAGTTGACACCGACCTAGGAGGGTCCCTTCAGAATAGCAAAAGTGGTCAAACCAGGAATATACCGAATTGAAGATATGCAGGGAAACCCTGAGCCCCATGCTTGGAACATCCAGCACTTGAAAAGGTACTCCCCCTGAGGTATCGTCAAATGTAAAAGACCTATTGTATCTTAAAGCATGGTAATAAAATAGGCGTTGATTATCGTCCCTATTCATTATTTGTCTCTACTCACATTTGCTTTCATGAAAGAAACAAAAAAGAAAAATGAAACAGGCAAAAATGCCCAAGACCTCAGTTAGGTAGGTGACCGAGCTCCCAAAAGGCCCCTGGCACCACAAAACCGGCTGAGGTGACGAAGCGACAGTAAGGCCAATGAGCCCGAATCTTGCTCAGGACCTCAAAGAGATACAAGACCAGGATCTCGTAAGATCTCCTGAAGCAAAAATGGCCAGGATCTCGTAAGATCTCCTGGAGCAAAAATGAAATTATACGACCAGGATCTCGTATAAGGCTCGTCAAGAAAGCAAGAAATTAAGTATTGACTTCACAGTGAGGAAGATGAAATTCCGAACTCCTGAGCTCGTCACACAGATGGCGCAAAAGCCTAAGCAAAGAACAAAAACCTGAGCTCCTTAATCCGCTGAATGGACGGACTCACGACAAAAGTAAGAAATCCTGTCCACAGCTGGTATTAACTTACAGTAAACAAACACTTAGCAAAAATGACCCTGGGAGAGGAAAACGACAAAAAGCTGAACTCTCCATCCCAGTGGAGCATACAGCCCAGACCGCACCGACTGACAAAGGGTCACTTCTAGAGGGACCAGATATCCGAGTTCATAACCAGAAAGAGAGGTCAAATCGTCTAAAATGAAGCCGCGCTGTTACAAATAAGGTCTAGGGATTTACCCCCTCACCACTCATGTAATAAATACTGAGGAGGTAAAGGGGCAACTCGAGGAGAAATCCAATGGCGTGAGCAGATGAGACCCCAGCTTCAGTTCCTGTCAAATCAGAACTAAAAGCAAAAAAGCCAGCCCTGCTCATCACCTTTAAAGGTACATGATCTGACTTATTGTTATTAAGCAAAGGCTATATGCCCGAGTTCATAGTAACAAAGTAATAAGAGAAAAATGAGAATGTCCTTACATGAATCATAAAAACTCATAGGTCAAGAGTTCAGCCCACTGTTAAAAACAGAGCTCACGGGTACAGCTAGTTCAGCTCGAAAAGAGTGTACAGATAAGAATGCCTTAGTAAAATAGATAAATTTATAAGTCAAAAGTTCAGTCAATTGATAGAATTTCAGTTCTGATGGGCTTGAAGGCAAAAAGGAAAAAACAAGCAAAGTAAAGGAAAATGAAATTTCATTCAAAGAAAAAAGAAGATTTACAGTCTAATCACCCACTCTACTGAAGGAAAAACTGTCCTCAAAGCACTTACATGCCTAGGTGCATCATCATCTACATTTACATCACTATCACCTACACTATTATCTTAGCTTTCAATTCAGGAGAATCCTTACAGTTCGGAAGATGAGCTTTATGAGTCTGTTGGATTCCCCCCTTTTTTAGCTCGGCGGACTCCCTATACTCCCTTAGACGCTCCTTACACCCCAGCTGAACTCTGTCTCGCTATTATAAGGGAACTGAACAAGTTGATACCCATAAGCATCTCTCACTGTTCCATCATATGCTGTGTGTATATCACGCATGAAAAACATAAGTCTTCAAGTTAAAGTCCCAGGAAGATTAGCATTGTCACTGGAAAAACTATCCCGACTGGTTACTGAATGAACAAAACATTCCACGGGATTCAAGTTGGTTAAAAAAGAACCTTCAACAACAGCAGAGGGGATATAACACTTGGCAAATTCAGTCGCATTGTCACCCTTTTGCTCATTCAAAGCAGCACAAGAAAATTGGTGAGGCATTCTGAAGGGCAATGGAACAAGTGAATGTTGTGAACCTACACACATACTATGTTGGACTAATTTTAGCAGATTACCCTTGCTTCCTGATTTAAACATAGCCGTTAATACATTGTCCTTACTTGCATATTTGTAAGTTAAACTTTGAATATCACGAAACACATGAACATTCCCCACAGAGGCGATCTCAGCCCTGCTTGCAAGGACCCCCATCTCAGCTACGGAGACCTCGAGCCTCTCTCCAGAAGCATCGCCAGAAGGCGGGGCAGGCTTCGCCCCCGTCAACCCGGAGTCCTCGCTCGGCCTTGAAGTCCGAGGGGACCTGAGAGCTTGAACAACTAGAGCGGCTGAGATCGACCCGCCACTACTTGGCGACCTTGAAGATTCGGCACCTCGAGAGCTTGGCTTCGGAGCTCGGACAGAAGCAGGGGGAGGAGGCCGGCAGGACGACCTGGACGATATGACTTTGGCCACTTGTTGGGTAACCCCCCCCCCCCCCGCCGATTGCCCTACTAGGAGGACGTCCGAGGCAACGTTCAGGCTCCCCCCAGATAGCGTAAGAATCTTAGGGGGCTTAATCTTATCCTTCTTCATCTCAGAAGCTGCAAAGAAAAATCCAAAATCTGGGCAAGTCATAACAATTCTCAATAAAAATCACAAAAGCAAGATTACAACAGACCTCCATAAGAGACAAAGTAATAAAATTTTTGGCTCGCAGTCCGAAGAAGGTATCGAACAGACGCCCTGTGGATGTAAAACCCCCGCTCAGACAAACAGATCCGAAAGAAGACATGAAGAGAATGAAATTAGGGGTCAGCATTCGAGAAGCAATCTTGAAATACTAGAAAACCCCGTAGAAGAAAGGAGATGAGAGAAAGGATAAATCATACTCTTTCTGTTTAACAGAGAAAACTAAGCTCACGTCTTTCTGAGGATCGATTATACCGGAGCTATGTGAATCAGGAAGAAAGATCCTCTCCTTCCGGTGAAGGTCCCGAAGGTGAAAAGGGGGGTGATATCAAGATATACCCTGAGAATGAGATTTTTATGTTGGACGGGGTGATGCTAGACTCTAGGCTAGCGGTATCAGGATCCTTAAAAGCTATTCATGAGAAAGGAAGAAAAGCGTACCTTGAAGATAAAAGCAGGGAAGTGAAGATGGCAGTGTGCACGAAGAACAGAGGAAAGCCAGAAGTGGAAAAAGGCAGAGAGGATTCGAAACTCAAAAGGACAAAAAGGTGAAAGGGTGTTATGAGGCAAGCTGTACATAAACAGGCGCGGTCATAATGGTTCTTGGAATTTACCCCCTCATCAGTTGGGCAATAACTGACGAGAAGGTAAAGGGGCAATTGATGACCGCTGGACTTCTTCACCCCGATCTAAGGCCAGGCCCATTAAGATAGCCCATAATCTGAAGGCTTCTAAGTCTCCTCCAAGAACCAGGCCCAGTCCGCTCAGCTTAAAGACCAGGCTCCAGTCAGATTCTTCAATCAGGCCGGTCTAGCTCGTTCGGCCTGATAAACAGATCCTATTTGGGCTCAGTCCTAATCTAATCTCCCGGACCAGTTCGGAACCAGGAAGAAGACCGATCCGCCTATCTTGCAGGTCCATCCGCATGCGTGTCCAGGGAGAATCAGAGGCCGTTACGCACAGGGCAGGGATTTGATTCTCTCGTACGTCTGTATCAATGTGGCAGGGACAGGTGACCCAGTGATAGCCAGTCTGTCATACATCATTAGCAGACTGAGGAAACAGATAAAGGGGATATACACCCTTCTAGGTCTAAGTTTTTCTTAAGTTCACAAACCCATTGTAAAACCCATTGATCTGGATCTCAGATCATCAAATTCCATACATGATCACACGAACAATAAAAATATAATCATTACATGAACCAAGACTCGACTTGTGCATGCATCATAATGGAAAATATAAAATCCATACTAGAGCCCTCATCAAATGCTCCAGTATGGTCAACATTACATGTCTCAAACTCGGTTCAAACATAACTTGTATTTAAAAATTTTTACATAAAAGGATCATCAAACAGGGATTACAAGAAATAATCCGGGAAAAACACAATTCTAATCCAGCTATATTATTACAATAGGCTATACCAGCAATGTAACGACCCGGAAACCGGACCGCTACCGGCGCTAGGATCCAGATCGGCTTAAGGCCGCCGGGACCCGTAGCAAGCCTAACATACATCCTGTGAACCTGTATAATCCCATACATGATCAACAACATACATAAAAATTTGAACTTTTCTTTTTCATTCATGAACCAAACTCAACCTGTGCATGCATTATCATAGACATTAACATTAACCCCACCTTGGAGTCCTCATCAATGCTCCAATGGGGTGGCATAATCATGCATTAAGTTTGGTTAAACATAAACATCCATAAACATTTAAGATCATGTATCTAAAAAGGGATTTACAACATACTATGGTCAAGCACACTTCTAAACCTCAATATCAACATTACATTACATAATCCATCATTACATTACAATATCTATCATGTCCACTACGAGCTATTACATGACTAAGACTTTACTCTATCCGACCTCCTGCTCTATCATGTACCTGCAAACCTGGGGGTTAAGGGAGAGGGGTGAGCTAACAAGCCTAGTGAGTAGAACCATAAAAACATATTAACAACATGCTCATATGAAATGCATCATAGCTCAGACAATTCACATCAAAGGTTGGGTGAACTTGTCACCCAATAGTCCCAGCATCATTTCGTGCCAGGCCGTAGCATGGGGTCTTGGTCTTCCTGTCATATCATACATTACTTACCATTTTTCCAGGGCTTCCTCTGGACACCTGGTCTTCAAGTTCCATATCCGTGCCAGGCCGTAGAATGGGGTCCTGGTCTTTCCTCAGGGACTAATTGGGTCATCCAACATTCACCCACATCAACAACAAAGAATGCGATGCAACATATTCGTGAAGTCTAATGCAATCATCCTATTGCATAATCATGATGCATGAAACATGATAAAAACATTTAATTTCTCAATTTAAAGGATTAAGTTTAGTTCCACTCACCTCTGGCTGACTCTGACAAACACCGAAGCAGCTGAACTCACTGCTGGAGTCCTCGGTTCCTCGGGTCCGAACCTACACAGGTGGACTCAAATGAGGGACCTAACACACATAAACATAACTCTAAAAACATCCCTCAAAAACCCCCTAAAACACCTCAAAACAATCAAAGAATTCATGCAAAGGAGGGTTGAACAGGGCACTTTCGGCGGCAGGTTCGGCGGCCGAAAGTCCCTCCAAAGCCGAAAGTCATGCACCTTCGGCGGCACCTTCGGTGGCCGAAGGTTCCCTCCAGAGACGAAACTCATGCATGTTCGGCGGCACCTTCGGCGGCCGAAAGTCCCTTCCAGTGCCGAAAGTCATCCTTCGGGGGCAGAGTTCGGCAGCCGATCCATGCTACCACAGACAGGTTCGGCGGCCGAAAGAACCTTCGGCTGTCGAACCTGGTTTCTCCCAAAAGGGCAGAAACTCAGCTCAACATGCATAAACGCCTCATAACTCATTCAATCATGCATTATCCTATTCTACAACATGCATACTCTAGCATACAAGCTCCTAGGGCTTCAACTATCCTACACCCCAACTACAACACATCAAACAACCCACATTGCTCATAAACATACCATAAACCCATAAACATAACAATAACCTAACATGCATTTTTACCCCATAGATCTTCATAAAACTTGTTTAAAATATGCAAGAAAGGTTGGATCTACCTCTTGAAGATCGAGAGGAAAGACGATCCTAGCTTGGAGGTAGGGAGAAATCCACTCTTTGGTCTCCAAGCTTCCAAACTTGCTCTTTTGCTCAAAGATCTTCAAACCAAGTGAAAACTCATAAGAAAATCATGAAGATTCGAAGGAAGAAGCTCAAAATCGATGAGGGACGGCGGAGAGCTCACCTTGGCCGAAAACGGGGAGAAAAGCTCTCCCGTTCGGACATGGGGACCCCTTTATAGGTGGCTGGCCAGACCACTTTCGGGGGCCTAACGTGCATCCACATGCATGCCATGTTCGGCGGTCGAACTTAAGGTTCGGCGGCCGAACCTGGACTTCCCTCACATATGCTTTCGGGGGCCTAACGCACTCCCAAAATGCATGCACGTTCGGCGGCCGAACTTGGGATTCAGCGGCCGAACCTGGGTCTTCCTCCAAGGCTATTTTCATTTAAAAACTCAACTTCCTTTTTACTTAAAATCATAAAATACATCAAAACATTTTATAAAAACATGATTTTACCCTTCTAGAGGTTTTCGACATCCAAGATTCCACCGAACGGTAGGAATTCCGATACCGGAGTCTAACCGGGTATTATATTCTTCCCCCCTTAAGAACATTCGTCCCCGAATGTTCACCAAACAAACATGGCATAGCATAAGACATGAACATACAAAGCATAAAACATAACCATACATACAAAACACCTAACACTTACCTTAGAAGAGATGAGGATATTGCCGGAGCATGGACTCCCGTGTCTCCCAAGTGCACTCTTCAATATTGTGGTGATTCCAAAGGACTTTCACCATCGGGATTTCCTTGTTCCTTAGCTTCTTGATCTGGGTGTCTAGGATCCGTACCGACTGCTCAACATAGGTGAGATCCTCTTGGATCTCCACATCAGGCTCACTAAGAACCTTGCCCGGATCTAACACAAACTTTCTCAACATAGAAACATGGAAAACCGGATGGATTCTCTCCATTGAAGCAGGCAAGTCCAGCTTATACGATACATTCCCAATCTTTTGCAAGACTTCAAAGGGTCCGATGTACCGTGGAGCCAGCTTACCTTTCTTCCCGAACCGAATCACCCCTTTCATTGGAGACACTTTGAGCAATACCAAATCCCCCTCCTGAAACTCTACTTGCCTTCTGCGGATATCTGCATAACTCTTCTGTCTGCTTGCAGCAGTTCTGATCCTCTCTCTGATTATGGGCACCACCCTGCTGGTGATCTCTACTAGTTCAGGCCCTGCCAAGGCCTTTTCTCCTACTTCTTCCCAACAGACAGGCGATCTGCACTTCCTTCCATACAAAGCTTCATATGGGGCCATCCCTATGCTGGCATGATGACTGTTATTGTAGGCAAACTCCACCAAAGGTAGATGTTGCCTCCAAGAACCGCCAAAGTCCAGCACACACATTCTGAGCATATCCTCTATTGTCTGGATGGTCCTCTCTGACTGTCCGTCCGTCTGTGGATGGAAAGCAGTGCTAAAATCCAACCTGGTACCCATAGCGTTCTGCAGACTCCGCCAAAACCTGGAGGTGAACTGGGGCCCTCTATCGGACACTATTGAAACAGGGACCCCATGCAGTCTGACAACCTCATCAACATACACCTGCGCCAACTTGTCCACAGAATAGCCACTCTTGACAGGGATGAAGTGAGCAGATTTGGTGAGTCTGTCAACAATCACCCATATGGAGTCCAATCTGTTCGACGCTGCCGGTAACCCCACCACGAAGTCCATAGCTATATTCTCCCATTTCCACTCTGGAATAGGTAGTGGGTTAAGCATTCCGGCCTGCTTCTGATGTTCCAGCTTCACCCTCTGACATACTTCACAGGCTGACACGAACTGTGCCACTTCTCTCTTCATAGCTGGCCACCAATAAACTTTCTTCATATCTTGATACATTTTGGTGGCTCCAGGGTGAACTCTGTATCTGGCATTATGAGCCTCTCTCATAATGTCTCCCTTCAGCCCTATGTCATCTGGTGCACATAATCTGCTCCCATAGCGGAGGATCCCCTTACTGTCGAATCTGAACTCACTATCCTTGCCTGACTGAACAGTCCTGGCAATCTTCACTAACTCTGGGTCCTCATGCTGTTTCTGAGCCACCTACTCCAGAAACACGGGTGTCACTCTCATCTGGGTTACTAAAACACCTGTACCAGACAACTCCAACTGTAGACCTTCATTCATGAGCTCGAAGAACTGCCTCACCACTGGTCTTCTCTCTACTGCAATATGGGACAAACTGCCAAGTGATTTCCGGCTTAAGGCGTCTGCCACAACATTCGCCTTACCTGGATGGTACTGGATCTTGCAATCATAGTCACTAAGCAGTTCTACCCATCTCCTCTGCCTCAGATTCAGATCCCTCTGACTCAAGATGTACTGCAGGCTCTTATGATCGGTGAAGATCTCACATTTTACCCCATAAATGTAACAACCCGAAAATCGGACTGCTACTGGCGCTAGAATCCAGATCGGCTTAAGGCCGCCCGGACCCGTAGCAAGCCTAACATACATCCTGTGAAAATGTTTAATCCCATACATGATCAACAACATACATAAAAAAATCTGAACTTTTCTTTTTCATTCATGAACCAAACTCAACCTGTGCATACATTATCATAGACATTAACATTAACCCCACCTTGGAGTCCTCATCAATGCTCCAATGGGGTGACATAATCATGCATTAAGTTTGGTTAAACATAATCATCCCTAAACATTTAAGATCATGTATCTAAAAAGGGATTTACAACATACTATGGTCAAGCACACTTCTAAACCTCAATATCATCATTACATTACATAACTCAACATTACATTACAATATCCATCATGTCCACTACAAACTATTACATGGCTAAGACTTTACTCTATCCGACCTCCTGCTCTATCCTGTACCTGCAACCCTGGGGGTTAAGGGAGAGGGGTGAGCTAACAAGCCCAGTGAGTAGAACCATAAAAACATATTAACAAACATGCTCATATGAAATGCATCATAACTCAGACAATTCACATCAAGGGTTGGGTGAACTTGTCACCAAATAGTCCCAGCATCATTTCGTGCCAGGCCGTAGCATGGGGTCCTGGTCTTCCTGTCATGTCATACATTACTTACCATTTTCCCAGGGCCTCCTCTGGGCACCTGGTCTTCAAGTTCCATATCCGTGCCAGGCCGTAGAATGGGGTCCTGGTCTTTCCTCAGGGACTAATTGGGTCATCCAACATTCACCCACATCAACAACAAAGAATGCGATGCAACATATTCGTGAAGTCTAATGCAATCATCCTATTGCATAATCATGATGCATGAAACATGATAAAAACATTTAATTTCTCAATTTAAAGGATTAAGTTTAGTTCCACTCACCTCTGGCTGACTCTGACAAACACCGAAGCAGCTGAACTCACTGCTGGAGTCCTCGGTTCCTCGGGTCCGAACCTACACAGGTGGACTCAAATGAGGGACCTAACATACAAAAACATAACTCTAAAAACATCCCTCAAAAACCCCCTAAAACACTTCAAAACAATCAAAGAATTCATGCAAAGGAGGGCTGGACAGGGCACTTTCGGCGGCAGGTTCGGCGGCCGAAAGTCATGCACCTTGGGCGGCACCTTCAGCGGCCGAAGGTTCCCTCCAGAGACGAAACTCATGCATGTTCGGCGGCACCTTCGGCTGCCGAAAGTCCCTTCCAGAGCCTAAAGTCATGTTTCAGGGGCAGGGTTCGGCAGTCGATCCATGCTACCACAGGCAGGTTCGGCGGCCGAAAGAACCTTCGGCCGCCGAACCTGGTTTCTCCCAAAAGGGCAGAAACTCAGCTCAACATGCATAAACGCCTCCTAACTCATTCAATCATGCATTTTCCTATTCTACAACATGCATACTCAAGCATACAAGCTCCTAGGGGCTTCAAACTATCCTAAACCCCAACTACAACACATCAAACAACCCACATTGCTCATAAACATACCATAAACCCATAAACATAACAATAACCTAACATGCATTTCTACCCCATAGATCTTCATAAAACTTGTTTAAAACATGCAAGAAAGGTTGGATCTAAGCTTACCTCTTGAAGATCGAGAGGAAAGACGATCCTAGCTTGGACGGAGGGAGAAATCCACTCTTTGGTCTCCAAGCTTCCAAACTTGCTCTTTTGCTCAAAGATCTTCAAACCAAGTGAAAACTCATAAGAAAATTATGAAGATTCGAAGGAAGAAGCTCAAAATCGATGAGGGACGGCGGAGAACTCACCTTGGCCAAAAACGGGGAGAAAAGCTCTCACATTCGGATATGGGGACCCCTTTATAGGTGGCTGGCCAGAGCAATTTCGGGGGCCTAACGTGCCTCCGCATGCATGCCATGTTCGGCGGCCGAACTTAAGGTTCAGCTGCCGAACCTGGACTTCCCTCACTTATGCTTTCGGGGGCCTAAAGCACTCCCGAAACGCATGCACATTCGGCGGCCGAACTTGGGATTCGGCGGCCGAACCTGGGTCTTCCTCCAAGGCTATTTTCATTTAAAAACTCAACTCCTTTTTACTTAAAATCATAAAATACATCAAAACATTTTATAAAAACATGATTTTACCCTTCTAGAGGTTTTCGACATCCGAGATTCTACCGAACGGTAGGAATTCCGATACCGGAGTCTAGCCGGGTATTACAATAAAGGTAATGCCTCCACATCTTAAGTGCAAAGATTACCGCTGCCATCTCTAGGTCATGTGTAGGGTAATTCAACTCATGCTTCTTTAACTGCCTAGAAGCATAAGTAATCACCCTTTCATTCTGCATTAGCACACAACCCAGTCCCACACGGGATGCATCGCAAAAGACTGTGAAGTCCTCATTACAAGTCGGCAGAGCTAACACCGGTGCTGAAGTCAACCTCTTCTTGAGCTCCTAAAAGCTCTCCTTACACTGGTCGGTCCACACAAACCTCTGGTTCTTCTTTGTTAATCTGGTCATGGGAGCTGCAATTTTTGGGAAGTCCTGAACGAACCTCCTGTAGTAACCTGCCAAACCCAAGAAACTCTTGATCTCAGTCACTGTGGTGGGTCTAGGCCAGTTAGCTACAGCTTCTACTTTCTTGGGGTCTATCTCGATTCCATTTTCTGACACCACATGCACCAAGAAGGAGATGCTCCTCAGCCAGAACTCACACTTGGAGAACTTGGCATACAAGCCATGTTCCCTCAAGGTCTGCAAAATCAACCTCAGATGATGGGCATGCTCCTCTGCATTCCTGGAATACACTAAAATATCATCTATAAAGACAATAACAAAGTGATCCAGGTATTGACTGAAAACTCTGTTCATGAGGTCCATGAATGTTGCAGGGGCATTGGTTAACCCGAACGGCATTACAAGGAACTCATAATGCCCATATCTGGTCCTGAATGCTGTCTTTGGTACATCCTCTTCCCTTATCCTCAGCTGATGGTACCCTGATCTCAGATCTATCTTGGAGAAATAACCCGCTCCGGCTAGCTGGTCGAATAGATCGTCGATCCTTGGCAATGGGTACTTATTCTTGGTAGTGACCTTGTTCAACTGCCTGTAGTCGATACAAAGTCTAAGGGATCCATCTTTCTTTCTCACAAATAGCACTGCAGCACCCCAAGGTGAGGTACTCGGTTGGATGAAACCCCTATCTACCAGCTCTTGCAACTGCTCCTTAAGCTCCTTTAATTCTGCTGGTGCCATCCTGTAGGGAGGAATAGAGATCGGTCTAGTTCCAGGCATCAATTCAATTTCGAACTATATCTCCCTGGCAGGTGGTAAACCTGGCAGCTCGTCTGGGAAAACATCTAAGAACTCTCTGACCACTGGCACTGAGGCGGGCTCTCGGACATGACTATCCAGCTCTCTCACATGAGCTAGAAAACCTTGACAACCCCTCCTGAGTAGCCTACGAGCCTGTAGGGCTGATATCAAACCTCTAGGTGTACTCCCCCTGTCTCCTCTAAAGACAACCTCTGACCCATCCTGACATCTGAACCTGACTACCTTGTCTCTGCAATCCAAGGTAGCACCATGGGTAGATAGCCAATCCATCCCTAGAATGACATCAAAATCTGTCAAATCTAGAACCACAAGGTCGGCAGAAAGGCATCTTCCCTCCACAAAAACTGGACTATACTGGCAGACTGACTCTGCCACTGACGGGTCACACTTAGGCCCACTGACCCATAGGGGACACTCTAACCCAGAGACCATCAAACCCAATCTCTCGACGGCCCTCGGAGCAATGAAAGAATGAGATGCACCAGGGTCCATTAATGCATACACATCTGAACAGCCAATGATGAGATTACCTGACACCACGGTGTTGGATGTGTTTGCCTCCTGCTGAGTCATAGTGAAGATCCGTGCTGGAGCTGATGGACCTTCACTCCTGAAACCTGCTAAAGAAGAGGCTGCCCCTCTCCCTCTGCCTCTGCCACTAGCCTGAGTCGCGGCTGGAGCCACTGACTGAGCCACACTGCCTGAAGCTGTCTGCTGAGACTGTACCCCAAAAGCTGGCCTAGGACACTCCCGTGCTATGTGTCCCTCCTGCCCACATCTGAAGCAGGCGGACGTCCCAACTAGACATACCCCCTTGTGCGGCTTCCCACATTTCTTGCATACTGCATTATCTGCACCAAAGCTTGAGCCACTTCCTAATCCCAGACCTGACTTGATCTTGCTCCAGAACTTGTTCTTCTTAGACTTGGCTTTACTCCATCTCTTA
This sequence comes from Manihot esculenta, assembly GCF_001659605.2. Classification (NCBI taxonomy): domain Eukaryota; kingdom Viridiplantae; phylum Streptophyta; class Magnoliopsida; order Malpighiales; family Euphorbiaceae; genus Manihot; species Manihot esculenta. Next base: position 28,242,097 of record NC_035161.2, read on the forward strand.
CTGCCTGAAGCTGCTGCACTCAAAGTAGAGGGATCTAACCTTCCCCCACCTGGGGTTTTAGAACCAGAAGACTGTGCCACTGACTGTTGACTTTCCCTTCGATGATAGCACTAGCCTCCATCCTCCGAGCCATATCCACTATGGCATGGAAACTCTCCCTCTCTGCTGACTGAATCAAGGAGGAATACCTGGAATGGAGCTTCATGATATACCTCCTTGACTTCTTCTGATCAGTATTCAGATTCTGCCCAGCAAACGGCAACAGCTCCAAAAACCTGTCTGTGAACTCATCCACACTCATCTCATCCGTCTGCCTCAGCTGCTCGAACTCAATCATCTTCAACTCTCTTGAACTGTCAGGGAAAGCCCATCCTGCAAACTCATTTGCAAACTCCTCCCATGATAGGCTGTCCACCCTCGGGCTCACATAACTCTTAAACTACTCTCGGGCTTTCTTACATTTCAGTGTGAACCCAGCCATCTAAATGGCTCTACTGTCATCAGCTCCTATCTCATCTGTAATCGTTCTGACCCTCTCAAGGTACATAAATGGGTCATCACCGGTTTCAAACTGGGGAGCACCCAGCTTCATGTAGTCGGTCATCTTGACCTTGCTTCCTCCAGATGAGCTAGGTTTAGGGTCTTGGGTTGCTGGGACAGCAGGTGCTGCTGGTGGTGGAGGAGGTGCAGCATCCCCTGGGGTAGGGTTTGCTGTACCTGGATAGAAAGATGGGGGTGGGTACATAGGGTACTGTGAGTATGGTGGATAGTAAGGCGGGTATGGCATGTGTGTGGGATAAGGATTAAAGCTAGGGTAATCTGATGTACCTCCCATCGAATGCCCAGGATTTTATGAAAAGGGTGGGTAGTAAGGTGCCTGAACAAATCCCGAGGCATGAGTGCCTCCTTGGGATTCTTCCATGCCCTCTACTGACATACTTACTCCGAGACTGTCATCCCTCCTCTGATCCACATCCATCTGATCCCCCACATCCTCTGACATATCCCCTTGCACGGTTCCCCTCACTGATCTGCTTCTACCCAGATCCAAAGACCTTCTAGGGTCTCTTACTGCTCTTTCCCTGCTAGACCTGCTAGACATTGCCCTTGGCAATGCAGGGGGACGGGCACTCATGCCCTCATCCTCCGGTGGTACTCCAGTCAATCGTGCAGATCGACGAGTTCCTCTCATCCTATTTACTGAAAAACAGCACACATCACATAAACATTAGCATCAAATGGTTCATGTGGAAACACATGAACCCGCATCACATACATAGCATATCATTAATGTACGTGCATATTATCATGGCATTACACATCATCATTCAAGACAGGACTCTACATCCTATCCTAGTGGACATGATCTTCCTATTATGCTTGACCTTCTATAACATCTATGAGCCCGACACTCTAGGTCCGACCATATGAACCTAGGGCTCTGATACCACTTTGTAATGACCCGAAAACCGGACCACTACCGGCGCTAGGATCCAGATCGGCTTAAGGCCGCCGGGACCCGTAGCAAGCCTAACATACATCCTGTGAACCTGTATAATCCCATATATGATCAACAACATACATAAAAATTTGAACTTTTCTTTTTCATTCATGAACCAAACTCAACCTGTGCATGCATTATCATAGACATTAACATTAACCCCACCTTGGAGTCCTCATCAATGCTCCAATGGGGTGGCATAATCATGCATTAAGTTTGGTTAAACATAAACATCCATAAACATTTAAGATCATGTATCTAAAAAGGGATTTACAACATACTATGGTCAAGCACACTTCTAAACCTCAATATCAACATTACATTACATAATCCATCATTACATTACAATATCTATCATGTCCACTACGAGCTATTACATGACTAAGACTTTACTCTATCCGACCTCCTGCTCTATCCTGTACCTGCAAACCTGGGGGTTAAGGGAGAGGGGTGAGCTAACAAGCCTAGTGAGTAGAACCATAAAAACATATTAACAACATGCTCATATGAAATGCATCATAGCTCAGACAATTCACATCAAGGGTTAGGTGAACTTGTCACCAAATAGTCCCAGCATCATTTCGTGCCAAGTCGTAGCATGGGGTCCTGGTCTTCCTGTCATATCATACATTACTTACCATTTTCCCAGGGCCTCCTCTGGGCACCTGGTCTTCAAGTTCCATATCCGTGCCAGGCCGTAGAATGGGGTCCTAGTCTTTCATTTCCGCGCCAGGCCGTAGAATGGGGTCCTGGTCTTTCCTTAGGGACTAATTGGGTCATTCAACATTCACCCACATCAACAACAAAGAATGCGATGCAACATATTCATGAAGTCTAATGCAATCATCCTATTGCATAATCATAATGCATGAAACATGATAAAAACATTTAATTTCTCAATTTAAAGGATTAAGTTTAGTTCCACTCACCTCTGGCTGACTCTGACAAACACCGAAGCAGCTGAACTCACTGCTGGGGTCCTCGGTTCCTCGGGTCCGAACCTACACAAGTGGACTCAAATGAGGGACCTAACACACATAAACATAACTCTAAAAACATCTCTCAAAAACCCCCTAAAACACCTCAAAACAATCAAAGAATTCATGCAAAGGAGGGCTGAACAGGGCACTTTCGGCGGCAGGTTCGGTGGCCGAAAGTCCCTCCAGAGCCGAAAGTCATGCACCTTCGGCGGCACCTTCGGCGGCCGAAGGTTCCCTCCAGAGACGAAACTCATGCATGTTCGGTGGCACCTTCGGCGGCCGAAAGTCCCTTCCAGAGTCAAAAGTCCCTTCCAGAGCCGAAAGTCATCTTTCGGGGGCAGGGTTCGGCAGCCGATCCATGCTACCACAGACAGGTTCGGCGGCCGAAAGAACCTTCGGCTGCCGAACCTAGTTTCTCCCAAAAGGGCAGAAACTAAGCTCAACATGCATAAATGCCTCCTAACTCATTCAATCATGTATTATCCTATTCTACAACATGCATACTCGAGCATACAAGCTCCTAGGGCTTCAACTATCCTAAACCCCAACTACAACACATCAAACAACCCACATTGCTCATAAACATACCATAAACCCATAAACATAACAATAACCTAACATGCATTTCTACCCCATAGATCTTCATAAAACTTGTTTAAAACATGCAAGAAAGGTTGGATCTAAGCTTACCTCTTGAAGATCGAGAGGAAAGACGATTCTAGCTTGGAGGTAGGGAGAAATCCACTCTTTGGTCTCCAAACTTCCAAACTTGCTCTTTTGCTCAAAGATCTTCAAACCAAGTGAAAACTCATAAGAAAATCATGAAGATTCGAAGGAAGAAGCTCAAAATCGATGAGGGACGGCGGAGAGCTCACCTTGGCCGAAAACGGAGAGAAAAGCTCTCCCGTTCGGACATGGGGACCCCTTTATAGGTGGCTGGCCAGACCACTTTCGGGGGCCTAACGTGCCTCAGCATGCATGCCATGTTCGGCGGCCGAACTTAAGGTTCGGCGGCCGAACCTGGACTTCCCTCACATATGCTTTCGGGGGCCTAACGCACTCCCGAAACGCATGCACGTTCGGCGGCCGAACCTGGGTCTTCCTCCAAGGCTATTTTCATTTAAAAACTCAACTTCCTTTTTACTTAAAATCATAAAATACATCAAAACATTTTATAAAAACATGATTTTACCCTTCTAGAGGTTTCCGACATTCGAGATTCCACCGAACGGTAGGAATTCCGATATCGGAGTCTAGCCGGGTATTACAAGCAACTCAGTCGACTTCCTGAATTAATTTTGATCCTATAAACATGGGGTTAGGAAAAAAAAAAGATAAACTACAAGAGTTTAGTGAGCAAAATATGAAAAAATAATTCAATAAAACATACGATCGTATGAATGCGTCACAACACAAATAATTTATATCAATATGAACTTGTCACCAGTAAAAGATTCCAATAGTACCCGGCCCACGACGGATACTCCTCATAACTTCCTCTTAAATATAAGATAACATATCTATAATGTTAGGAGTGTAAAATGGGTCTCAACTTGAACTTTTTTTTACATATTGTCAATGGTATATAATGGATCTCAGATATGAACAACCATATCCATCATAATATATCATAACATACTCAAGAATTACTAGGCCATCCAACATTCATTCACTTAATAATAAATTATACAGTGTACCATATTCGTAAATTCTAATACAAGATAACTAAAATCACCGCAAAGCATGATATTATGAAAATTTTTTATATTAATAATTCAAATTTAAATATAAAACTTATCATAATTTTAATTAACATTATTGAATGTATGTAAAAAATATTAATATTATAAAATTTGAAAGAATCCATTATAAAAAATTATTACTTGTAACGCTTTACCTAATTTATATTATTTATAAAGGTGAGAAGAGGAGGAATAATGAAATTTTTTAAAATATTTCTACGAATGTTTTATAATTATAAAAATTTTATTATTTAAAATTTTTAATTTAAATATTTTATTTAATTTTAAATTAATTGAGAATATCTTTTAACATTTAAATTATATTTGATCAAGTGAGTTTTTTATTTAAATTTAAATTTTATTATATTAATCGATAAGATTTTATTATTTTTATTTTAAATTTAAATAATGAATTAAAATTTTATTTTAATTAAATGAATTTATTATTTTAACTTTAAATTTTAAATTTTTTAATGGATATAATTTTATTATGATTTTTAATTCAATTATAATTATAGATTTACTTTCAAAAATATTACAATTAGAGTTGTATGTAAATTATTTCAATTAATTTTTTTATTATAATTAAAATTGTTAAAAAATTTAAAATTATCTAAAAAGTTAAAATTTTTAATTTTTATAAACAATTTGATGTAAACTTAAATCTTTCTCTGAAAAAAAAAAGATTTTAATATTAAATTGAGTTATATTTATAACATTTAAAAATTAAATTTTTTAATATATTAAATTTACAACTATTATTAAATGATAAATTTAATAACAGATAATTATTATATATGTGAATGTATGTGAATGTGATTGAGTTCTCATAAAATAATTTTAAAGTTCAATTTGATTAGCATTTTATTCTCTTATTAATAAATTTATTATTTAAATTAATTTAAAATATTTAAAAAATTCACTTTTTAAAAAAAATCAAAATTTTGAGATAAATATTATTGAAATAATATATTTAAATATTCAATAATTATAAAAAAATAATATAAAACAAAAATATTATTAATATAAATTATTTTATAATAAGTGATTCTTCTAATTTTTAATAATTATATAAAAAATTATAATTAAATATTAATTAATTATAAAAAGAATATAAAAATAATAGTTTTTATAAAAAAATTATTAGATAATGCGTTAATCTTTTTAATTATAACAATTATATTTTATTTTTAAGTAAAAATAATTGTTATTATCAAAATTAATTTAAAGTTGGTAAATAAGTATGTAAATTTTAAGATATACATGAATAGTAAAAAAATTTAAATTTTGATATAAAAAATTATAAAATAATAAATGATAATATAAGTCAGATAATAATAAACTAATTTTTAATTAAAAATATTAAAATATTAAGTAATTTTAATAATATTAAATTATTAGATAATAAATCAAAATTTATAAAAATTAAAATTATAGGATAATAATTAAATTAAGTATAATAATTTTAAAAATCAATTATCAGCTATATATAAAAAAATTTAATAATTTTAATGTAACCTAAAAACTTCTTTATATAATTATAAAAGATTAATAGTTTTAATTATATAAGATTATTATATAATAAGTTGTTACTTTAATTATTTATAATCATATTTAAATTTTAAAGTGGGACAATAATTTTTATTATCTCAATTTATTTAAATTAATTAAATAAAATTTTAAATTATGAGATATATATAAAAATTAAAAAAATTAAAATTTTAATATAAAATTATCAAAATAACACATTTAAATATTAATGAATTCTAAAAAATAAAAAATTAACTCAAAATTATAAAAAAATATAAATCATTACAAGATTATAATTTTAAAAATTAACTTAATTTTAAATGTTAATTATTTTAATATTTTTTAAAATTAATTATATGTAATTATAAATATTAATAAATTTAGTAATATTATGTTATAGAAAAAAAGTTGTTGTTTATATTATCATATAACTTATTTATATGATAATAGTAAGTTTATATTTATTTTAAAATATTAAAATAATAGTTATACATTAAATTTTATAAGATGATGAAGTGATTAAAAAAATTAATAGTAGCTAATTTTAAAATAAATATTATATTTTGTTATAAATTATATTTTTATATATTTTATATTTATTTCATTATTATAGATTTTATAACAATTTATTTTTATAAAAAATAAAAAAATAAAGATATTATATTTAAAGTTGATATATTTATGCTTTCAAAAAAAAATTGATATATTTAAATATTTATTTAAAAAAGCAACCAATCTTATAATTTATTTTCATGTTTAAAAAAGTTTAAATTAATTATAATTTTACGTTATTTTGTATTAATATTTTATTTTATTAATTATATTTTTTATAATATCAATAATTATTTAAAAATTATTTTATATAAAAAATATAATAAATATAAATATATAAAAAAATTACAAATGCATAGAAGAACATTAACACCGTGCTAGCGTTAACCGACACTAGTTATTACTAAAAATTATAAGATTGTAAAATTTGGTACAGGATTCTATGGCTGTTTAAAAATTAAAAACTTGTAAAAATTTAATTGATTTCTTTTTTATTCAATTTTTATATTTAAAAATACATAAAGGACAGCACTTCAATTTTCAATTTAAAAAAATAAAAAACATGTATTACAAAAAAAAAAATTAGATTTTGCAAGAATTGAATTTATTTATTCTGAACACAATTTATTAAAAAAGGAAATAATTTGTATTTGATTTCTCTAAAAATGTTTTTCAAAAAATAATTTATAGTTTGTTATTTATTTATAATTTAAAAATGTAGACATTAATAACTCCCTATATAATAATGTTAATAATATTTTTAAAATCAAGAAATTACTTTTGCTTTTTAAAAATTATATATTTATTTTAAAAAATATACAATTTTTTAATTAATCAATTTTTTAAATATTTAAACATAAAAAGTGAGAAATATTTTATTTTCTTCAAATGACTCTCTCTTTTTATTTTTTTTTTATTATTTCTTTAATTCTTGGAAGGAGCATGCTGAACCGGGCTGGAGTTGCGAGGGAATTTGCGGGGGAAGAATGGGTCGGCGAAATCGTGAGCAACACCGAACCGCCATAATATTAATATATACTCTCCAAAACCCTACAGTCAAATCTTAAACCTTCAATATTTGGGTGATATCTAAAAAAAAATTATATTACCAAATATCATTACTCGAAGGTCTGAAACCTCAGAGATGGGAATTATCAGAAGCGGTTTCTCGTTCATCCTAGGATCCGTTTTTGGCATCTACGTTGCTCAAAACTACGAAGTTCCGAACATTAGAAAGCTAGCGAACACCGGCCTCTTAATAGCCAAGCACATCGAGGAAACTTATAGAAAGCCGAAGAAGCGGGACGAGGATGAATGATTTGATTTTGACATTAGATTCCAGGTTTATTGATATTACTGTTTTAGGGATTTTGGTGATCGTTATAGGCTCAGTTATTCAAGTTTTCTTGGGCGTTTATTGGTTTTTATTTGATCTCTCTGTACTTGGGCCGTTGGAATTCAATGTAATTCAAGAAAACAGAAATTTTCGTGGGAATCGGAGATGTAGAAGCATTTGCTTCTCCTGTATCAATATTCAATTTATGACCAAATTCACTTTAGACATTTAGTTTTGTTTCCAAGAGATTGGAAAAGCTGAGAAAATGTATTCAATTTTTTCTTTTTAACGGGCAATGTGGAATTTTCAAAGGCTTTTATGCTTCTTGTTCTACACTGTAATAAGTTGCAAGATTATGTGTTCATCAAAAGATTCAGTGCAAAATGTCTGCCAATTAAGTAATTGAATATGCAATAATATATTTTTTTCATAGTCTTTATGGATCTGTTTCGATTGGATTTGACTTCACTAGAAGGTCTTGTCTGAGATCTTGAACTTGGCTCTCTATGGAATTCTACATAACCCTTTACTCGTCCTGCTTGTCCATATCCATTTCTGTTTTGCATATTAACCAAAAATTATATTGCTCCTTGGCTTGAGATATAGTTTGCTAGTTTGTTTAGTGCACTTCAAAGGAACTTAACATCTAGAATTATGATCCAATTGAAAGTTTTTTGCTTACTTTGTTTTTATTTCAGTGATCCTATGGTGGTTGTACGAGATTCTTCTGTGGACTTGTAATATATATCTTTCTGCACAACTGGCTTTGGAATTCTCTAACATGATAGGTTAGTTGAACATGTTGCATGTAAATTGTACATGTAGAGTTGAAAGTTTGCTGAAAACTGAATAAGAGATGCCGTGCGGTTCTCATTTCTGGATTAGATATCTATATTACATGTTGACATTAATTACAATGACATAAATTTATGCATAAAACAAAAGCTGGAAGATCAGCAGAATCATAAGCTGCTTTTATTGCTAACACTATTTTTATATATTTTACTCAATGGTTAAGTGCAAGTCCCATGAACTGGAAGAAGCTGTATCATTTTCTGTTGAAGATGGAGGGAAGGGAAATTGATCCTTTGTTTTCTGAAAAGCACGCCACTCATTAATGCATGCCATTTCATCAGGACCCAAACTGGGAAGTCCTTTCTGATCTAAAAGTTTCAGGATCTTTTCTGTTTTACCAAGGAGGAACACTGCCCATCGAACCCTTTCTTCTTGTACTTCGATTGAGCTGCTAAAACACACAAGGTATATGACACGTCGTAAGTTGGTGAGACTAGCAGCTATTATGTCTGAGATCATGATAGTTAGTGCTTCAAATAATTTCTCACTGCTGTGCATGTTACTTCTTTCATCATTCTGCAGAATAGTTTGGCTTATTCTATACATGGAATTAGCAGCCAATACTGTGATGGGCCACTTTGAAGGGCTCTCCTTTAGTAGACATTGATTCACATATGTCTTCTTAAATCCCACATACCTGTTCTTTGCAGCATCAGCAAGCCCTTCAAGTACTTCCTTTGTGCTTTCCGCCTGGAAGGACATTTTATTGAGATCTACATCTAGCCATTTATGATAGAGATCGACCCCTAGCCAGACACTATATGCACCCTTCCTCATGTGAGTCATCTCGCTTTCTGCATCCAGGTTGTCTTCTACTAGTTTGACATACATGAGGCCTTCATGCACACTACGCATCAACTGCTTACGTAAAAAACTGTTGGTGTTTGGAATTGCAAGTGCTATGGCTGTTAGAGTCACTACTGGAAGAGCCCAACAATTTTGAGGCTCTTCATTATCTAAAGAGGGAACTAGGTCTGTGTCAAAATCTTTCACTCCATGGAGTCCTGATGATGATTTTTCCAACAATTCTATGAGATGTTTGGGCTGTTTCTTTTTTCCCTTCTTTATCCAGTGCTCAGTAGCATCACGGTTGTTCTTCATCATCAATTCAACCAGTTCATTCTCACCTTCAAGATGCAAAACAAATCGGCTAAGATCTGGTTTTGAGCTGGGCTGTGATTCTGATGCCAAGTCAATTGATCTGTTGTTGGAATTGCACTTCATCAACCTTCTGCAGAAAATATAGAATAACAAAATCCTGCTCATGAAGAACACAGAAATGAATCTAATAACTTTGCTTGCCAACACAATTCCGACTTGCATTCCAATACACAGGTCCAAAATTTGATCTTTTGCCCCATGGGCAAGTTTCCTACATTGCCTGTTCTTGATTCGTATGGTAAATGGGCACTCTTTCATCTCTACTAAGAACTGGGTCCAGTACTTTTCTACTTTAAATTCTTTCCTGCTACTTTTCTTACCTATTGTTGGGCATCTGAAATTTACAGCAGTGAACCATCTAATAGCAGGGGCAATTGTACCAACTCCTGTTGCAATGGTCTGTATAATAAGAACCAAGAAGGTCGACCATTTGTAATCAGACTCTCCATTGCAAAAGTTAAATGACCAGGGCATCAAGTAAGATCTCAGCATGGCTTCTGCTAAAGTCATGGCACTCAGGAGACACAATGCACCTGCAGCAGTGCATGTAACTGAACGCCCTATCACAAACTGGGGGCTGCAGGTATGAGCCATCATCCAGTATTTCATTAGATCCTCTCTTAATTTCTTATCCACTGGTCTGTCGCATTCAGTTGTGCATTCTTCCACTGCCATTTGATATTTTTTCTTGTACTTAAATTCTAAATATTTCTTTGTTGTTGGGACTGTTAAAGTGGAAGAGCTCAAGATTACAAGCAAAACAATCATGAGAAACATTATTAATGCATGCTCTTTCCAGTAAAGATAGATCACACCGGTGCCTAATTGGATGCAGATATTAGCAATAACAGTAATAACAAGTATTCCCAGAGCTATAATATTCATCCATATTTCTTTGTTTTCCATGGTTCCAAGAGAAGGCATAGAATTACCCATCAGTGTACAGATCAAGGTACTGCTGCTAAGTTTTGCAAGCTGATCGATGCGGCGAGGCATAGGAGTGTTTAGATCCACTGAAAATTTGATTGCCACAGCTATTATGGTTAATGAAGTTGCATTGAGGCAGTAGTACTTGCTGGGAAACCACAATTTTCGAGAGCGGAAGCCTTGAATGAGATCTGCAGCCATCACAATTGCACAGGCGAGAGATGCTACTGCTATATAGATGCCAATCCATGGAAGAGGCTCGCTGAACTTTGCTTCATTCAGGTTTCCATCAGCACTGCAACCGATCTTACCCATCTCTATGTTCTCTTCTACTTCTGCTCCCTCCCTTGAATTGATGGATAAAAGGTTGGTCAAGTTGCTTTTGAATTTGCATTGAGGCGTAATTTACTTCCAATTTCGCATATAATCAACAGATGATTGTTGAATGAGTCTCGACTGTCTGATCGTCTCTTCATTCTTGAAGGGAGGTGAAAATATATATATATTTTTTTTCTTGTGGAATGAAGTCAAGCGGAGGATTATAGACTTGTATGTGGCCTTGAAATTTTGGATAGGTTATTGCGTGGTTGTATTTTGATGGGTCATTTTTCAATGGGGGTGGGGGCGGCTTGATTATTAGAAAACAAAGGTGATTTTATGGATAACCAATCAATTAATGAGGGCCTGCTGGGTTGAGGGCCACCCACTGTGACGTTGATTTATATGAAATTCATAGGAATCAAATGCATTTGATGTTAACTTTTTGCTGCACAAAGCAATGTAAGTAAAGTAGTTGATAAGTCAAATTGATGTTATTATAATTACCCTTAAGCCCTATTGGAGTTATTATGATGACGAAGAACATTGGAAGCATTAACCTACTCATTTTTATATTCTATTTATTTATTTGATTTTTATAGAAGAGAATTGGAATGGCTCATGCGCTAGCCCTGAAGTCGATGGTTGAAGTCTTCAAGAAATATCATCAGGGGCTACATGAAACCATGAAGCCTAGTCGCGAGAAACAAACCCAGCCAGTTATGGCTTAAATTGGTCGCTTTTCCAAATGAGCTCATTCCAAACTAAACTGATTTTTAAAAAGAAAGAAATTGAAGGCATAAAGAATACTAAATGAAACTAAAAGTGTATGAAGAATGGAACTAAATTATTTCAGTTCAATTCAAATTAAAACTATCAGACTTGTTTGGAATTTGGATATCCCCATATCAATAGCAGGTCTTTTTCCAGTGTGGCTGCATATTCTCTCGACTGCATTCCTCAACAGTTGGTTATTGCATGATAGAGTAGGAGTTGTGTGTTCTTGTTAGTTTGTGTTTTATTTCTTTCTTTCTCGTTAGTTTGTTTCTTTTGATATGGGATAGTTAAGGCTTTTGTTTTCTGGTCTGACGAGTTTGTTTCCTGCAATTATTTTATTTATCCAGATTCTAAATGAAGCCCTGCAATGAAATTCTATTTCTTTTGATAAAATCAAGAAAAAAATTCGGGTAATTGCACATGTAATACATGGTATCTACAAAATTATACATTTTATCATAGTAATATAGATACTTAATTTTTGTTATAATGTTATATAATGAATTTAGTTTAAAGTAAATTTTATATAATGAATTAATCACATTAATTGTTTAATTTCTATTTAAGTATTTTCCAATTTATGATTGAGTTTCAACTCCATTTTTTTTAAATGTTTTTTCATCAACAGTTTCACAAATTTTTATAAATAATATCATTTGAATTTTAATTTCATTGCTCTAAATCGAGAGTGGAGAGACCAATTGAGGCGTTAACTTGCCAACCTACAAGTTCAATATCAAAAAGGTGCCGAGAAGGTGCCAAAAAGAGGAAAGGAAAGAGAAGGGGGAGCATGAAACGGTGTCCGTCAATAAGTGTTCTTTAAAATAGTGATATCGTAAAAATTCCTACTTCTAAATTATAAATTCTTGATAACTTTCAGGATTTAGAATTTAATCACTCAATTTAAACAAATCAGATATTATCTTGTTCAGAGTTTTTCAATCGATCCTTCACTTTACTTTTAGTGTCGATGCTTTTTTAGGTTATGTTATTCAAATTACTAGAGCCCTATTTATATTAAGCTGGTAAAATTCAAACTAACCAATTATGGAAGACTATGGAGGTCTTAACATGTAAGATAATGAAGTTGCAGCTAAACAAGAACAATTAAAGCATAATTATACGCGGACTTATAAAAGTAGAGCGGTACTAATTAGAAGTATAATTTTTTTTGCCGAGCGTATCATCTTGGAAAATAAAATTTAAAAGAGTTTAGTGACGAGTGTTAGATCAAATTTTCTATACAAGAGCTTCAAGTTATTTTGGAAGGAATTTTGGGTTTAATAGTTTTTGTTGAATCACACATTAATTGTGAAGATGGGTAATGTGCCTCTTATATGAATTATATACACTCATCCCTCTTAAACTAATTTTTAGGGTGAGTTAGGTCTGTTTCAAATTTAACATGGTATCATAGTCTTTTCATCCAATATTGGACCTCCCATAAATGTGTCACGCACTCGTAAAAATTTTGGATTTGAGGGGGCGTGTTGAATTCCACATTGATTGTGGAAAAGGTAATGTACCTCTAGGCACTCCTCCCCTTAAATTAGTTTTTGAGGTGAGTTAAACCTGATTTAAATTTAACTGTTTTAATTACTAATAATATAAAATAGTCTTATATTTTAAATAGTTACTAAAGATTTTTAAACTATATATTTTAAATATTGCATTTCATAAATAGACAAAGAAAGCAAGCAGATGTGAAAGTGGAAAAAAAAAAGTGCAAGTAGAGATGATCATTTATGACCACTTAGCCTTGTCAAAATTCAAGACAAAATAGCTTCTTTTTTTTTTTTCTCCAAGAGATAAGCATAGTTCATTGAAAATTGGCAGAAGCTTAACAATATACCGGGCTTTTTGCTTTTTCAGATTTAAAAAAAAAATATTTCTCAATCCCTGATTCGGAAAAAATATTTTCCACAATCAGAGTCAAAAGAACCTCTACCGCACTTTAAACGTGCGGTAGAGCTTACCGCACTTTTAAAGTGCGATAAGCAAAGAATAAATTAAAAAAAATATATATTAAATGCATTACCACACCTTACAGGTGCGGTAATGCATGAGTGCCGGCAACAGCCGCATTCAATTAATTTAATTATAAATTTAATTTTTATTTAATTAATTATTATATTTTATTAATTTAATTTATATAATTATATATTAAATTTATAAAATATAATTATAAAAACTATATTAATATTAATTAATTTAAGTTATTTGTAATATAATATTATATTTATTAATTTATTTTATTAATTTATATAATTTAATTAATTAAATATTAAATTTATATAAATATAATTATAAAAATTACATTAATATTAATTAATTTAAATTATTTATAATATAATACTATATTTATCATATTTACCATTTTATTTTATTAATTTATATAATTTAATTAATACTAAAAATATATATAAATGTATTAATATAATTTATTTTACAAATATATTAATTAATGTTAAGGATATATATAATTTATTTTATTAATTATATTTATGAATGGAGAAATTATAAAAAATTAAATAAAAAAATACATTTAAATATTTAAAAGCAGTGAAATATAATAAAAATAAGTTAATATATATATAAATGATAAAATAAAAAATTTTATCAAAAAATAATATTAAGGATGATTAAATCTCTTTTCGTCCTATATAAACATTTATTTTTTTTTTAAACATTGAGTTCTATATGACTGACGTTTATTATTTATATATAATCACTGTTTAATATTAATATTTGTAAAGTTATAAAAATATTAAAAATTAATATTTATTGAGTATTTTGAGAGGAATATAAGAGAATAAAGAAAAATTATGAGAAAAAATATGAAATAAAATAAATTTTAATTTTTTATAATTTTTATAATTCACAAATATTTATATTAAATATTTATAAATTAATTGTAATAAAAATAATAAAAGTAGAATAATAAATATGAAAAATATAATTTTTTATTGTAAATAAATTAAAATGATTAATATTTATAATAATATTAATATAATTTTTATAATTATATTTATATAAATTTAATATATAATTAATTAAATTATATAAATTAATTAAATAAATTAATAAATATAATATTATATTATAAATAACTTAAATTAATTAATATTAATATTAATATTAATATAATTTTTATAATTATATTTTATAAATTTAATATATAATTATATAAATTAAATTAATAAAATATAATAATTAATTAAATAAAAATTAAATTTATAATTAAACTAATTGAGTGCGGCTATCGCCCACTCATGCATTACCGCACCTTTAAGGTGCGGTAATGCATTTAATATTTTTTTTTAATTTATTCTTTGCTTACCACACTTTAAAAGTGCGGTAGAAGTTCTACCGCACTTTTAAAGTGCGGTAGAAGTTCTACCGCACTTTTAAAGTGCGGTAGAAGTTCTTTTCACAAGATTGAAAAATATTTTTTTTTTTAAATTTGAAAAAGCAAAAAACCCAATATACTGAGGCCCAAAGAAACACTCCAAACCCATAATACAATCAGCCCAAAAGAAAGCCCACTATGTAATCCTAGCTTAATAGAAATAATCTGGATACTTCGATCCGAACAAACTAACTGGGAAAACTTGAACAAGGGCGCCGCAACACTCAGGCCGGAACTCGCCTGAGAAAGGTTGGAGTAGAAACCACCAAACAAAACCACCGATGGAGTATAGAAACCAAGTTATCTTTAAACTATTTGATATTTGGTTTATTAAGCCCAATTCAATTTTAATTTTTAGACTTACTAAATGAATTAAACCTTTGGTTTTTTTTTAAAAGTAATATCATTAATTCAAAGTAATTAAAGAATATGAATCCACACTTCTTTAATGAATGAGTTTAGTAATATAATAATAAAATAAAAAATAATAATAAAATTTTAAAAATCTCTGTTTTTATTGTAATTTTTAATAAATTTTTTTATATTATAGATATTAAATAGTAATTTTCTTTTCACAGGAAAAATCCAAATAAATCCTACATCCTCCGTTTGTTCCCATGATTTTTAGATCAGCACTAAACCCGAGTCGCCCGCGCATGCCCTAGGCCCCTGAAACACATTCTCCAGCCATAATCCCAGCTGTGCCGCACCGCCTTTTAACCCCTGTTTCGTGTTGACAAGGAGCTCATCTCTTCCGCTTCGTCTTAGCCAGTTCGTCTGGACAAGGAGAAGCTCCTTCGATTCGGCTGGACAAGGAGAAGCTCTTTTCTTCCGTTTCTTCTGTTCATCGATTCACTTGTCCTTGTATCAATTATTCTTCAGTCAGCTAATTTGGTCATTGGCAAAAATTTGTGAAGTATAAAGAAATTACAAATCCTTGGTCAGGAATCAACCCTAACTTCCAGAATCCAGAATTCAATCTGTTGATCTAAAAGCATCAGGTATTATCTCTCTCAGAGTTTTTCAATCGGCCCCTCACCCTAGCTATTGTGTCTGTTGCTTTTGTGGGTTCTGTTAATTCTGATTTCTAGAGCCCAATTGTATTAAGCAGGTGAAACTCAAATTAAGCAATTATGGGAGGTCATGGAGGTCTTAACATCCTTCCTCAGAAGCGGTGGAATGTATACAATTATGACAACAGAGAAAAAGTCCGGCGAGATGAAGAAGCCGCCTCTAGAGAAGAGCAATTAAAGCGTGAGCAGTCAAGAAAGCGCGACGCCGAGTTTCGCCTTGAGCGGCTTCGAACTGCTCGTGGTTTACCTCCTTTAAATAAATCAGAAGCAGAGCTCGAGCCAGAGCCAGAGCCCAGGCCGGAGCCTGCTCAATCAGAACCAAAGTCCAACCACATTAATCTGTTTGAAGGGATGAAGATTTTTGACCCAATTAAGGAATTGGAGAAAGGGGGAGATGCCGAGAGAGACGGATCTAGAAAGAAGAAGATGAAGAAAGAGGAGGTGAGAGTTGTTACTGCAGAGGAGGAGAAGTATAGGTTGGGTTATGGGGTTGCCGGAAAAGGAGTTAAGTTGCCCTGGTACCTCGAGAAACGCAGTGATGATGTGAATGAGGAGAAGGATGAAGATGATGGGTCCACGAGAGGGAAGAAGGAGGGTAAGAAGAGTGGCAAGAAGACATTGCAAGAACTAAGGGAGGAAAGGCTGAAAAGGGAGAAGCAGGAGAAAGAGAGGGTACGGGCATTGCTGGAGAATAAGCAGAGAGATAGAGCTGGTTTTAGGAGTGGAATGATTTCCAGGAGGTGAGTTTATTGAGGGATTTATTAAGTTAGTATATTTTGCCTCTTTTAAAGTTGGTCTGTCTGCAAATTTAATGTGCACAAGCATGAAATTCGGCCTCTTGGTCAGCATGTCAATTTGATTGTTAATTCTGATGTATTTCTTTTTAGTTGTAGTGCTATCTTATATGTCTGGATTAAGAGCCTTCTATAGGCTTCATTTGGATTCTTATGTACATCCTGAGTTTGAGAACTTATTATTTGTGATTTTAATACAACATGAAAGATTGAAAAGAATCAATGGGGCCTTCGTCCATATCATATATATGACTAATGAATCTTTGGTGATGCTTAGCCTTCTTGTTTTAGGATTCTATTTAGTCATCTGATAGCATTCTGGAAGGTAGTTCTGCCATCTATGCAACCTTAATTACTGTCTTGGCCCTGCATTCACAAATTAAGAAGAGGCTTTGTCTAGTTTGTCTTAGAAACACTGCTAGATCCATTGTCTCATTCCCGCAATTTTGTCAAATTTCAGGATATGTTAGCTATTGATGTTGTACAGAACTAACTCCAGTAAATTGACTGTTGTGTTTTTATTTTGACCCCTAATGGCATGTAGTTGTGGATGGACTAGATCAATTCAAGCAAAATCTTTGCTATAAGACTCTTGTATCATCTTTGAATTTTTGCTATAGTTTAAATGGAAGTATTAAAAGAATGCTTTACTCAACTGATGCTGATCAAGGCTGATAAATCAGAAATCCCGGTGACTGCACTTTACCTGG
The DNA here is from genome assembly GCF_001659605.2 of Manihot esculenta. Taxonomy (NCBI): domain Eukaryota; kingdom Viridiplantae; phylum Streptophyta; class Magnoliopsida; order Malpighiales; family Euphorbiaceae; genus Manihot; species Manihot esculenta. The sequence continues at coordinate 28,259,762 of NC_035161.2, forward strand.
CTTGGCTCATAGTATACATGTAAATCCAGGGTTTGCATGATTAATATAAATATATCCACTATCCCAGGGTCACATAACAGAGCTGCTGCATTCTTTTTCCTTTTTCTTCTGAAGAATTTTTGTGCTAGCTTTTGTGTGAACGGTTTATAGGCGTATTGTGCTTGGACCGATTAAGGAGAAAATGAAACATCATGCATGTGTTTGTTAAGAAAATGAAGGAGTTGAGTCACTGAGTATTTGAGTCTTTATAAAGCTGTATATTGGGCAGAACATGAATGCAAAGGTCTAGAATAAGGGGGCATTACTGTTGAGAATTTCTGGACATGGATAGGAGCTGTTGAAAATTTTCTTAAGAGTGTCCTGAGGCGTTGAGAACTCCATAAGCATATATTGATAATGGCAAGGTGCCTTGCATTTCTGCAAAGTGGCCTATGTTTGCTAGAGAAGTGATAGCTTATATAATTGTTACCCATAGAACCTTTCAGCCTAAAGTGTGTTATATTTTACCTCATATATTTTGAGATGCTAGAAGTGGAGATTGGAATAAACTAATGTCTGAATTGAAAGTTAATTTTTATATTAAAATATTTAAAAATTATAAATATTATTTAATAATTTATATAAACCAGTTTAAACAGAAAGTAAACATATATAAAAGCAAATAGATAGTTAAATTCTATTTACGAGTATTAATTTTTAAATTTAAATTTAGTTACGTACTATTTAAACTTATTTTAATAGAATTTGATAAAATTAGATATCCGAAAATACTCTAAATATTCTCTTAATTTTGAATGTATATTATTATTATTTTTATATTTAAGATATCTACATATTTCTATAAATTAAATTATTTATATAATTTAAATATAAGTATCGTGCACACCACCTATCCATATCTTTTTTTGAGTAGCTCGCAATGATGCTTAAACTTTTAAGAAATTAAAAATCAAGTTTGACGCTGACAATACTCTATTATTTTCTTGATATCTCTCTCTCTCTATATATATACATATATAACATATTTAATCATACTTAATAATTATTAAGTAGTTATTTACATATTTATATAAAATAACTATAAATTCCAATTAATTATTAATGATTTCTAACCATTAATTTAATTAATTAGTTACGGTTTATATAATTATAATTTGTTCTATCTAAAAGAATTTACATATGATCTCCATATTAATAATTGCTAAAAACTGCATGATTTTGACATCCAAAAACTAAGGATAAATGTCATAAATCCCCGTAAAGACAGATTTTCTCCATTGTACCAAGTTTAACGCTAATTCTTGAAGCATGTATATAATAAATTTAAATATATTAATATTACTTCATTCATAATTTTTATTTATTTTATTTTTTATATATATATTAAAAAATATAATTTTTTATTGATATTTTAATTATATTTATTTTAAATAAATTAAATTTTATTAAATATTAAACAATGTTTTAAAAAAAATTTAAAAATAAAATAAAATAATAATAATTAATTTATATGTTATTATAGTTTAAAAAAAGTGAATAATAATTTTAAAATAATAAAAATATAAATAAAAATAAAAATTATGAAATGAAAAAAATAATATAATAATATAATTACATAATTTTATTTAAAACCGCATAATTTTGATTTAAAAGAATGAGTACAAATTCTCAACAGTCAAAAACTGCATAGCTTATATATAGCTTACCATATATCTATGCAGTTTTGGTCTGAAAAATAAGGGTTATCTCATTCATAAATTAAAGTGATTTTATAATTTGATTCTGAATTAATATAATAGAATCAATAATATATATATATTTAACTAAGTTGATTATGTTTATATTAATATATTTATTTTATATATACATTATATATGGTAATTTTTTAAATTATATAATATTAAGAAAACTCAAATGATAAATATTAATAATTTATTTGTAGTATATACATTATCTTTTAAATTAAATGTGTGCTTTTTAAATATATATATCAAATGTGTTTTTCCAGCCAGGTTAGTTTAGTTAACGGCATAGTTTTGATATAAAAAGGAAAAAACCAAATAAATCCTACACCTTCCTTTTGTTCCCATGATTTTTAGATGAGCACTGAGCTCGAGTTGCCTGCGCATGCCCTAAGCCCCTGAATCTCTAATGCACATTCTCCAGCCATAGTCCCAGCTGTGACACACCGCCTTTAATCCCTGGTTCGTATGGACAAGGAGCTCTTTTCTTCCACTTCGTCTTAGCTAGTTCGTCTGGACAAGGAGAAGCTCGTTTCTTCAATTTGGTTTATTCTTCAATTCAGCTGGACATGGAGAAGCTCTTTTCTTCCATTTCTTCTGTTCTTCGATTCACTTGTCCTTGGATCAATTCTTCTTCAGTCAGCTAATTCGGTCATTGGCTTGCTTCCATTCGATATTTATTAGCAGAACGGTTAGTGTTCCTTAATCAATTGGTTGTTTTGATTAATATTGGTTGTCCATGGTGAGATTTGTGGGTTTTGTCAGTTACATAATGTCCTAGGAACTGCATTAAGTTACATTAGTTGGTTTATTACCTAAATCTATTAGTTATTTTGAGATGTGCACTTGCATTACATTGAAAGGATATGTGTCAATATTGCTAATTCGGAATTTGAATGGATTCAGATAGGATACGGGTTTAATTGATCAAATACTCGTTATTCGAATTCTATCGGCTAATAGAATTTAAATTTAGAATATTCATGACTATTCACGTAGAAAATCCGTCGCATTGAACACTAGACATCTCAAAATTTTGTGTTTGAGTTTCACCAAAACACTAATTTTAATATTTATAAATTTTATGTTAATTTATAAATATGTATTATACGCATCTTGTTCATTTATCAATTATATATTGAATATTAAATATGAAATATTATTTTAATATAAAAATTATTAAGTAAATTATATTTTATTTTTTAAATTTTAACATAACTGATCTTTATTTTTAAAATCAAACACTTAAATTTTAAAAATCTCAATATTTTTATTCCATTTAAATTAAAAGTCTTTCTATCTTAAAATATATTAAAAAAAGTCTTCCTTGAACTCTCTTTTCTTTTCTCCATTTCATCTCATTCAAATCCCATAATCCTTCTTTTCAACATTCATCTCTCTCAAACAAACTCTCATTCTCTTCCATCATTTTATCTCTCTCAAGCTTCTCTTCCCCCATTTTTGCAATTTCCACAAGAGGAGTATCATATTAGGGAGAGCACGTGATGGTTAAATTCCATAAACTTTTCATCTTATGGTAATAATAAAAATGATTTAGTTGTATAAGGTATTTGAATGAATGAAAATAGTTGTTTTGTAATGTTTGTTTTAACCGTGAAAAATATGAGGAATTAAAAATAATAAAAATTTTGAGAAAATTGTAATTTTTGAATTCAGAAACTGATATGATTTAATACATAAAAATTGAATAATTTAAGTATTTATAATTACTTGAATTTTATACCCATAAAATTTGTGAAATAGCAGCAAGTAAAAAAATTTCAAATTATTTTGTGTTCATATATAAAAAAAAATAAGTTAATATTATATATTTAATTTCATTTTTTACTAAGAAAATTAAAAATGGTGGAAGTTTTGAGAAAACTACAAATTTTAAATTTAGGGATTAATATGTTTTAATACATAAAAATTGAAGAATTTAAGTGTTTATAATTATTTAAATTTTATATCTATAAATTTTAAGAAATCATCGTAAGTTAGAGAATTTCAAATTTTGTTTTGTGTTTTTATATAAAGAGGAAGGAGGTAATATTATATATTTAGTTTGATTTGATATCAAAGAAATTAAAAATAATAAAAACTTTAAAAAAAAACTGCAGATTTTGAATTCAATAACCTACTTGTTTTAATATATAGAAATTACAAAATGAGAAAGGAAGGAGAATTTAAATTTTTAGATATAAAAGTTTATTTTGAACTAACGGAGAAATAAATGAAACTACTATATATTTGAATGTAATATTAAAGAGATTTAAGTATTCGATTTTAAAAATAAAGAGATTGATCTGTTAATTATGATATAATTTAGAGGTTAAAATATAATTTATACAAAGTTATTTAATTATATTATAATAATTAATTAATTATTATGAGTAGATTATAAGACTAACTCTCTAATAAATTATGATAACATATATTAATAGATGTCTAACTACGACTTTAATATATATTTATTATGTTTAATATTTAAATTTTAAATAATAATAATAATTAATTTTAATTTATAAATACTAAATAGATATACACTTAATTTATATGTTTAGGTTAATTAATAAATTAATAAATAATATATATATATATATATATATATAATCAACAAATGACTTTTGACTTAACTCTTCAAGATTTAATAGATGGCAATAATATATATTTAATTATATTTTCTAATAGATGTCAAACTTAATATTTAAATTATAACTAATAATAATAATTAATCTTAATTTATATGAGAATATTACTTAATTTATATATTTAGGTTAATTAACAAATATATATATATATATAATCAACAAATGACTATCAATTGACATTTTAATAGACGACAATAATGTATATTTAATTATATTCTCTAATAGATGCTTACCTACAATTTTAATATATATCTATTATGTTTAATATTTAAATTATGACTAATAACAATGATAAACTATTGCTTAACTCTTTAATAAATGACAATAATGTATATTTAATTATATGTTCTCTAACTATAAGCATATATTGATTATGTTTAATATTTGAATTACAACTAATGATAATAATTACTTTTAATTTATAAGTATTAAAATTAATTAGTATTTTTATTTTTATCAAATAATTATTTTTAAGATATATATATATTTAATATTTATATACACTAAGTTGTAAACTTCTGATTATCAAATCAGCAATTTAAATTATAAATGATTATTTTAATAATTAATATTTAAAAAAGCCTATTGCACAAAAAAATTCACACCCTGACCACTTTTTACCACATTTTACTTTTTTATCGTAACTTTAAAATTTTAAATAATAAAGCTAATCTTTTCATATTTGTTTCAATTTTATCATTTTATCTTAATTAATTTTAATAAAAAAATGTTTAATATTATATTAAATAAAAAATATAAACATTTAAATTAATTTATATTTATATATAAAATTTTAAATTTTAAAAAATAAAATTCATTTTTTATTTGTCATAATTATACTTAAAAAATTAAATTAAATACAAAAAATTAATAATAATTTATAATATTATAACGACCCGAAAATCGGATCGCCACCGGCGCTAGGATTCAGGTCGGCTTAAGGCCGCCAGAACCCGTAGCAAGCCTGTTATACTCTCTGTATACCTGTAAATCTCATACATGATCATAAATTTTCTGTGAAAATAAAAACTTTTTTCTGGATCAAGGCTCAACCTGTGCATGCACTATCTCTATACTATAGAACTCCCTGACTAGAGCTTGCTCCAGATGGGTTAACTCATACCTGTTAAGCTTGGTTTTTCACCTGCTCATAAAACAGTGACATAAACAGACTATGTACACAAAAGATTTACAGTACAAATAAGTCAAGCACAACGTTAACTTAAAACACAACTATTACATCTCTTTAATATTACATGTCCACACTATACTATTACAAAACTCTTTTCTCTTCCTGTACCCTACTGAACTTTCCCTGTATACTGAACCTGCAAGACTGGGGTTAAGGGAGTGGGATGAGCTCTATAGCCCAGTGAGTAGAACAGTAAAACAGGTCATTAACACATGCTCTTATGGAATGCATCATATCACAGACAATTCACATCAAGGGTAAACCTGTCACCACAATAGTCCCAGTATCACTTCCGTGCCAGGGCGTAGAATGGGCACCTGGTCTTCCTGTCATGTATATCTATATGTGTATATAACACCTGTACTTACCATTGTGTCAGGGCGTAGACTGGGCACCTGGTCTTTTCTATACCTGCCAGGGCGTAGAATGGGCACCTGGTCTTTCTCAGGAACTATTTGGATCATTCAGCATCCACCCACATCAACAAGTACGTATGCAATGCAACATATTCGTGATTTCTAATGCAATCAACCTAGTACATACTCATGATGTATGAAAGATGCTAAAAGCATTATTTTCTCAATTAAAAGAATTAAATTGAGTTCCACTCACCTCTGGCTATCTCTGGACTGATTCTGCAAACTCTGAAGCAGTACTCACTGCTGCTCTCTTTGGTTCCTCTGGTCTATGCCTACACAGATGGACTCAAATGAGGGACCAAACTAGCTCAAGAACAACTTTCTAAAACTCCTCAAGACTCCCCTTAAATACCCTAAAACAATCAGACAAAGCATGCAAAGGAAGGCTGGACAGGGCACTTTCAGCGGCAGGTTCGGCGGCCGAAAGTCCTCTCCAGAGCCGAAATGGAACAATTGGTACTCACTCTCACCAGACTATTCCCTTAAAGTAGGAGGTCAAGGGTTCGAGTAGTGGGGGAGACGACCTAATTTCCAAAGGGAAATTTGGGCCAAATCCACTTGGGGAAGGATGCGATACGAGAACCCAAGGGGACAAATCCTGCCAGGAACCCGTGAGGGTGAATGGATGTTAAGAGCTGTTCACGACGCCAGTGGAAAGCCCGAGGTGGCACGAGGCCAGGCGAGGGATAGCCCTGGGCCGTGAACGGTAACAGTACCGGTGAAAGGGCCGGGTTGTTACACATGCACCTTCGGCGGCCGAATCTCTACTTTCGGCAGCCGAACCCTTTCGGGGACAAGTTTCGGGGGCTGAAAGGCACTCCAGAGACGAAAGTCCATAACCTTCGGTGGTACCTTCGGCGACCGAAACTCCCCTCCAGAGCTGAAAGTCCAAACTCTCGGGGGCAAGCTTAGGCAACCGAAGCCACCTCCTCAGCACATTCGGCGGCCGAACCACTCTTCGGCGGCCGAAGCTGGGTTCATTAGCAAGGCAGAACCTTGCTCTGCCTCACGCCAAAACACACCAATCTCAACCAAACTCAAACACCACAATTCCTCTACATCCATATACTCACGTATATGCACAAAGGGGTCAAAAACTACCTAAAACCCCAACTCAAACATAACACAACACACATATACATACTTTCATCACAAAAACACCAAAAACACACGTTTTGCCCTATTCATGCAACTCTACCCTTAAACTCCATAAAACCTCCACAAAAACATGAAAAGAAGCTCAGGATCTTCACTTACCTCTTGACACCAAGAAGATGACCGATCCTAATGTGGAGATATGGAGCAACTCTCCTTCAAACCTCTCCAAACTTCAAAACTTATGTTTTTAGCTCAAAACCTTCAAAATAACATAAAAACCAATCAAACATTTGCAAGATTTGATGAAAACATGAAGAAGATTCAAGGAAAAGCATGGTCTCACCTCGGCCTATGCAAATGAACTCAATCCTTATCCATTTGCCGACTGAGGGCCTTTTATAGGTGGCTGGCCAGACCACCTTCGACGGCCTAACGTGAAACCAAAAGTCATGCATGTTCGGCTGCCGAACATCACGTTCGGCTGCCGAACATCACCTTCGGCTGCCGAACTTGACTTTTCTGCCTTGGTTCTTTTATCTCAAAAACTCATTTCCTTTTAACTTTAAAACTATATAGCATACTAAAATACTTTAGAAAAACATAAATCTTACCCTTCTAGAGGATTCCGACATCCTGGATCCCACCGGAAAGTAGAAATCCGATACCGGATTCTAGCCGGGTATTACAAATATAATCTTTAAAATTTTATTTGACTAATAAAATAATTTTTAAATATATATTTTTATTTCCATAATGTATTTTTTATTAATCTTATTATTTACTTTTGATTCTTATTTTATACACGCTAGTTTAATAGAAATTTAAAATGTAAATAATTATAATATAAAATATATATCACAAGATTACTTATTAAATACGTGAATAAAATAAAAATATTAAATATCTCAAATAATTTAAAATAAATATGATTAATATATTTAAACTTTTATAAAAATTATAAAAGAGTAATTTTATATACTCAAAATTAATATATAATATTTCATTTGATTTAATAATATTAATATAAAATATAATTTTTATATATTAAAAATATATACATAATTTATAATAATGAGTATAAATTTTTAATAAAATATTTTAATATATAATATTTATATGTGATTTTTATATAATAAAAATTTATTTATAATAAAAATTTATTTAATATTATATATGATAAATATAAAATAAAAATATATTTTCAATATAAATTTTAAATTAAAAAATTATATATTTATTAATATAAAAATTTTAGGAATTATATTATAATTTATTATTAATTTTAAATTTAATTTAATATTTTTTATTATAATGAAAAGGCTTTATTTCATTATTTAAAATTTTAAATATAAATATAAATATTTAAATGTTTTATTTAATAAAATTTAAAAAAATTATTTTACATAATTAAAAATTTTTTAATCAAAATTAATTATGCAAAGTGACTGAAATTAAGACAAAGTGAAAGTATTATATAAAAAATGATAAAGTTCTGATTTTTCTTTTTCCATAGAGCTAAAAAAAATTATGTCTATACTAACAAAACCACCCAAAGTCCCAAATTCGCTTCCCACTTCCCAGCCCAGTCGGCGACAACCCTTCCCTCTCCCAGTCGGAGTCGGCGTCGCCTTTTCTCTCCTCAGTCGACGACAACTCTTCCCTCTCCCCAGTCAGCGACATCTCCTTTTCTCTCCCCAGTTGGCGACAACTCCTTTCCCTCTCTCCAGTCGGCGACAACCCCTTTCACTCTCTCCTCAGTCGGTTTTTCTTTCTTTCGTTGAATCGGTTATTCTAGTAATCAAGATTTGACTGTAACTCTCTTCAGGTTTGTAATCAGATTTTGATGATAAAGATTTTTTAAGTGCATGTTGTTTAAGATTTTTTAGTTGCTATTAAAGATCTTTAGAATATGGACTATTAATCTGATTATTTAGTTACTTTTAAAAAATTTTTAGTTGCTGTTAAAGATTTTTTAGGTAATCATCAAGATTTTTTGTTTTGTTGTATGAAATATTGTCATTGTAAATTTGCCATTTATCATAGAATTTCTATTACCTTCTGTGATAAAATTGGGTGACCAGACTTCAGTCCCATCTGGTTCTGTCTCTATCACCTCACTAGAAGCACCAGAATATTCATCTGAATCATCAAATTTTGTATATGCCTTATTCATAGATGGAGGCATTCCTTCCATGGATGGATCAATGATTTTATCTGTTTTACCAATAACCAAGATTAGGCACCAATTATATTGTTTAATAGCACAACCTTACAAGAATAGAAGAAAATAGTGGCATGCACCATCAAGGTAGAAAATGCTGCTATAGATTAGTCTGCATTGAAATTTTTTTATGTCTTTCCACGTGCTTTAGTTCATATTTATTAGTTCTTTGATAAAGCTTTTATCCCTTTCTTTTAATGCTGGTTGAATTATAATTTTAGCATGGTTTAGAATTAACTAGGTGAACTGGTGTGATTATTTTAGTTTGTGGTTATGTATTGACTTAAATAAATTTATTTGTTGATTAAGTTACTATATGTTATTTGTTCTTGTGGTTATATATAGTCCCTGGAACGGGAATGAGTATTATGCGGGTATTGTTAAATGGATTTGGAACGGATATGGGTGGTAAAATTAAAATACTAAACGGATTTGAGACAGATTTGGGAATCGGGTTCGAATTTGGGTACCCTCAATTTTGCGGGTACCCTACCCTTTTACATCCCTAGCTATTTCGAATACAGTATATTCAAGGCTCACAAATATCCACAACAAGGTTGCAACTGTTTTATCTGTAAATCTCATTTAAAGTGCAAATGATTTTCTCTATGCTTGCATGTTTTGCCATCCCAAAGTCTGCCAATTTTAAATGACCATTTGGATCCACAAGTGTGTTTGCTCCTTTTATGTCTCTGTACAAGAAATGCAATTTAAAATATGAAGAAGCCTACATATGTATGTGTGTGTATATATATATGAATCATTAGCCTAGTGATATGAATTGATGGAAATATCTGTCCCAGTGTTGTAGAAATTTCAAATTTCCTACAGTTATATGGTTTATGTGGCTGTTCCTCTGTTGTGCAGCTTAGGGGAGGATGTTCAAGAAGTTGACATTTTACTTGATTGACCATTGCCCAGCCATTATGTGGTACATGTCTTACCTGATATAGATGGTGCTCCTTTGCCTCATCTAAACTGGGCCGGTTCTGACATCTATCCGTTTCAGTCTAAATGTTTCATCCAGAGAACAATGTTGTTTATTGGTCTCACTGAGCTCAGGCTTCTTGAACAAATTTCTCAAAGCATGCATAGACCTCTGTAAGTATTAAAATCTGGACATTCGCATCAATAGTGAATAATGCAATGGGACTATCACAACTTTTCAAGTTCTAATGTTAGCTTCTCTTCATTTGATTTTCCAGGGGAAGAGTTCCTCTCTGGTCAATTGCAAACTTGTGTAATAAATCAAAGTCATGTAAACATGTATGGGCTTGTACTTCTTGGTTTATATTTTAAAATGTCTAGTTATCTCCTTGTTAATTGCAAAACAGTTAGTGGTTCACAGTTTTGACTTCTAGTGATGTTTGAACAGTTACTGACAACATTGTTTACTGTGTAACAATTATGTGGTCACAGGGGGATAGAAATGTAGCTGGTGATCTGGGATTCTGTCGAAGTATTGCTATTTCAGTTGGTAATAACATGCAAACCTTCTACCTGGGATGCATTGCATATTGCTTTTTATGTTAATTATACACACGAATATATACACACAACCCACACCCGCACCCACCCACCCACCAATCCATGTGCTTAAAAAATTACAAAGTAATTTTAATGTGCAAGTGTTATATTTAATTGGTCTTTGGAAATATTTTTTACAAGCTAAAAAAAATTTCTTTCAGCATCTAGCTGTTTTCGTATCTGGAACTAGAATTTGATGGACTTTACCATTTTGCTGTCAACTCGGTATTTGGATGTATACTGTATCATTAGAGATATATTATCCTGGTCTTTTTATATATTTTTCTATTGGTATGTTCAACTACATTCTTCCCCATCCTCCACCCCCCCCCCCCCACCAAAAAAAAAAAAAAATCCATCTTCCACCAGTTTGGGGTTTGGTGATGTAGATCTGAATAAATGTCTGACTGCTTATACTTGTCAATCAATGTGTCTTAGTGCACTCTTGTATGCATGTGCTTATAAGTACTTAAAGAAGATGCTAAGAATCATGTAAATATTTTTTTTAATGATATTTAGTACTGCATGATCTGAAATGCAGGAGGTGATTTTTTGGGATATGGAGAAGAATTAACTAAAACTTCAATTCAGAAGCAAATTGTTGATGCGCTTTACCTGGGTGATAGAGGCAGAGCATCCAAGCTGCTTTCAGATCTCGGACATGCTAACAAGTCACTAAGAGCTGCCGACTTTGTTGATATTTTTAAATACTGTGCAAGATCACCTGATCCATTGGTAATCTAATCACCTGGGAAATTAGTTTATCTAACATTTCCTTCTTCATCATTTTTTCTTATTTATGTTGCCCATATATAACATATATATTTTAATTCATTAGATTGAAAAACTGGATCATTGTGCCAAAATTGAAATTTTTTGGTTTAGATTGCAAAAGGACAAAATGTTTGGATTTTAATACCACTAGGCCTAAATATATATGTCATTTAAGCAATTTGGGAGTTGTTGCACGTGTTTTGTTTCAAGTTGGGGTTGCTGTGGATTTAAATTGCTGTTGTGGTCATAGTTAACAGAAACAAGACTGTAATTTTTATAATGCAACAGTAATGGCCTGTTGTTATGTTAATTGTTTTGAAAAATTTGTTATATTCATGAAATGAATAAATATTAATATGAGTAAAACTAAGATATACACCCAAATAATAAGCATGAATATTTCAATTAAAAAATTAAATCCATCATTTTTTGACATTATTGGCATTAATTGATTTGAAGCTAAAATAACTATGTGGATACAAAATAATAATGCTTCATACTATAAATTGAACAAAAAAATAGCATCATATTTAATTTCTTCAACAAATAAGCAAAAATAAAAATAAGTAACTCAAATTACGCAAGATATAAATTGTGTAGAACTAGAGAGATAATTGATGATCTTAGCTCAAGAGAGAAGAAGTGAAAGATTCATAGAAAGATAGGAAGTTTTGGTAGGAATTTGAGAGAAAATGAGACAGCATCTTAAAACTACCACTCCCACATACCAGAACAATTCCGATTGGATCAAATGTTTGAATTTTTTTTTAAAATTTGAATCCATTTTACTTGCAATAATAGTTGTCAAATCGAGAATCAAAATCTTTATTTTGTAAATTGGGAATCAAATCTAATTGAATCGTAGAATTGGATAAAATTTTTTAAAAATTAATTAAAAATAGTATATGTCTAAAAAGTAAGCGTAAAACTATCATAATGACATATTTTAATAAATATAGAATTATTATTTATCGAGTTAAAAATATGTTCTGTAATAGAATAATATATTATTATGATTATGTTATATAGTTTTATATTATAAATTAGGAACTCTCATTGAATTGGATACAATGATTATCATTATGTATGTGCTAAAACTCTTATTTAAATATTATCAAATAATTAAATAATAAAAATAAGCTAGCAGCTTACATTAAAATATTAAAATAAATTAATCTAACATGTCATAGCTTGACAGCTATAATTGGAGAAGTAAATGAACTAAAAGAAAAAAAAATTGAGAGGGAAAAGAATAGGTGATGGAAGAACAACTATAATTGGAGAAGTAAATGAACTAAAAGAAAAAAAAATTGAGAGGGAAAAGAATAGGTGATGGAAGAAAAATAGCTAAGGAAAGGTTTTATGTGCACTTTTCATAGCAAAAATGAAATCTTAAACTAACAACCCAGTTGAAAATAATCCCTTAAATTGAGCAAAGACTCGCTCGATTCATATTGATTCATCTGTTTTATTATCAATTATTTGACCTGGTCGCAATTCAATTACATTTTCTATTTGCTTCATGGATTCTGGATTACTAGGATGCGGATTCGAATAGAGAATCATAAGATTCAAGTACATTTAAGATTCATCCCATAGATTTGAATCAATAAGATGGGAAATAGATTCAAATCAAGGATAGTCGTAAAATTCTGGCAACAATGCTTGCAATAGTTACATCAGCTTGCTTTTGGCTGCAGTTTGCCATTGAGACGTGGAGCATAATGGAGGAAAAACAGATTCCGCCCAATAACACATCCTGCCTGTTCATGACTCGAGCCCTTTGTAAAGGGGGTTATTTGAATGAGGTATATGCATGTGAATTTATTCTGTGAGAGTGTTTTGGATGTGATTATTGTCTTTATGCATTGGAAAGATTGTCACTATTCTTGCCCCGCATCTTGTTACTAGTTTACAAAATTTTCATTAATAATTATGAATGTTGGAGATGTAATCTTCTCACCATTCTCGATTGTTGGCTGATTGTTGTTTCTGGGATGACTGGGGTTTTCTGATAATCAGAGTGAAGTTTTTTTTTTTAATTATTTTTTTTATGAGGGATTGATATGAATGATGTTTGTAATGAAAAATGCAGTTAAGGTGTAGTAGAAGTACTGTTGAAAATGTGTGGAAACTTGTCACTCCCTTTTCTTTAGGATGAGAAGATAAAGAGATTGATTATGATTATTAAGTGTTCTTTTCTGTTTCTCTTGTGCTTTGTTCAGGCATTTAATCTGATTAATTTTATTGGAGAGAAACATGGCATGACTCCTAGTCTTGCTGTGTATAACAGTTTCTTGGGAGCATGCTCAAAATTGTGCAGTATGGTTCATGCTAATCAGTGTTTGGATTTGATGGAGCGCAAAATGATGCGGAAGAATGAAGTTACATATACAGAGCTTCTGAAGGTGTGTAAATAGTACTGGGCTCGCATAAAAGCTAGTTTCAGCTCATATTTCCCCTTACTACCCAACACCTTTTACTACACCCCAAAAAGGGTGCATAAATAAGAAAGCTAATAGAATGAAGATAATTTGCCTTCTAACTAGTTTTTATTCGTTCTGTTGTTTCAGCTGAAATGTTTGTGAAGTATTCAGAGTATTGCAAACGAATTTCATCAGATTGTATTCTAATTTTTCTGTTTCTCTTGCAGCTTGCTGTCTATAACCAAAACCTGTCTGCTGTCCATGAAATTTGGAAGGATTATATCAAATACTATGGTCCAAGTATTTTTTCTTTGCAAAGGTTTATTTGTTCATTTACAAGGTTAAGAGATTTAAGTTCTGCATACCAAGCATTGCAATATATGGTAGTTTTGGCCCTTCGAGGAAACACTTCTATTATGAGCAATGCTGAAGGAAAGTTATATTCTTCACGAGTCTTGGACATTCCGATACCAAATCTTGAATCAAGCTTGCAGAGATTTGACATGGAGGAGTTTGATGAACAGTTTGTTCCCTTAAAAGTGGATGCTTATATTAGGAGCATAGAATGGAGTACTGTTTCTACAACCGGAAAAGAAGTCGAAAGTTCTGGAGTAGTTGGATTGGGTAAAACTAAATGCGTGCCTGCCATGCAGCTTCTGAAGCCATCTTTTGGCAATGTAATGCGTGCATGTGCACAAAACCAAAATTATAGATTAGCAGAGCAGTTAATGATTCAGGTCAGATATTGTTTTAGCCTTACAGATTTCCTGGGATAGTCATTTGATGTGATGATACCTTTCCCTCTACTTGTGTACACCTCTTGTGCATAGGCATGTCCACTGTAAGGTCAAAACCGGAACCTTGTTCGAACCAGACTGAGATCGTGGGCCCCTAATTTGGTTCAGTTCCAGGATTTTTCAAACTCTGAACTGCCTTTTCAATTAAAAAAAAAAGTTCAAGCCCTTCTTTTCAGAATTAATTTACTCTTTTCACTTGTTTGATTTATTTTATTAAATTAATTGTGTTTAAGTTAATTTTCTTAATTTAATGTAATATAATATAATATGATATAATTTTTTAAAGGACAAATTATTTAACTTTTTGCTTTATTTTAATAGCCAGATTTCATATGTTACTTGTGTAATGTATTGTTTAATTTATTGCTTGTGTTTTGTGCGTTTACTCTTTTTTCCAAACTGCCTTCAAGCCATCTTGAACCATCTGGTTTTGAACCACCTATTGAACCATTTCGAGCGGGTGGTTTGTGCAAACTGTCCCCTGGTCCAGTGCAAGAACTGGAAGCGCTGGTTCCTGAAACGTGAACATGCTTGCTTGTGCTTGTTTTTGTTGTAAATTTATAGAAAACAGAATTAAAAAAAAAAAAAAAACACTTTTTTCTACTAGAATTGTAAGACTTGGTCGTGCTGGAATTTTCACTTCTGACCATCATCACAATTGAAGCAACCTAAATACAACAATATTTTATGCTCTTCTATGGTCAGCTAGTTTTCCATGTTCTATTGAGAATTTGTCTTTTTACACTCTACAGAAACACTTGTTAGCAGGTCTTGGTACTTCTTCTATGTTGTTTATTCACCTCTTGAATAGTTAAGATAGTAATTTTTAAGTTATGTTATTATTAATATGAATTATAATTATCATTTTTGTTATATTCTTTTTTTTTCTTTTTATTTAAATTTTCCTTAGCCAAATTTCTATGCCTCATTCATTTAAATTTGTTTTTTCCATTACTGTGTAGATGCAAAATCTTGGGGTGCAACCTTCTAGCCGTACGTATGATGGCTTCATTAGAGCTGTTATTTCTGGGAGAGGTATAAGTGAAGGCATAAAAGTGGTAAATCTTTTTTTTCATTGGGTTCTTATGTCATTATTTTTAATAATGATTTCCCCATTCCACCAATAACTTTTGCATTCATGTTTTACATGGATGAAATAACCTTCTCCACCCAATGTTTTCACAGTTAGAAATAATGCAAGAGAAGAATTTGAAGCCACACAACTCAACTCTTGCGACCCTTTCAATTGCTTGCTGTCAAGCCTTAGAACTTGATTTGGCAGAGAAACTACTCTACCAAATTTCATATTATCAAGATCCACATCCTTATAATAGATTTCTTGAAGCATGTGATACTCTGGTGAGTTAATTTCTTTAAATCTGGTACTTCAACTAGATTGGCATTCCTTGTTACTTGTTAGCCTCTGTTTTTCTCAAGTAAGAAATTCTACAAGAAAATATGACAAGGCAATTTACACACATGTTATAGAGGAGTACTTGTAATCCACCTAAGTCAATAGAAAATGTGAACATTGAATTGAAGGGTTGTTGAATGCTGACTGTATGGCTACACAATCTTGCTCTTGATCTTCATATCTCTTTATCAATTGTTTGCATTATTAAATTGTTGTGCCATATGGATTTATATTATAAAATTTATTGGTCCATGTAACTTGTAATTTTCTTCAGGAATATTATTTTCAAATGAAGTACTTGAATTGTGTGTTTTCATAGTCAGCATAAAATTTTTGTTCATTAATCGTGCAGGAGAAACCAGAGCGTGCCATTCGGATGTGGGCTAAAATGAAGCAACTAAAAATCAAACCAGATATCTGGACATATGAGCTGTTATTTTCATTATTTGGTAATGTGAATGCTCCATATGAAGATGGTGATATGTTGTCACATGCAGACTCTGCTAAAAGGATTAAAGCTATTGAGATGGATATGGCAAAATATAGTGTACAACACAGCCATTTATCGATGAAGAACTTGGTAACTCATAAGTCATGTATTTCTTGATTTGTTCTTAGTAGGTACTGACCTTAAGTAGCTAACTTATTTAAGTATCAGCTTTACTGTCAGATCTGTTTGGCGTGAAGATTAATGTTATGCACTATAAAATTAAAAAACTGATCTTTTTAAAAAAAAAAATTGTTGATGATTAAGTGGATCCTGCTACATCTCATTTGGGAAGCTCTTGGATGCTGCTTTTGGAGGGACGTGCCACAATTTAACTAACAACAAAAAGTTATTACTGATGGAATAACATGTAAATCAAGCATGACATAGTTTAGCAACAGTATTAGATGCCTTTAGACTACTGATGCTTCTATAGACTATAGATATCTCTAACCTAATTAATTGACACAAAATCTAGTGGAATAGAAAATGCAATTTGTTGGGAATGCCTGTCGTGACTGGATGTGGAGGTTATCCATAAGCACAGGAGAAAAAGCTAATTGGGAAGCTTGTTTTCTGTCATCCTGTCTGGGATTTTCTTTGTAGATTATTTATAATTGCATTGTTTACTTTAACATTCACCAGACTATTTGAAAAATTAAGGTGATATTTTGGCTAGTTATGGATTAGAACTATTTTTGAAATTGATGCAAAATTGGTTTCAAACAGAATTGAATGATGAAGAAGGATCCATATGGTCAGCCTCAAATAGTTCAGGACTAAAAGTTAGTTGTTATGAATTAAAACTATTTGGCCCTTGCATTGTAATTTTGTGGACCTTGTACTTTATTCCAAAGTTCTTGTCTATACACGCTATTTTCACTTGCCTTATGCTCACTTCCCCTAAATATATATATATATATATATGTTGAATACATACTTATAGGCCTGTACCAATTTGAGATCCAATGAATACTTGAACAAAAATAGAACCTATTGAATATCTGAACTTATAAAAACTATGATAATTAAATATAAATTAGCCACCTCATTGATAACTTGTAAAAAAATTCAGAAATGGTCTTATTTATTGCTGAATGTACTTTAATTTTCGCTGATTATGCTCTATTTTTTCATAAAATTTACTCATTTTATTGAAAATAAATTTTATGAAAATTTAGAGTATAGTCAATAAAATTTAATGCACAGTAAGCAATTAATTGAATCGTTTCTGACTTTTTTGACAAGTTATAGATGTCATGGCTAATTTGTATTTGATTGTTATGATTTTTACAAGTTCAAGTATTCAATAGGTTTTGATTTTAGTTTAGGCATTCAATATATTAATTTCAAATATTACAAAAATGTAAACATGTATTTGGCCCTTTTTTTCCATTGTTGTGGACCTGATGCAGTTAAGGAAGACTAAATTTAAGATTTTTTTTAATTGTTAATTGTAAAATTATGATTTTTCATTCAGATTTTATATTACAAGTAGGAAGCTTAGGTTTCTGTTTGGATTTATATTCCTAATTAGATTGATTTAGTATTTTTTATTTTGGCTTTCCTAGTCATAGCAGCAGGATTAGTTATTAGTCTATAAATACCTATGTAATTTTGGTATTTTTTTTATGGAGAGCTCGTTATGATTATTTTTGACAATTAAGAGTTAATGAGTATTTTAAGAATATTGTTCCTTTCCCGTTTGATTGTTGTCTTGGTTCAAGACCTCAATATGGTGTTGGTATTTACCTCTTTTGGTTCTCTTTAGCTGAAAGCTCTTGGAGCAGAAGGGATGATAAGAGAGCTTATGGAGTATCTACGCATGGCAGAAAACCTTTTCTACCGCAGCAATACTTATTTGGGAACACCTATCTATAATACCGTGTTACATTCACTTGTTGAGGCTGAGGAAGTGAGTGATTTTCCTCGTATCTTATTTATAGTTGTCACTATTTCATTAGCTGTGGGTACTAACTATCTGTGGTTGACATGCAGAGTTACTTGGCGATTGAAATATTCAAAAATATGAAATCGAGTGGTTTCTGCCTAAATGCTGCAACTTATACTATAATGATTGATTGTTGTAGCATTATCAAATGTTACAAATCTGCATCTGCTCTATTCTGCATGATGTTGCGTGATGGGTTTTATCCGCAGGCAGCAACTTATACTGCTCTCATAAAGGTATTTGTCTATTTGAATTCATCCAGAGGGTCTTGTGCTATCTGAATTTATGACTTACTAAAGAAAAAAAGGAACAAACTTGAGAATTTTGCTGGGGGATGTGCATTTTCTCAGAGGTGAGAAAATGGAAGTTTATACCTGTTAGTTACTGGTGTATGTGCCATATATTAGCTTCTGGTTAGTTGCAGCAATTCACTGCAAGCTCCTGCAAATCACATACTCGGCTTTGGATTGCGAAATTTTCTCACTTCTAGGTTTCTTTTCTTTCAGAATGTGTTGGATGATGGAAATTTTGGTGAAGCCTTCAATCTTTTGGGTCTAGGGAGCTCAGAAGGGATTCAGACTGATGTATTGTTGTATAATACTATTCTCAAAAGAGCTTGTGACGAGGTACCTCATCTCCTAATTCCCTGCAAGCGCGCTCTTGCACACATCAAAAGCAAAAGTTTTTCTGGAATTTCTATGAATTCAAAAAACTGGATTTCAATGTTGTAAAATCTTAATCAGAGTGTTGCCTTGTGTGAAATGGAATCTAGGGGAGGATCGATGTCACTGAGCTTATTGTCGAGCAGATGCACCGTGAGAAAATAAGACCCGACGCATCGACTTGCCAATATGTGTTCTCTACATATGTGGGACGTCACTTTTATAACACAGCCATGGAAGCATTGCAAGTTTTGAGCATGCGGATGATTTGTGGAGAGGACCATGCTTTTGAAGAAAAGAAAGCTGAATTCGAGGAAGCTTACATTCTTTCTGAAGATGAGGAATCTGAGCTTCGAATACTTGAATTTTTAGGAGGGCCTGATGAGAATATAGCTTTTGCTCTCTTGAATTTAAGATGGTGTGCCATTTTGGGGTTCCCAATTTCTTGGTCACCAAATGGAACTTCATGGGCAAGAAGACTTGCCGCTAACTATGATTCCCTAATTTGATATTATTAGCCGCTGAATATTTATTCAGATCAACTTGGCGCATTAGCAATTCCCGGAATTATGTTCTTGGTGAGGGTTGCAATTTTGTCCGATGAGCAGTGATACTGCTTAGCTGCTTCATTGTCAAATAATTTTGGAATCTGTGCATCGCAATGTTTACAATTTTGTTTATGGTAAAAAAAAAAGATTTGATTTTTCAAGGAAGTATCTTGATGAGGGGTGGTAATTTATATTTAGTATAATTTTAACAATTATTTTCCTTCCTTATTTTCCCCTTATCCAAACAACCCATTAGTCTAAAAGATTTTTCAGATGTTATTATGTGTAATGAGAATGTATTTTACTTGTAATTAATTTTATGAAACTCAATTATAAAAGTTCACAGACCGAACAAATAATCATTATAAATAAAATTCTGTAAAATTTTTCGTACGCTAAAGTTTCTATTTTAATTGTTACAACACCAAACCTTAATGTAATCAATACTTCCAAAGGTGGATTAATCGTGCGTTCGATAATTTCATAATTAAAATTTCAGTTTTATCAATTTTTTAAATCAAATTTTCAGCTGTGTCAATTTTATCGGTACAAGCATGCTAGCAGTTTTTTTTATTAAAAGAAAATTACAGAGAATACTAAATGAAAATGTAAAAATGATTAAAAAAAAAGGACTTTGTGCCAAAGATAAATCTCATCACCCAATTTGCAATTATCTATAACAATTAATTCAAAGTCCATGAGAAAAAAAAAAAGAGTAATTAGTATTTCTCTAGCTTCCTGCTAGGAATCATATCACCATCAACAAAAGGGAGAGATTTGGTATCACGATGAGTAAAAAGGCTAATGATATCACAATAATGCGTTGATGAGTTTTCGAAGCAGCAGAAAAGAATATGATCTAAATTAGTTAAGTATTAAAAATTTAATGAACGGTTTTGAAAAGTTTCTATTAAAAATATAATTGACTGATTTGGATATCAACTGCAACTGCAGTATTCTGTACGGATATCATTATAAAAACTCTACCTTCCTTATTTTTTCAACCTATTAACTCTATTCTGGATTGTGAATCTTATCGTCCTACACTCACCATGGGTTTAGAACTTACCAGCTTATCGATTTACTAGTTATCACTAGCCTAACAAAAACTCAACTCCGTACATGAAGCTCAGTAATCTGTTAGCAGAATACTTGCAAACGCATGAAACTGTCCAAGTTAAGTGAAGGGATCTGATGCTAAGCTTATCGGCTCAATTGATTTCGTACCCCATTTTTTTAATGTTTCAAATGTCAGAAAATATAAAAATTTTGGGAAATAAACAGAACCTAATAAATTAAAATTTAACTCATTTAATGATATAATGTTATTTCGAATGTTGTATTAAAAGAAGACAGTGCAATAAATATACATTCATTTAGGATCTAGCCTAAATTTTAACCCAAAACGAAATAATAGTTATATAACCCCTTTAATCTCAAACCAATATGTACCCTAAACTTGAAAATTTTTATTTTCATGAATTAAATTAAGAGATTAAAGGAGGAACTATACTCATAATCACCCGTGTATAAGTAGCTAAAAACGATTGTTACCATCTCAAAAGCTACAAACAATCAACCCAAGAGATCAAGGTTGGCAATGAAAGATGTGCAGCAAGAGAAAAGACAGAACATCCAGCTTAAAACAGAGAGAGGGAGAGAGAGAGAGAGAGAAATTTCCATCACAGTGGAGACCTGTAGATTATTAAGTCTTAGATATCAGCAATACCAGAATCCCTCGAAGGTGAAGCACAAAAGAAAAGAAAAAAAGAAAAGGAAGAGATCTTAAGTTACAAAAAGAATGTATGTCAATAAAAAAGCACGACTCATTAGAATGCCCCACTACAAACACATTCACCTGATCTAAACAAGTTTGCTAATTCCATAAAGCTAAGAAATTCACCATGCTCGTCTCATTACTTTCCTTTTCCTTTTATCCCTCATCCTTTGATTGTTGATAGAAAGGAAATATTAGAGGAAAACAAATTTATGATTTCTTCATGAGATACCCCAAAATTATACCAAGCAAGCCCACAAAGGCGACAAAAATAAATGAGACACCGGCACGGCTTTTGCTGCCTTCATGTTTCAGGAGTTCCTGCGATCATTAATCTCATAAAGTAAGCAATCCATTAATCAAATACCATAACACAAGGCAGGCTTATCAAATATGGGGAACATGCATAAGCAAAGCTACAAAGAATGCAGAATTGTTTAAAAGATGGACCATAAGCACCATGGAAGAAAAGTAATCCAACAACTACACTAGAGGTTTTTTCCTATGTCAATGTAGAACATAAAAACAACAGTGAGCACAGATTGTCATTATCAGTGTGCTGATATATACTCAAACACATGATATTTCTCTCTCTACAAAAACATAAATAAATAAGAATCCACATAAATGAAGTCATGGACTAATGGCTCACCAATTCTTGACGAAGCTTGGTATTTTGTTGAATAGCACTATTTTTTTCTTCAGTCAGCTTTGAAATAAGGGCTTTTGTCTGCAATAATAATGCCAAGGTTTATCAATAGTAATTAAATCACATATATAACCACAACAAATAATTCATAAAAGAAAATTAAAAAAATTGAAAATGAGAAACCAATTATAACACAACACAAGTCAAATTACAATAACAGTGAGAAATAAAGAGATGGGAGTAGAGAGAAAGAGTTTAAAAAATTAATAAAAAGAGAGGCCTACATATAAGTTCATGATTGTGCAAAAATCGAGCTTTAGAATACAGAGTTGCCGATTTCAATTTTGACTTCCTATAGATTTATTAGAGGTTTCTAATTCATTGAATGGAAAAAATGAAATTAGTAAAGTAGCAATGCATCAGTGAAAAAGGAAATAGATGTCTAGATTCCTATAAACAAGCCATCAGAATATGCCAATAAAGGGTGAAGATAGGGCTGGAGATGTGCAACAATAAATTTAGTATATTTTATCCCTTTTGGGATTCTACAAAGAGGAAATAATTATGATATATATGTGCGCGTGCGCGAAAGAGAGAGAGAGAGTGTATATAATGTCTGAAGAGCACTAAGTTTAAATTTACAGCAAGAAAATGCATTAGCATATATGGACAACAATATCATAATAGAGCATCACATTTACGGCTATGGTATATCATATATGCACTGTGTTAATTCAATTGTTCCTGTCAAGGACCCATTATTAACCTTAACACTTTGCCCAACCCCCATTTTGTACCAAAGTTAGTAGTCAATTCTCATAAGGTCCCCCATTTTGGAAGGCATCAAGAATTCATGTTCAACAGTTTCAGCGATTATTTCACATCTCCATAACACAAAATACCATGAGTGTGACAATATCCAGATGTACTGCCTTCACCTTCCTTCTTATTTTGTTTATTTTACTTTTAAACCACAGAATCACATGACCAAGTGGGATCAACCCATGAGTTTAAGATCCATCTGATCCTCAAGGACACCAGAAATGGATCTGATTCTAAGCCATTGGCATACTTTTCTCGTCCATACATCACCTTTGTGGCAATTACCAGATGCCACTGCCAAACCCCAATAGTAGGGATAGACAAGGTTCAAGAACCGTCAGTTCCAATTCTGAACCAAACCACCATGGGACAGTACGGAGGACGGTTCCTGAACCGCTGATTCCAGTTCAAGCCCTGGTTTGGAAAAGTTCAGAGGCTAGGAATAAGGCAGTTCAAGATTGCTCATAGGGCAGTTTGGACTTAGGAAAAAAATTGATATGGAATTCAGTTACCTTTGTAAAAATATATTATTTTTTCTTGTAATATTTTAAATAAAATAAAATAAGAAAGCAAGAATTAATGTCTTCTTAAGAAAATTTAATAAGAAAGGGTTTGGACTTAGCTAAAAAAGCATATAGAAATAAAAGAGAAGAAATCAGTGTTCTTAAAAAAAAGAGAAAAAAAAAGAGGTTACTGGAATTTTGGTGAGGGTATAAAATAATAAGAGTAGTTGAGAGAAAAAAGAAAATTTTAATGAGTGCATAAAATAGTAAAGTAGGGAAATTGAAAGAATATTGGGAACTAAATAGAGTGTAGAGAATTTCAGATTTTTTAAAAAAGAACTAAGATTCAGGTGGGGTATCTATAGAGTTTTTGTATATTTTTCATTCCTAGTTTATCCCTAAAAACTAGCTGCTTCAGTCTAGTTCAGCACTGCCAATTCAATCTGGTTTGGAACCACTGGTTCACATTCCTACAAAATACAAACCCGAACCAAACATCAAGAGGACAATTCCCATCTGGTTGGAAACCGATTATGGTTTGGACCAGTTCCAAGACCATGACCACCCCTAACCATTAGAGTGTCAAAATCATCTTCTGGAACTTTCTGCCTTCCAGTCTAAGTTTTCATAACCTATGACTGAGGCTCTTAACACCTAAGACATTCAAGTAACTATCACTTTACACCATGTGTCCAATTATTCCCTACATCCTCAAACAAGCAAACCCACATGTCCATTTCCTTTATGTCACAACTCACAACTTACTTTGAATAATGGCAATTAGCCTCAAGTTCATGTCTAGTCCTCTGTCAATCAAGCCACATCCAACAGATGCAATTGCTTATTTAGATCAGTAAACCCATGTCTCGTACATTTAACAATAACTCAAGACAGAAGTTTACCATCACCAAAAATTAGTAGCCTAGAGGTCAAACAAGCTACTTTAAGCCTGAAAATAGCACTATTAGAATCTGGATAGGTAGAATATGCAATCAAGCTCAACATGTGCTCGCTCCTCACCAAAAATTGTTTTTTTTAACACAGTTCAACAAGTCTTATAGTAGTTGGTGGAAACCTCAGCTAAATGGCAAGGAGAAAATTTGCTACAGAACACAACAAATTATCAGAGAGAAGGGTGCCTGCTAGTGTTACAGTTACTGTGGATTGTGGTATGTCCGGTCTTTCTCAACATTTTTGAGGCAGAGGGTGATAGATGCTGACAAACCAAATACCAGATTCAGAACTTGTTTAATGACTTCCATAAAAAATCTACTGCTTTCTTCATACAAAGACAGCTTATTTTCTTTTCTCATAGGCCACTTTCTTTTTCAAAAATGTAGTTTATTTATCAACTTCCTAATGTACCCGTGTTTAACAAGTATTGAAAAAGTAAAATTTATTGGTTCCAAGAATAATTTAGTAATGGTGCAATACAAGTGGAGGGCATAAGGAAACATGATGTAAAATTTACTGCTTCAACTATATTAATTATATTTCTTAATCCTATGTGAAAAAACAAATAGGTCTCTTGGAAAAGTAAAATTTATTGGTTCCAAGAATAATTTAGTAATGGTGCAATACAAGCGGAGGGCATAAGGGAACACAACAGAAAATTTATTGCTTTAATCATATTAACTATATTTTCTTCATCCGTGTGCAAAAAACAAATAGGATTCTCTTTATGGAATGGAGAGAGTATCTAAAAAGAAATTGTTTAGGAGAAAACACACCAGGATCTCATTTTTAATCTTAGAGAAGACTCCGAAAAATGAACAAAGATGGTCAAAAACTCAAACCTCATTTAGAGAAACTCACATTAGTGTTTTCATTTAACAATATCCAAAGTTTTTTCACTGGCCAGTCAAGGAAACTGACAAACATGATACACCAATAATTTCTGGAAACTAAAGTAAACTACTATCGTATACCCTTGTGTAAGAATTAGCTTCAGAATTTAAAATAACGAGCAATGCATTTCATGCCATGAGTTCAACAAAATGATCTTGTACATGTATACTGTCCAGTCCATCACTTAAACTTTGCCCAGTGCTTCGTCTGGTCCATGGAACTATGCATGGCTATTTCTTATTATTGACAAAGAAAGAAAAAAGAATAACTGAAGCAGATATCCGCGCAGTATAATGTATCAGAATTGCTATCCACCACAGCATGCAACATTGACCATGCAAATAAATGTGAATTTTACCTCTGACGATTTTTCTTGAGGTTCAAACCGCTCAACAAATGCTTTTGAAGCCTGCATGCACCAAAAAAAGGCATATAAAAGATAAAACAACTTGAGGCTTGAAAGGATAACTACGGTAAAAATACTATTAACAACAAGGGTCACACCAAGTACTCACACTAGAAAACTCAGCACCGTTTGTGTTTCCATTATCTGACACAGAACCTCTTGGTGAAGACCCTTCCTCAGAACCTTCTGGAACAGGAGAAGGGGGTTGAGGTGGAGAAACATAAAGCACTCTCAATTTGCACTCTTCAACCACATGCCCCGCCTCCTTATTGAACTAGACAAGACAAATACCAATAAATACTAAGCTCCAAATCCAGTACCTTCAAAGTTGACATGCAAAATAAAATTGAATGAAATTACCATTTCAGCATTGATATCCTTTACGGTTGCGCCATCATGTGTTCTCACACTCTGAAGCAAAAACTTGTCTTTGCATTGCATATCAGCAGGAAGCTCCTTTTGCGCTTGCATTGTAACTGATAGAATCCCCAAGTTTAAAAATTCATAACTACCATTTACATCATAAGTCATAAATACAAAGTAAAAACACAAAATCCACCAGACGGGCACCTATAACATCACATGTGGAACGAGGCAACACAATCCCAGCATTTGGTCGAACACAATACTTCTTTGGATTTGTCGTTTTGACCTAAACATCAAACAATAATCAGCGACTTAAATGCACCGAACAAGCAAACAAAATCCAAATCTGCATTCTCATTTTAACAGAAACAGACTACAAATTTCCCATATGAATTTCCCTTTTTTTTATGTAGCGTTCATGAGTTATGCTCATGACAAGAGATTTGTATTTAGTATTTGTTATTTATCTCAGTTCCTCTATAAAAATGGAAAATTTGACATTGAAAATACTTAATCCCCTCTTCCCAAGAATGAAAAGGAAAGTTACCTCAGCCCAAGAAGATAAATACTTTAGATCCAAAGAAAGAAAACGAAAACAAAACAATTACAGAAAGGAAATACCTTGAAAGCAACATAACTATCAGTTTTGTTGGACAATTGAAGAGAACAAGAGATCTGCTTCTTCAATTCAACTAATCAGAAAAAAGAAAAGAGTTAGAATAAAAGAAATCATGAAAAAGAAAACAGATCCATTGACCTTACATGGAAATTTGAGCTCTAGAGGCTCGATGCTGAGAATATCTCCCGTGCTCATCTCAAAAAATATGGGAAAATTCAAAAACAAAAAGGAAAAAAACAAAATAAAAGCAGTTCTTTGAAAGGAGATTTGGAGAAGATCCGGAAAAATATGTATTATGAGAGTGTGTGGAATCTGTTGTTGAAAAGTGTATTCACAGAAGACGATAGCTGGACGGATCAAGGGAGAGAGTTTCGAATATATATATATATATATACACATAAACTTGAAAAATAATTATTATACATGTAAATAAAATACTTTTTATAATTTTTTTTAAAAAACATATTTAATATATTTTTTATGATTACAGTCTAATTTTTAATATTAATGAAAAAGAATAATTTTTTTTTAATTTTGTTATAATTAGTAAAAAATTCTTACATGTTCACTATCAATTATTAAAAAATTTAAATTTTATATTAATATATAAGTCTCATCATATTTTTAAAAAAAATTAATTAGTTAAATATTTTAATTATTTTAATTAAAAACTTCATAAATCCTGTATAATTCATAATTTGACACTTGTTAAATCTCTGGACAAATTGCTTGTCTCTGTATTCATGACTCATGATA
This sequence comes from Manihot esculenta, assembly GCF_001659605.2. Taxonomy (NCBI): domain Eukaryota; kingdom Viridiplantae; phylum Streptophyta; class Magnoliopsida; order Malpighiales; family Euphorbiaceae; genus Manihot; species Manihot esculenta. The sequence continues at coordinate 28,287,417 of NC_035161.2, forward strand.
TTGTAGTTGAATACAATTATACTAAAATTGAGAGAACATGTTTTATCGTTTAAAACTTAAAAAATTAAGATAAAACCATAAAGAAAATTATGCTTTTAAAGGAGCAAATAAATAAATAAAAACTCGTATAAATTGCTAAAAGGCCTAAAAACAAACAAATCAACGAGAAAAAAAAAAAAAAAAAAAAACAAAGCAAGCTCACTCAAAAGATAAATCCAACTAAAATTAAATATTGAAAACCAAAATCAACACACATCAACCCAAATCAACAATCAATACGCACTCCGACAGAAAAATCACTGCTTGCAATATCGATCCACCGTCAATCCACAGCAAATCACGTCGAAAACAGACCACCGACAGCATCACAGAAGGCCAAAAGGCACACGGAAAAATAAGAAAACAAACATGCAAACACAAATATCGACAGCCATCACTGGAGAAATCTTCCACCGATAGAACTATGAGAAACAGTAACCAACGACAGAAGCCACCTACCAATAGCCAACAAAAAGGCAACGGGAAAAATCATGCAACCCAAAAAAACACTTGGCGAGAAAGAAGCAAACACACAGGCCAACCGCTAGGAAGAAGAGGCAGCACAGCTCACACGGGACCGTTGGTCACTGGACGTGGCAGTGCAATCCCGAGATGCCGATGTCGCCTAATAAAAAAAACTGAGCAACCAACACGAAAGCTTAAATCCAAAACTACAAAGGTGATACCTTACTGATGACTGCTTCAACTTCTCCGAATCGACATCTCTCTCTTAATGTTTCCTGACTCACTGTAATGCCAAAAAGAAATTTATTTTTTAAATATTTTACTTTTTATTTTTTAAAACTAAATATAATCATTATTTATGAGTTTAATATAAAATACTATAATTACTAGCCTAATAATTTCTAATTTACGGATCATACTCACTTTAAATAATTATATGTTTTGAGAAAGCGATATAAAAAATAATTTTTTTCTTTTTTTTTAAATAAAAATTTTAGAGACCGATTAAATAATTAGTAAAATATATTTGTCTCTAGTAATGAGATTCTTTTAAAATTAGTGGTATAGACTTTTTCTCGACACTTGCTTGGTCAGTCTTATTTTCGACTCACGTGCTGTTTTTTAATAGAATTTTCAAAATTAAATATTTATTAAGAGAAATTATTTACGAACAGAAAAAGATATTAATCTTAGTTTTGAAGAATTATGATGGCTCGGTTTAATATGAATTTGATTTGATTAAATTTTTTTTTAAATATGGTTTGATTAATAAAAGAATGTTTAATTAAAAAGAACTATAAAAAATTTTTATTAAGGCTTGAGTAGCTTAAAAAACTAAGTATAATAAAAAATAATGATTTTTGCATCTCAAAAATCATTTACATTTTTTTATTGCATTGGTTTAAATTATATTTTTTAAAAAAAAATAATTTATTTATTAATTCATTAATATTTTCTATTTTTATATATATTAAAATTAAATTTATTAGTTGTATGAATTATTTAATTTTTAATTTATTAATATAAATTTAGAGTAGAATATTAAAAAGTAAAATAAAAATATTACTTTAATTATATTAAATATTTTTTCAATTTATCTGAAAGCATAAATACGAAAAGTGTTAATTGAAAATATTGGTTAAGTTTTAGAAAATAAAATCTTTTGGCTATTCTTTAAATAAAGCTAATTGAGACATTATTGCTGGAACTAGTTGTATAATTGATTTTGTACTTTAGATATCTTAACAATTATAATACTGATAAGGGGAGTGCATAGAAGTTAGCATTCGATTCAAATTAAATTAAATTAAATTAAATAAATTAAATATTAAAATTTTAATATTTATAAAAGTTAAATTAATTTTAATTAAAAACTGAATTGAATTGAATCAATTTGATTTAATTTAATTTAATTTAATTTGATTTGATTTAATCGATTTAAATTTTTAATAATTTTTTTTATTTTTTATATTTAATTTTTAATATTTTAAAATTTAATTAAAATATTTTAATTTTAATATGATATAATTTATATATTATTAAAAATAATATACTATTATCACTAATCAATTCAATTTAATTTTTTTGATTTTTTTCTGATTAAAATCAAATCGAATTAAAATAATTAAAATTTTTAAAATTAAAAATTGAATCGAAATAAATACAAAACTAAATCAAATTTTCAAATTAATATTTTTAATGATGTTTGTAAATAGTATTTAGTTTTCCTACTATTTTAAGTTATTATTTCATAAATTTTTATTTTTAATTATAATAAGGAAAAATTAATTAAATAAAATTCAATTACAAACAGCATTAAAAATATTAAATTCACATAAAATTAAAATTTTCATTTTCAATTAAATTTAATTCTCATTGTCATTGAAATTTCATCTTTTTATCCATTTCATTATTTTTCAATCTCACTTTTATTGGATGCAAATAAATCAAAATAGTTATTAGTTATTAAAATTTTGATTTAACAAGACTTTAATTTGGTTCTTTAAATTTGAGACTAATTTAAAGACTTATTTACTTAAGAGATAAATTTTTAGACTTATTATTTAATTTTTTAACATATTATTTTTAAATTAAAATTTTTTAAATTATAAATTAATTAATTTATTTATAAATTACTCAAAATTTAATTCTGTAAAACTTTTATTTATTAATAAATAAATAAAATATAAAATTATTAATATTCAACTTAAATTTAAAAATGAGTCGACATAAGTTAACTTGAACTCCAAAAAATTTTAACCAACCAAATATGATTTTTGAAACTTCAACTCAATCACTTTATATTTTATATATTAATTATAGCATATAAATAAATATATTAAAATTATAATATCATACATTATCTAAAGAATAATACATTAATAAAAAAATAGAATAATAATTCTCGTAATTAATTTATTAATTCTATAAATAATAAATAGAATTATTAATTATTTTATTTATTAATATAGAATAAAAGCCATGGAAATTAAAAATGAGAGTAACCATTTGATCTTTTCGCATGAAAATGGATTTTTTTTAAAAAGAGTACATTTTCGTTTTTCAAAACTTTTTTTTTATAAAAATCAATTTATTTTCATGAAAATATCGTTTTTATATTAGAAATATTGATTTACTCGTGGAATGAAATTGCTCCGCCAATAGCTCTTTAGATTGTTAAACATTTAAAAAATTCAAAAATTTTGCACATATTAATTTAAACTATTTTTTTTAAAAAAGAAAAAAGAAACAGAAGCATTCTTTTTTTTCATTCTCTTAAATTTGACCATATTCATCTCCTTGACTTTTTTTATTTTAAATAGCTATAGTAGATGTGAATAATAATTAAACTTCTAAAAATCTTTAAAAAGAGATAAATATGAATTTTTTTAGTTATTTTTTATATCCACCACCTGTGAATTCAAGCTCATTTTTTTAATTTTAATTATTTAAAAAAAATACAATCCATTGACAGTCCTAAATTACAAAAAACAAAAAAATTGAAAATTTTTTATTCTTATTTTATTTAAAATGTATTAAATTTCAATAATCAATTAAATGTCATCCTATTTATATCTCTCCTTACCAGACAAAAAAATAAATTTTTCAGGCAAATTAAATTTAGCCTTTTACTACTATAATACTAAATTATAATAAATATTTGTAACCACCATATCATTTTTATAGATATAAATATAAATAAATAAGTTCAAATAATGAATATAATAATCTTCAAACCCAATTTGCTTTACTTGGGAGAAAAATTTACTTAAATTGAATCTATATAGAGCCGTAATGTAAAATGACAGTGAGATTCACATGAAATTTTATAAATTTATAATATGATTGTATGTAAATCTGATTTAAATAAAAATTACCTCAGAAAATGTAATAACCCAGCGAGTGAAAAAGTAAACAACTAATCCTAAATCAAGTAGAATTAATGTTGAATGCAATTAAATGTCAAGAGTTAAACTATTCTCAAGTCGAATTACACTTCATAATTAATCTCCAATAAAAACATATGTTGAATAATTATTAAAACAATTAAACAAATCACAATTCATGATCTATCTTGTTTAGAAAATTCTTATTTAGATTCGATTTATGATAGAACTAAAATAGACGTATATGGATTTTAGTTATTTCATGTGAATCCTGCTTATAGTTACTGTGTCTTGAGCTTCTAAAAAGAAAATCAAATGAACACCACTTTCAATCAGCAGCCTCAACCAGGATGATCCAAGGCTGCAAAACTTCAGTTTTCACGACGCTACACCTGAATAAACACACAGGAGCAAGCCACCCCATTGCTCCATCTACAATAATAGGCTTAGTTGCTTCTTTTATTATGTCATTAAATTCTCAGTGCTTCTACATGTTGTGCAAGTTCTTTCAACACCTATGCAAGGAAAATAATGATTAGGCTAATTAACAAATACTTTCTGTTTTAACCATGAACGTTTTTAGACTCACCATCTTGGTTTCCTCAATAGCTGTTTCCAATGATTTGAGCTTCTGGTATGTGAAGATCACAAGAATCAGAGGTTTAAAGGGGAACAGCCAACAAGTGATGCGTGAACGTCACTTACAAGGTTGGTGTTTGCAAGTGATGCTTCCAATGCCTGGATTTTCTGAGCCTGAAGCTTCTCAATTAATTTGGTTTCCCTAAATTCTAAATCTTCTCGCGCTGTGGAGGTTGCATTTGCACCTTTACTTTGGCCACTGTCCTACAATGTTCAGCAGGTAAGAGACATTAGTGAAGCACAAAATAGAAGAGAATGCTTTGCATGAACAGCAATCTTTCAATCAATTCTAGTTCAAGTGCAAGTAAAAGATCTATAAAGGTAATTGGTTTGGGACTTGTAGTCCTCGAGGCATTAGCTGGGGGCACAAATCATAAATTAGCAGGGCTTGGAAAGGTGGACAACATGGCTAATGGGAAATAAACCTATCAATAATGTGCAGGAAAAAGAGATAAAGCATCATATTGTTTACCGGTGTCTCCTCTGAAGCCACACCATTATTTTCCCCAGTATTAGATACTTCTTCAGTAGCAGAAACTGCCTGGAAGAAATAAAGATATAATATGTCTTTCAGCCGCATGGAAGTAAAATTGAAAACTAAAAAGCAAAATAAAGACATTGAAAAAAAAACACCTGAAGAATTTCTTGTATCTCTGGGTTGTTCCAGGGTCCTTTATCGCTAAATAAGCAACCTCCATAATCAGAACATGTACAGTTCCCTCCCAGAAAACCTGGCAAATTACTGTGAAATCAAAGAGCAAAAACTTAGTGGCTGCAACATATAAATGAAGCTCTATAAAGATTTATTATCCGAAGCATTAACATGCATGTCAGAGTATTGTGATAGTACATATGCACATAGATATGCATAGGCATGCCACCTTGCATCTATAGCTTCAAGCAGGTTATTTTGGTAGTTGTATCCCAGCACCTGAAATTGAGAATGCACGCTTTTAAAACAGCACTAGTGATACATTTTAAGACGCATATAACAAGCACAGCATTTAAAGCTATTGTTTATATGTGAAAATAGTTACGAGCAGATAAATCCTTACATGAATCTTTGCTAATGTACGTGCATCAAGAAAAGCCCTTACTGCTTTCCATAGCATCCTGAACCCAGATCCAGCATTGACTATAAAGAGCTGATTTAGAGTCTGAAAATTTCAATCGCCAAATATCATTCTTTGATATGTGATGCAATGAAGCATGTACTGATCTCTAACTCTACAGAAAATAGCACTAATAGTTGTTCATGTATCTTTAAAATGACACTTTAATACCTCTGGATAGTAGTTGCTGTCAATCTTCTGAATTTCCATAAAGAGGCATCTCGCAGGCTTTGAGAAATTGGACATTCCCTATGCAAAATCAAGGTTAATTCATGCACCAAAAAAGACAATTTTAACTGGCTCAAGTAGACCATACATTATATGAACCTCACCACTCCATTCACATCTAAAATACTTGTCATGGAAGCAATATGCCTCCTAGCTGCAATTGAACAGGCAGGGAACCTCACATTCAATGTTTTCTCTTGTTCAGATACATGATACTTGACAAATTTTTCAATGCTAGTCACTTGGAATAGTCTATTAAGGTCTACAATCCCAATCCTTTCAATGTATATTGGCCTTCCACATCTATCAACCCCATGATATCCATGAGGATAGCATTTCTTTACTTCTGCATATTCCTCAAAATTAAAGTCCTGCACTAAGTTCCAGAGATATTAATCCTCCAAGAGTTTGGTCAAATTCAATAGGAGACAACAAAATGGGATACTAAGCCTAGTTTGGAGCTTGGAACCACCTTTGGAATTGCATCAACCTTATAGCATTCTCTCCACTTGAGATAATTTACCAACATTTCTTTGGCTTTTGAAAGATCAAAGTCCCTCATTCGCAGAAATCTATGATCACAGAAATTTAATCACCATCTTCTCCCGCAGCAACCAATCAATATCAGGTAGTCTAATAAAGAATACACTTACCTTAAAAGAGTGTGATAATCATTGTGCTTCCCTAGTAAGATGCCCTCAACAAACAGCAATTCACGGAAAGATTCAACGAGACGTTCATCTTTTGGATCATGAGCTCCTTCCAGGACTTTTTGAAAGCTTTGGCTCCTTCCACGTTTCTTCAGCGAGTCCCGAAACTTGAATGGATAAGTTAACATTGATTTGATGTTAGATGATGAAGAAGCCTTGTCTTCTCCTGCAGAGGGAAGAAGCCAATGGGATCCAATTGGTGGATGAATGGACTTGGTCCTTTCAGCTGCCGACTGAGTTTTCATGGGCACTGGAGATTCCTCACCTTCTCCACCTCTTGATATGACTATTTCCCGGTAAGTATCCTTCGATTTAAACATATTCACTCGGCTAAACTCAATAATTTCCCGAGAAAAGCCCCTTAATTTCAGGAATCTGATTCACGTAGCTTATGAAACGTATATGAAAGTGTTCCAAATTTCATGGTCGACTTCTCGTCAACTACAAATTCAATTGATATAAATCATCAACAAGAGGAAGAAAAGAGAAAGAACTGCATACCCACAAGTTCTACAAAATTAGCATTTAGAATTTTGCCAAAAAAGTAAAGAACAGTATGAAGGAATTCAACCCAATTGAATTTAGATAATTATGAACAGAAACGAGAACGACCCATATGAGGAAAACGAATTTTCTTGAAGGGGAAAGAGACAGGAAATTAATCTGGGCTGAATCCAAATTGGATGGAGTTGTTGGAAAGCTGAAGGAAACATGGTGAGAGATCTAGCTAGAACATATGAATGAAAATTTGGGAGAATATTGAAGGCATCGAATGTAATGCTTTGCCCTCCAGAACTGGGAATGGGTTCCCAGCTTTTCATTTGGAATATATTGATTGTGAAGGAAACTCCAAAGGGCTAAGGCAAGCAACCGTTATAGTTTGTAGAATCAATGGAGGAAAATGATGAGAAACGGCGCCAAAATCCACTTCTGGCATATACAAGTTTTCAAAACTGAATCCTTGTATTTGTAAATTTAATATTAGATAATTCAATTTCATTGTCACTCGTTTGTATTTTTTATTTTTATTTTTTGCTAGATATATAATATGTCACAAACTTTTATAAAAAAATCAATTGCACTCTTACTTTTTCATTGTTAATTTCTAACATTTATTTTTTATCCATACATAGATAGGACTTGCATGATTTTTAAATTTTCAGATATTAAATAGTATATTTTATAAAATTTATAAATTAATGGTTATATTTTTATAAACAAAATTATTTAAAAATATTTATTTATAGACTTGAGTATAAGACATAAAATTTAGAGAACACATTAGATATGTGCTCTTTACTCGTATAAATATGAGATGAATTTTTTTATGATTTAAGATAAAAACTCATATTTATATAAAAGTATTAAAATTTAATATTTTAAATATACATAATACGCTATATATTACTTAGATTATTGTTAAAAAACCAAAGCTCTCTTTATATATTCTTCTATGAGTGAGTTTTTTCCTCTTTTCTTCTTGAATTTTAGGAGCTCAATCTCCTTTTTGTTTAATTTTTTTAGGCTAGGTCAATATTTCAATAAAAGTTTTGTTGAGTACCTGTGTTTGCTCTGTATGTTATTCTTGGCTTGTGTTGTTTCAAAATCTGTTCAAAGTTTAAATTTAGACTCTTTCTTTTGCCAAAATTTGGTGAGATGCAACTCTTCTCAAACCTTGCAAGGATCAAAATATTTTAGAAGGTTCGAATACGACACTAGGGAGGCTCTCACCTCCCCCTCTTGGCCTATTCAGGCAGATCTTTAGCTTCTCTCTATATCAAGACCCTATATATAGTACTCTAGTATTTGGTAAAATAGGAATTTATGGTTAGAGAGGTAGTCGAAACTCAAGATAATACTACTAAATAGAATTTATTTTCTCCTACCGCATTAAAGTGCTAGTGATACTTATATTATGTTAGAATTAATAAGTTGGGTTTTGGTTAGATGGTATGATTTTTTCTTTTTTTATTTAAAAAAAAAAAAAAGAACACCCTAAAAAAAGAAAATGCAAATACCGTATGAACGATCTTGAGACTCAGTTACACTCTATTTATCTGACAGATCAACCATCATAAATACAATATCATTAATGAATTATGAAAATAATTTATAAATATAATATATTTATTATACGAATTACAATGATAAATAAAAAAATAATAAATGAATTGACATAATTTTAATATAAATATAAATAAATGTAATTTCAATTTTTTTTATCGTTATTTATGAATCATGTATTTTGATATAAATATAAATAAGTATAATCTTTTTCTTTATTGTATTTATGGATCATGTCTAAAATTATCACTGAACTTTGATGAGATAGTAGCTTATTGTAATTAGTTTCCATCTATTTTTTTACATAAGTAACCTTTTCTTTATCTGGTTTTCTTAAGTTGGATAATTCATCACACTTAATCTTATGTGATTAAAAAAAATTATTAATTTCAGTTGGTTTATTCTCTAAAAAATAATTGAAAAAAAGTATTAAATATTTAGTCAGATTTTTTACTTAAAAGAAAAGTTAAAAATAAATTTCAAAAAGGAAGTCTGTGTTATTTTAACTAGTTAATTTTCAAAATTGAATTGATAATATCTAATATAGTTTAATTCAGTGGGTAAATGAATATTACCCGCTGATATCCTCATTTCTTTAATTTCTTATTAAAAAAATGAATAATATATTATATCATTCACCTATAATTTTTATTCATTTTATTTTTTTTATACATATTAATAAATATAATTTTTTTTAATTTTTTAATTATATTAAATAGGAAATAAATATTATTGCCTTCTTATCAAAAAAATATCAATGAAGACTAATCGGTTTAAACTTGGGGAGGTGGGTACTATGATCCACTTCATGGGCTGTCCATTTGCAAAAATCTCAAACCTAAAGGAAAGACATTAAAACAAATAGAAATAAATGAAAAATTACCTTTTTTTTTTTTAATTAAACACTTTTTATTAATAAAATTCAGAAAATTAAATTTATTTTAAAATGTCAAATTTACACCTGCTCTTTATAGCTTCATTTTTTGCCTTAATGCAAGTATTTCACACAGGTCAAACCCACCTTGGATTTCAACTTTCATATCAGATGTCAACTCTGGCGCACGTTAGCCCTGGTTTAAGCTTTCCCACAAGGATGCGCATTTCCTCCTGGCAAACCCAACCCTCCCCTTCTCCAAATCATATAGAATCTCAAACCCCTGCTGCTGGTAGTTCCCCAGTATCGCCCCGGGCCCACCTCTCAGCTCATCCTCATCTCCTCCGTTCATTATCAGCATACACCCAACTTTCCTCTTCATACTTGCTTCATCTCCACCGTCCAAAAATTCATAAAGGTAATTTTCCCTAGGCAGCACTATACTAGATTCGTTCCCCACAAAATGTAAGACCAAACTAGGGACGTACGCTACAGTATCATAATAGTAACACGGGCCGAGCCCTGTCTTTTCTTCAATGTCTTTGGCTCTATTGTGGAATCGCCCAACTCGGTTGTCAAACTCAGTCACCAACGAGTTGTACAAACTCGCCGGCAACATAGTAAAAGTGGTTCCAGAATCCACAACCAATCCACCGCTTCCCTCTCCGTCCACACTTTTCAAAAATGCCGGTGCCGGAATTTTCTTCTTGCCAATAGAAATCCCATTGAGCCCAACGCAATAAAAATAAGGGTGTTTCGGGTTATCAAGCATAGAAGTGAACACAAATTGAGGACGATCATTGTTATTTGCCATTTTCTTCTTCTCGTCTGAACGACCAAGAATGAGTGTGCTTGGGAGGCGGATTTGGTCTGAGTCAAATGAATGAGACACCAAACAGTATGAGAACTGATAACTTAGTTGGGGAGAGAAGGAAGCCAGCTGAGCAGGCAAGGAAAGTTCGCCGCGGCCGAACCCAGCAACCCCAACTGGCTCGGCTAGGGCGGTGTGGGCGCAACCGAAGGTGAAATTCTGGAGTATCAAAGATGGGGTTGCAAATGGAAGTGCTATAGAGTCACGGTAAAGGCTAGCAACAAGACTCCCATCACCGTATGCATAATAGAAAGGAGGACAAGAAAATGATCGGCAATCGGAAGTTTCAATGGACTCTAAAGGACAATTAGCAATAGCACAGAGATTGGAGGTGGGGAGGTTAGAATGCACAGAAGAACATGCAGATGATTCACAGTGGACCTTTCTAGCTGTGGTGGAAAGTTTCAGTGGCGGAGCTGATGAAACAGTGTCGTTTTCTGCTTTGCCTTCGCAGAGAATGCATTCGAAGGGGTGGCAAGGGAACCAGACAAGGTCGCTGCCAGTATCAAGGTAAAGGGAGAGGCGTTGAGGAGGGACAGAGTTAAGAGTGAAGGAAAGAGTATAATCACTACCCGGAGAGAGAGGAAGAGAGACTTGGCGATGGTGGTGGGTATGGAAGCGGGCGGCGGAGCGGGTGGAGGCGAATTTGAGAAGGTGGTGGGTGGAGGTGAAGTGGTGATGGGAGAGGGAGTGAGTGAGAGGGAGAAAAAGAATCTGGGAGATTGCAAAGGGGACATGTAGAAGACAGAGAAAGAAACAGAGCAAGAAAGAATAAGTAGTGGCCATGCAGTTTCAGGCAGGGGAGGTTATAAACAGAGTAATAATCACCGGAGAAATGTAAGCTCGGAGATAACAGTGAAGGTGGCTTGCGCCGCTAATTTCAGGGTTGGAGTGTCGTCTCCTACCTCAAGCAAGGGATCTTATCAAGCCTTGCATGGAGTTTTCTCCGTGTTGAGTTCAGAATTCCAATCGAAATCAACTGTGCGCTAAAAAAATTAGTGATATAAGAATAGATTTTGTCCGACAAATTTGAATCAATTGCTAATTATAAATGGAATAATTTTACAATTCTTTTGAAATTTATTTTTAAAAAATAATGGTGAGAATTTATTTACAATGTTTATCGCAATCCATCTAATTTATTGATAGTCCGGTGATAAATTTAATTACTACCTGCTTCCTTGAATTACTTGGGGGAAAAGAAATACTTGCAGTGACATTAAAGAAAAGCTGCCTGCTTGATCAAATTTGGAGAATATACACTTTCCTTTTTTTCCACATATTAAAAAATATAATATATTTTTTAAAAACCCTATATCTCTCTCTTTTTCTTCTCCTTTGCGGGTTTAGTCCGTTTCTTCTTGCCGGAGTCTCGGCCGTCACCTGCCTTGACTGGACAGGCGGCCGTCTTTCTTCCCAACTCCAAGAGTTGATTCTCCCTCCCCGTCTCCGGACGGAGTTATATTTAAATAAACTTTTATGAAGTTAAGGTAGTTTGTAAATGCAAAGAAAATAATATAAAGGGAGTAAAATTTTGGTTAAAACCTTCTAAAAGTTTGTTGAATCAATTCAACTAGAAATTTGATTTATTTGAAAATTTAATTGGATTCTATTTGTATTTTCACATTTTTTAGTTTATTTGGTTATCTTCAAATTATACATATATAGAAAAAAGAATTTAGAAAAACTGAACTAAACTAATTTACTGTCTTTGAAATTTTATTAATTGATTAACAGGTTTATATAATTATATTGATGTTCTTAATTATAGATTTGTTAATAATATGAAGTTCACCCTCATTTTAGAAGGAAAATTAAAAGAGCTAGGTTAATTAATTAATTGCAGAAAAATTATAAATTGTAATATGAAAGGGACAGGAAAGACTTGAAAATGAAAAATGGGTCCTAGAGATAAAACCCCCGGGACTTATTGTCCCAAAATGGGCACGTCTAGAAGGTTCCATTGAGTCCACCCAACTAATAATGTCTCCCTTGATTTTTATACATGTCCTTGAATGAAGCTCCTTGAATATTTGCACGTACGAGTAGGTGAAAATTGAGCAAATCTAAAGATATTTGTTTAGGGTTATTGCCCTACATACATGGGAATAGGACCCCAATTGAACAAGATTAATGGAAGAGGAATCCAACACAGTGTACCTAGCTATAGCTGCATGTTTCATGATTCATTACTTTCAAATAAGAGTTTAGTCCTTAACCCTTCACATGTTGGTCCTTTTCAATACACTTTGTTTTAATTAAAAAATAAATTCTTTCCTAAAAAGCACCAGTTCCATTCCTAAAGCAGTTGGCTTATTTGGCATATAACAAGCATAACAGTGAACTAGGCTTAGCAGTTGTCCAAATTGAACCATGAACCAGATCGAAACAGCCTATTAGAGCTAGTTCCAATTCCCCCTTTTGAACCAAGACTGGAACCAATTCTCAAATGATCTGTTTAATTGCCAGTTCAAATTGGAACCAGCCCAACTTAAACTTTCAGTTTATCTTAATTTAAATTACTTGGTCTGTTTGCTCTTTAATTTTTTTTGCTGTACATAAATAAATGACATTATAAATCTAAATTTGTAAAATTTAAACCGAAACCACATTAAACCATAACCATTTTAGAATGAGCCTGTGGTGAACTGCAATAGGCCTACAAATTTTACAATTACAGCTCCGAGGCCTAAAGCACCTAATAAAAATAAAGGGGGAAGGATGGCTGCAGGCAGGACTTGAACCTGATTATTCCCCAAACAAGTATGCAAACAGACCACAAAATAAAATTTATAAGAAAATACTAACCAATTGTAACTTCAAACTTTTGTAGCAGACATTGCCATACATAAAGGTTACAAGGACACACCAGAGATTTCTATAATACTGAGACAGTTTCAATGAACAAATGAGGGCTCAAATGAAAATTTCTGAACACATAATTAAGGTTATCAAATTAGAGAAGTCAAATCTAAGATCAGCATCTGCCACATTACAAGGCCATACCCATGCCAATTTAATTTTCATCAACAGAAACACAACCTTTATTAATTTTTCAATTATATTCATCTTAAAAATATTAAATTTTATTAAATACTAATGAATATTTTGAAAGGCTTTTTAAAAATAAGATAAAATTAAATAAGATTGTAATAGTCAAATTATATTTTATTATAGTGTAAAAAAAGTGGATAATAATTTTAAAATAATAAAAAATTAAAAGATAAACAAAAATAATTATACAACGGAAGGAATATCTCACGGCCATTGCATGTGACTATTATATTGATTTGAATTTATTTGATTCAAAAAGGGAAGAGTGACTCTTAGACACTTGGAACACCGTCTTATATAGTTCTTAGTCCCTAAATGCTTAAGAATGGCTAGAGCACTTCCCTCTCTCCCCCTGTTGTGGGATGCTACCATGGTCTTGTACATCACTTGTATGCTAAATATGCTTCTATACTGTATTTGTTTAGAGCTCAATTGGTATCTTAATCATAAAAATACTTTCTTTGATTTTTTTTTTCTAGTGACTAATGATTGCATCTAAAGTGATGTTGTTTCTTCTCTCAACTCGAGAGTTCTTATTTGATTTTGTGGCTTTAAATGATGGATTAATACCAATTTGTTACCTCAATCTAGTTGGTATTTTCATTGTTGTTGTTTTTGCTCTCCATGAAAGGTAGGGTAATAGCATAGTGATTTCTTAATTAAGGGGAGTTTGGATCCTTTGCTAGAGTTTTATATGAATTGATTTTTATGCGGATCTATTTAGCTTTAAATTGATTGGACTACCTGTATTTCGTACAACTCTTATATTAAGTTTTAAATCTTTAAATAATAAAATCTCTTATTTTAGTATAAAAAAGAAAAGATTAGGATTTTCATTTTGAATGTTTTACGTATTTTCTTTTTAGATAAGTCGAAACATCATTATTAAGAATTTTCTTAAATCTCTTTTAGAGTAAAAAAATTTATTTTTTAAATAATTATATAGATTTTTTTTATCACCGTTATAATAATATATATATTCTGTGTGATTTATTTCTTTATAATTTTATTGTGTTTATTGATTATATTTGATTCATGCCGATTTAGGACATAGTTCTAAAGAGAGTTTCATCAAGGAATATAGCACTAGAGTTAAAAAAAATATAGTTAAGCTCTTATAACTATATGAAATTAAAATGTCACAACCTCGAATCCTCTTCTCGCCTGAGTTTGATATAAGATCCATCAAAGCCTTGGGCTTTTATAATAAAAGCTCGCCTGTTTGGACGGTAAATACACTTAATATTACAGTTTTTTAACAAAATAACTATAAAAGGCATAATCTGCTACGCCGTCGCTCATCGTTTGCAGTATGCGTCCCCCTCCGTCCATCAATCATTCACTGTCAGTCTAATGACTTCTGTAATCTCCAAAACCCTAGTAAACCCCTATTATTCTCTGCTCCGCATAGCCCGATTCGCTCTGACTTCTCACTCACAACCATTCAGTAGAGTCCGACACATGAGCTCCGAGTCATCTCAGCAAGTTTTCCAGCTCAAGGTCGACCCACTCACTGGTAACTCGGAGTGGGTTGTCATTAGAGAAGACGAAGAAGAAAACTTTGGAAGTTCCCATAAGAATCTCTTGGCCACGACGTCGTATTTGGACATGCTCAATGACTCCACCAGAAACAGAGCATTCCGCGAGGCCATCGACAAGACTATAACGAAACCTTGCCATGTGCTGGACATTGGGTATCCATCACTCTTTTAGTGCAATTGTTTAATTTGATTTTTATATTATATTTTTTTGAAGGTTTAGATGCAGATATTGAAAAAAAAAAAAAAAAAAAAGATGGCTTCAGCTACAATAGGTAATTTTTCATTTTCCTTAATTCAGCTCTGTTTGCTGTTTCTGTTTGGTAAATGCAGTGCTGGAACTGGGTTGCTGTCAATGATGGCTGCACGGGCAATGAATTGTGGTGAGCCAACTTCTGCCAATACAAAGGAGAGGGTAACAGCTTGCGAGTCTTATCTTCCAATGGTGAAATTGATGCGAAAAGTTCTGCACCTCAATAATATGGGGAGGAACATAAATGTAATCAACAAGCGCTCTGATGAACTCAAAGTCGGCGTAGACATTCCAACGCGTGCAGACGTTCTGGTGAGGTTTAAAGTGATTATATTGAATCTTCATGTCTATATTTCTGTTGATCTTGACATCTAGAACAACTAATAAAAGATTAGAGATGCAGTTTATAGAATAGATTATCTTTATAGATGGATAATGCGGTAGCATAAGGGAATGCGGAACTTGAATTGGAATTGGAACATTGAACTACTACTTCTTTTGCCAACGGTGTTCATTAAAAGTCCATTACATGATTTGAGTGGCAAGCTAAGGTAAAATCAATCTTCCCAAATGGGCCCATTAAATAAAGATCCAGAGAGTAGCATGACTAGCATCACAGTTTGTGTTATAGGATTCGATGAGTTATTGCCAGTTAGAGTATGTTTTACTGTCAATTTATTTTATTATTTATTTTTATTTTTACTCGAGAGTTATTCTACTTGCAGGTTAGTGAGATACTAGACTCAGAGTTACTGGGTGAAGGGTTAATACCGACTCTGCAACATGCACATGACATGCTGCTGGTGGAAAATCCACTAACTGTACCATATCGTGCAACAACTTATGGCCAGGTATTAGGCTTTACCACATAGGCATTTTTTACCCTCATTATTCATTTCTAGTTCTAACAGCCTTACTCTGTACGACACAATTGAAACTTCGAACAGAAATACAGAATGGCCAAAAAGTTAATTCGAGTCTCAAATAGTTTTCTTTAGATTAGCTTGAGCTTGCATATACATAAGGCGGTAAAAGATTAAGGAACAGTCTTTCTATATGCATATATATGTGTATGTATATATGTTGTCAACATTTGCATTCTTCTAAAATGGGTGAATACAGAGGACAATGATGAGTTGTGATCCTGTATCATCCTTGGGAGGTGTTTTCGTGTTTTTTGTATACCCTGAAATTCTTTTGATGTTTTCCACCCTTGATTAGCTTTAGACAAGTTACTCTACATCCAAATCCAAACTTGCTTTTGCTTTTGAAATATTGATATATGCTTCTACTATTTTCTCCACTTTTTCCCTTTTGGTTATCAACATTAGTCTAGTTGTATAGTTTCTCTTTTTCTTTCCTTTTTTTTCATGCGTTGGAATAACTTTGTTCTTCCTTAGCTTTTCTTTCATCAATTCTTAGAATTATTATTAACCGACTGTGCTCTTGGTTTGAATGAGGATTCTTTTAATCATTGTAAATCTCACTATATTGCATTATTTTCATTTTGCAAATTTCCTCGTCTTCCTCCCTTAGCTGGTTGAAAGTCCGTTCCTGTGGAAGCTGCATGATTTATGTGATAATGAAGCAAAAGCATCGGATGGCATTCATCTTATTCCAACTGGCTTGGATAGTATTTTACATGTCAAATTGCAGCAACATCCCATGCATTGTGATGCAATCTCAAAAGAAATAAAACTGGTAATGACATAATAACTTTTCTACAGACTTCTTGGAGAATAAAAGTGGTTTAAGTCCTCTCAACTTAGGATTCATCCAGCTATCAGAACCCTTCAAAATTTTTGAATTTGACTTCTGGAAACGACCAGACAGCCATCGGGAATCTGAATTGCATATCAAGGCCACTGATGATGGTAGAGTTCATGCTATATTATCATGGTAAATATTTTCGAGCCATTTATGTGGCATTTTTTCCTTCCTAGTGAGCATGGTAACCTATTTAATTTCAGGTGGATGCTGCAGCTTGATTGTGAAGGGACAATCTTTTATTCCACTGCCCCTCGTTGGATAACCACAAGTGAGTAGAATTACCATTCAGCTTTTATTGTAATCATTATTATTATTTTCATTCTCTGTTAATCATGTGTTAGTTTGATCTTCCAATCAGTCAATTTAAAGACTGATCATGTTCTTGTTTTTAGTTTTTGTTTTTAGTTTTTGTTTTTAGTTTTTGTTTTATGCCAAGCAAATCCAATAGCAGTTGGGTCATGGTGTGATTCTCTTATAATGCGCTTATCTATTGAATTTTGTGATTTTGTGGCATTTTTCATCTATGGAACTTCGTAAAGTATAAGCTATATATAGAGAGAGTTTATTGTGACAAGTGACTTTGTGGCCCTTTTTCTTGATGTTGCTTTCAGATAGTTCCTCAAGAATTTTTGGTCCTGAACTCACCATTTGTCTGCTAATATGATGTTTTGTTTTAGAAGTTAGGTTTTCAACTCATCGAGTATTATTTGTTGATTTTCATTACAAGTTGTAATGCTTAACTAGGTACCGGGAACTGGTGTGATCATTGGAAACAGTGTGTGTGGCTCATTCCTGGGAAAGGTATACCTATAGGCAAGGGTGAGCAGCTTCTTTTTCGTGCCATTCATAATGATACTAGTGTCTTCTATAATCTTGCAAAAGAAGATACTGAGGTCAGGCAGTATAATTTTTACTCTGGGGAATTTGACCTTATACTACCTCCTGAAAGGATTGCAATCTATGGAGATAGTAAATGGAGGTTTTCCATGTTAACAGCTCTAAGAAATGCAGTAAGATCTCTCTTCCTCTCTCTCTCTCTTTCTCTCTCTCTCTCTTTCTCTCTCTCTCTAATTTTCTGCATTTTTTACTTTCTTTAATCATGAGTTATATTTTGCAGTTGCAGGCAAGAGTTCAACCCCTCTGTGTTGTTGCAGACGATAGTATTTTTCTAACGCTTAGTGTTGCAAATATTTCAAAAACTGCACATGTGATATCTTTGTTTCCTGGGTTGCGGGAGAGGGGTGCCCAATATCTGCAGAGAGTTGCTGATGCCAATGGTTTCACTGCAGATCGTGTAAAAGTTCTCGAAAATAAGAAATGCTTAACTCTGCAAGATACTAATCAGAAGAAGGTAAGTTTTTGCACACAAGTTGTGCTTGTCAAAGTTTTTAATTCTAGATATTCTTAGGAAATTGTTCCTGTTACTTTTTTCCATGTCTCTAATCCCCTCTTTATATCTATTGCAGAGGAGAGGTTAAAATGAATAAAATTCTATTTTTTTTTATATAATTTTATATTAGAAAGCTAAACAATGGCATGGCCTAGCCCGCCTCCCCTTCCTATAAATCCTTCTGCTGCAATTCAAGTAAAATAATACCTGATATCTTATAGTGGATGTCATCCTTGCTCCTTATGCATGTAGTCCTGCAAATTTATGCTTAATGCTTCTTTAAAATTGAGAATAGATTATGTCCATCTGCATTTGACAAACAATTGGAGATTATGCATTACATTTGCAGGTTGATCTGTTGATTGGAGAGCCATACTATTATGGAAATGATGGAATGCTTCCATGGCTAAACCTGCGATTTTGGTATGTAGATGCATAGTTTTTTACATATAGCATGGTTAATTGGACATAAGTTTCTTGTATAAAGCATAGATAGTTGGACATAATAAGTTATGCTATCCATACAAAATTTTCATTCAGGTTGACAATTTATATATGGTTTTTGGCTTTGGATTAACTTTAGGAAGGAACGAACTGTGTTGGACTCTGTCCTCTCTGATGATGCCTTAATAATGCCTTTTAAAGCAGTATTGAAAGCTTGTGCCATGTCACTACCAGTAAGGGGAAAAAAAGTTATTTTATTTGTCAATTTTTTCAATAAAAAGCTTGCAGCTACTCAATGCATTTGTCTAGTAATGGAACCAATATTTGAAATCTTGTAGGAGCTATGGAATAGCCGCCGCTGCTTAAGTAAGATAGAAGGCTTTGATCATTCTATTGTAAATACAACCTTAGGGGCATGTGGTGAATTACCTCCACCACATGATGTTCCACTTCTGCCTTTTTTCATCTGGCAATGTGGAGAGATTAAGGTAATTAATTACATAAAGTTTATTGTTTATGGAAAGATGGTGTCCTAGAAAACTAGTATGATCGCTACTTTGTGTAACTGATTCAACTATATTGAAAATTTTTAGGAACTCAGTGAGAGATTCACAATAATGGAGTTTGAATTCTCAAAGCCAATAACTCCATGTCATGGAAAAGCCCAGGTATTCTTTTTTCCCTTATATCTGAAGTATTATTGATCCTGAATAAGATCTTTGATCTAGTTATCAAATAGATAAGAAAATTTTTGTGGTTGTGAAATATGTGAGAATGGACAGAGCTTAAACATGAAACAGTATTTCAATTTTTGTAAAATCCTTTTGTGTGGGATTGAAATGGCTGTGCATAGGTTTTAGCTGTTAGTGATCTTGATAGGTATGCTATGTCTAGCATAAAATAATAATGATATATATAGGCTTAGTTATCAAAGCAAAAAGACAAAAAAAGAAGAAAGAGTCTAATTTTGATAGCATTGGAAATGGATTGTTACCTATGATTACACTGTATCCCCAGCATATACTTGCTTAATTTATAATTATTGCAGGTCGAATTTTCTGAAACTGGTATATGCCATGGATTTGTGATATGGATTGATTGGGTGATGGATGCAAGGAATTCCGTGGTGTTATCTACTGGGCCAGGTATAATTTATTCTTCAGTCGGTGAAATTGAATTGGAACTTGGCTTGTCTATCACAGCTACTTTACCTCGTTGTGCCTATCAAATATGGACAATGCAACCTTTTTGAAAGAATAAAATAAGTAATCATTTGTGGGGATACTGCAAAAATTGCCCTCCTTAGTCTTATAATGTTGTAATATGTATTCAGATGAGAGGTACTGGAAGCAAGGAGTGAAACTCCTTGCACAGCCAGTGGCAGTCAAAACCCGGGGATCATCTACAGGTGAATATCTATATACAGAGATCGAAGCATCGTTTGATCCATCAACCGGCGAACTTGCCATCAGCCATGCCTTCACATAATGCGTAATGTAAGCTAAAAGAATATTTTTTGTATCGCAGTAGATGTACATTTGGATTCCATGTTGCCTTTTCTTTGTGTTACGTCAATGTCTGCATTTCTTTTTCCATTAATAACCTACAAATGGAGAAATTCTTGTGTGATGTTAGTCCATCACGTGTATCTGTGTACTAACCATCCTGTGCCAATCAAATGCTATATGTGATTTTTTTTAAAAAAGAGCATTTTTGAGTATTGAAATTTAGCCGATCTAAATTGATCAACGTCCCGTATTTCATTTCTCACGCTGCTATTAAGGATCACACTTGGGATTGGGCTATCCAACACTACAAGCCTTATTAGCAGGCCACAATTCCCGGTCGTTATGCCAACATCAATACCTAATGTCCATGGATAATGAAATAAAAGGACACACCTCAATTTGGCTTCCTAAGGCGCTAGTGTACGCTACATGTCATACTCAAAGAACGAGTTGGTGAATCAAATATGCAAGGAATAGAAAGGATCTCCTTCTCATCTTTAGAGAGAGGAGTGAACTATCTATTTATCCATTCTGCATTTAAGGCTAGTCCCGATTTTCTTGCCAGATGTAGGGGAGGGCAACTCCTCCGCACAGTTGCGCTCTCCCTCGAATTGGGTGGGGTGTATATAGGTTTTGTGGTTTTAGGCAGCAGTACCAAGATTGGAGGGTTTACTTTGGCTACCATTTTTCTTTGTTCATTAGGTTTTCTCCCATTTCAGTGTTTTACAACTGGAGTCAGTGTGGTGAAACTACATTTCCTTGGATTGTCGGACTTCTCTATTCTCTGATTTGTGCTACACGATTCTGTTCTTGCTGTTCAAGGATTTGAATGTTGGTTGGTTTTTATCTTCGAGGAACTGATACTACTTTGGAGGAAGCGTAGATCGACTCGTAGTTGACCTTGAACCTCTGGTATCCCCCCAACCCCCCGCCTCGCCCCCCTCCCTCCCACCAAGATAACGACTGTGGTAGTGCATGGCTTCTTGACTGACTTTGTTTTTCTCTTCCCTATGGTGCTCCTTGATCCTTAAGTGTTTTTTTTTTCTATTTTACCATGCATGGTTTTTGAAGAGGGAGTTTCCTTTGCGATCTTGAAAACGGCAAATGTTAGCGGTTTGTTGGATCCTCAAGGAAGCAGGTGTTGCTGAGCCAGTGTCTTGTTTGACATTAAGATAGCCAACCCGTTCTAGCTTCAAGTCACTTGTTTGCACTCGGGTGTTTTTGTTTGTATGGACTTGGCCCTCTTTTCTAGGCTCTGAGCGTTTATAAGCCTTTCTTCTTAATGATATCTATCTTGGGTGCAAAAGAAATATATATATTCTGCAAATTGCTAAACAACGATGGTATTTCTCTTGTTTCTAAACAGATTGGATTTCTTGGTTCTTTCATCTTCTTCATTTTCATGGAAAATTTTACCCTTGTCAAAAGAATTACCAGCTCATGTTCCTCGTTTTGAATTATAACAGAAATGAGCTACGAGACCAGAACAATTTAATTTCTGATCCTCCCGGAGTACCAACTGCTACTCGATTTTTGCTGCTGTTATTTAAATGGAGTTTGCCAACAGAAAAAAAGAAAGGGAAAAAAGGTTTTAAGTAATTTGATGAAATTACGGAAACCCTTCGAAATCCAAAACCACTGTAAATAACGATGGTCAATGTCTTCAGACTCCATTCAACGACCAACCAAAATTAAATGTAGATCAGCAATAAAACATGACAAAAAGATAGATGTGTCGCAATCAATCATACACATACACAATTCCAAAATCTTCCTTCAGAACAATTCATTTTATAATTAAAAAAATTAAATAAATTCTCATAAAAACATGCATAATTTAAAATTCTTGATTCCAAATAAAAAAAAAATAAAGATTTTAATTAGAAAAATTATAGCAGAAAGAAAAGGGTTAAATTAATGTCCTTATTTGGAGTAATTTTATACAAAAACGGTGATATTACATGAAAAGAAAACTCAATAAAAATTTAAAAAATAAAAAGAAAAAAGAAAAACCTAAAAAAAAACTACCAAATAACTTTTTTTATTTGACTGTATTATTTATCTACCTATCAAATTTTTAGTGGTCTAACATTTTGTCATAACCAATAATTTTTCCCTTATTTTGAGATGTAATTCCAAACAAAAAAGTAGAGTCATCATCTATGTCGTATTTACCTCAAGGGGCATGTCAAAAAATCGCAAGAGGTAACCAGCGTTAAAATAAAGCAAAAGTGGGTGAAAATTATACCCTATGAGATTCTTGAGGTATTAACAACTCTGCGTAATCATCCACCGTTACCTGTTTCAGATAGACCAATTTAAAAAGAAAAATAAAACTATTAATCAATTGCTTTATGCGCAGAGACACAGAGAGAGAGAGTTCTAGTACCTCAAATATTTGGCCACCACATGTGTACTCTACATATAATTCCTTAGGTTCTCCAGGACAAGGATCACAGAATCCCATAATACCCGATTTTTTAACACCCTCGTGAAGCTGCAACAATATGATGAAAACCAAAAATTAAATCAATGTCTACATTATGCCATCTGTGGAGAAATATTCAAAATAAGAAGGGACTCGGTTTCATCTACACTCATTGAACTTATCCCATTTTTCACAACAATCATTAAACTTCAATCAATATCAGTAAAATCTTTCAACTTTAATTTCGTTTCAATAAGGTCGATATTGTTATATTTTGATAGAAATGTCATTGCTGATTACATCAACCTAGAGAAGTCACAAGCGTGCTAAAAAAAAAAGAGAGATTTCTCTACTTTGACATGAAGTCATGAAGAAGGCTCTGTCAATATTAGACCTTTCTATAAATATAGCACTAAAACAAGTAGAATTAGGGAAAAGGACGTTTATAGCTGATTCCAACTGTTGCCCAGGACTGACTATATCCATAATTGAAAACCACAAGAAGAAGAATATAGAATTGAAAGAAACATACCTTCAATTGTCCAGAATCATTAACCAGGAAATTCAGAGGAACTGTAACATCAATGACTTCAAAAGCTAATTCATCATTTACTTCTGTTAGTCCTCCTTTCTTCAAAGCTTTTCGACTTCCATACAATGCTTTAGTAATAATCAATCCATTTGTTTCCACTTGCCTATTTCTTTTCCTATTGGCCACAACTTGTAATAACTGTTGTGCCTTTTCTGCTGCTACCCTTGCCTCTTGAACCTACACAAGGATTCAGAGGCATTTTTGAAGTATTGAACAAGACTAGATTGAAAAAAGGAGCAAATAAAGGCAATTCCCAATTTCAGTTTAGAAAATATGACACTCCCAAAAATATCAGAATGCTTGAAATGATCAAATTTGCTGAATGAATGTTAGATTGGACATTCTGCCCAGTTTTCATACCATTTTGATAAGAACTTCTCTAACAAAATCAAATAATACTAGTCTTAAATTCCTCGAATTATCAATAGAATAAAATACTGATTTCAAGATTATATTTGACGATGTAATTGTAAACTATAAAAGAAAAGACGACATTTTGGAAGTAAGATTACATTTGACAAACTAAACTCAAATGAAATAGCTGTTGCTAGCACGCTATTTAAGTTATCAGGTCTTGGAACAGAGCAAAGCAAGCATAAACCAAAACTTCTTTGGGCAAATGGGCAATCAATACCTGGGCAGAAGTTATCTCTTTATTCTCCAAAGCTTTCCTCTTTTCTCTTTGAAGGTAGTAAGGTTTGACAACAAATTTCTGCATGCGCACAAAATTTATACACAATTAATAACAATGCAGACACAAAGTCTATTCTCATACACCTCAAATAACTTGGAGGACTACTTCACTGAACATCTCCAATAAACTAAGTCGCATTTGTTGGACAGGTGATGACCAAGACCGCCAGCAAAAATTAACAAATGAAAAAAACCAGTGATGATTCATGAACATGAAAAACCATTACAGTGAGATGCAAAAGATAGCTTGAATAATGAGAAAGAGCCACCTGAACACAAATTCTGTCCAACTTCTAATTCATAGGATACAAATTTTCACCAAACGTGAAAGGTACAATCCATGTCTAAATACCTTGAACATGAAATCTTCCTTTCAAAGAAAGTACCTAACCTCTCAACAAGCTATTGCTCATTATACAAAATAGGAAGGCATGCTCATGAAGCCAAGAGTTATACCACGTGCGCATTTGAGAATTTGATTATATTTCACTTTATAACAAAGGAAAAGAAGGAAAATAAACAAGAACAAAGATTGCTCGTGGAAGAAATGAATTAAGCTATAGAAATAACCAGCGTTGTCTCCACAGAGACAGATGGACAAAAATGGTTTAAACTTGGAATTGTGACATGGATGTTGTGTAACACTAAGCCTATTGGGCTCCTAATGAACTGGGGAAGAAGCAAAGTGAAAAGAGGAACCCTGAGCTCAACTGAGTATGCATCAACTAATGAAGAACTTAACATGCGTGTATCTAATTCAGTTGAACTTGCAATAACTCCAGCTGCTTTGAAATGGAATTGAAGTTAAAACAAAAATCATACCACCTAGTTGGCTACCTTACAAGCAAACAATAAGAGTTCAGCATCAGTAATAGTAATAACCTTGAGTAAAAAGTAAAGTGATGTAGGAATTAGGAATGCTCCAGTTGCAAAAGTCAAATTCAAATGCCTGGAAAGCAATATCTGCATATAACACTTCATCAGCCCAAAAAAAAAAAGTAAAGAAAAAGAAATAAAGGAGATGGTAAGATGGCATAAACAAATGAGATATTGAGATGTTAGAAATAGTCATAACTCTTCTAGAAAACGAAAATAGCCAGGTTGCAGAATTGGCAAATTACATCATGTCATTCTGTTAGAATCAAGTTTCAGATAAAAACTTTTGAAGATATGACAACATATAACATCTATAGTGTTTTGAAGAACAGTGGTGTAAGGATAGGATAGAAAATTGCACTCCGATGGAGTCTCATCGCTTCAAATGCCTCTGTGGAAAAGAATATAATGTGTATATATATTATACACACCCCTCCATAAGCCCCATCCAAACAATTTAAATTTTAAACTTTTTTTTTCTTTTAAAAAGTAGAAAATCATCACATTTCAACACAAAAGCCTACCTCAAATGTTAGACCATCAACTATCAAGAAATCAATTAGAAAAAATGATTGCTCTAACATATATTTTATTGCCAACGTTAATTTTACTAATTATTTTACCAGACAGAAATTTTAGAAATTTTGTCTGAGACTTGAGAGCCTTCCACCAGAAGAGGGATTAGAGCCATCCATCAAGTTAAAATAACTGGCTAACTAAAGTAACCCAGATGCTTAATTTGTGTTTAAGTGGATTAATTTTAAAATTTGCTGCTGCATTTCTGTGTTTGACCAACAAAATAACTCGTATAAAGCTGCAAACTTTTACCAAGCAATAACTCCTATCTAGAATTCCTACTGCAGACTAAGCATACGAAAGGAATAAAATTTCGAGCAAATATAACATGCCAAGTTGAAGCAAGTGAAAGGATAAGATTTGCTCACAGGAATAATGAACTTTTGCCCACCACGATGCAATTCAAATTTCCAAAAGATACCCTGCAACAAAAATGAGTAAGATTTTCAGATATATAGAAAAGCAGTAACAACCCAGAAGACAATTCAACAAATAAAAACTAAGTGCTTGACTTTCTTGGATTATGCTTAAGCAGGTAGTTGATTTGATGGGATGCTTGAGAGTGTTAATCAAAGCAAGGAATAATTAGGCTACTTCACTGATGCTATGGAACATTTCTATTTCTTCTTCTTCATGAGGGCTTAGGCACTAGGCCGAGTGGGCCACCATATTCTTTCCTTAAGAATAAGATTGCAAAAAGTTGTTCTGGGATCAGTTCTGTCAGTTTCCAGCATTGTAATCAATTTATTCTGGACATTCATACATTTTAGGCATTGATTTCTTCAATAAACCTTCTGTTAAACTTTCAAAGTCAACGCTATTTAGCCAAAAGTTGTCTCTAACCTAATTGGTGCATTTTATCAAATCAGTGCTAATACGATGGCATTACGCCTTTAGTCAGGAAGACTTCCTTAAAATGTCCCTTAGCATACAACCTCTGGTATTCCTAAGCATAACAAGCAATACCTGAATAATACTTTATAGAAAGAAGAAATCATTTATAGAGAAACGTCAACAAGCAAAACCAGGCACATATATACCTGAATAATTCTTTATACGTTTAAAAAACAACTTTAACAGTTCATGAAATTTTCTCAGCAACATCAACAATCAAGCCTTAGTCCCAAACTAGATGGGTTCGACTATATGAATTACTTTTCATTATCAACTCTGTTTGAAACCAATTTTTCATTAAAATCCAAAATTTATATATCTTTTGATACTACTTCCCTCCATATCATTGATGTCTCCCCCATTCCCTTCTCACTCCTTCTGCCACTAACTGACCATACTTCTGTACTGGGGCGTTATATGCTCTATGTTGTCCGCACAAATCTCCCAAAATCCAAAATTTTAAACCAGAATAACATTTTTTATATTAAGAGAATAAATATTTAAGGAAAAAGATCCAAGATTACAACTTCAAGGATAAGTTATCTCCTAATCTAGTCAACAAAAAAGGATTGATGATTAATAAAGTAAAGCCCTCCACAATACTAAACAGAACTTAAAGACACTCTTCTAAAAGCCCCAATGGCAGAATCTGACAAGGAAGCCAAGAAACCGTCTTGTCACTTAACAGATTAAATAGAATATCAAAATAACATAGAAGCATGATATGTCATCATTTCTAATACCTGAATTCCTATTGTATACAGCATCCTCACAGTGCTGAAGTTGGACACTTTTCTTCCCCCACCAACTTCAATCTCCAGAGCCGTGCTGCAACAACAATATCAAAAATTATAAGAGAAATCTGGCATTCTTGATCAGCTCAATAATAGTGGATAAATACGTCTTTTACGTCACAGACTTTCTCCATGAATGCTAGCCATTGTGGACCCCAGAACTTCTCTTGCATAACTATTTGCTTTCATTGTTCCAGAACCAAGTGAAAATTCTGAACAATTGTTGAAACCATTTGAATCCAAATTTTTTGGCTTATTTCAAGTAGTGAGGCAATCAACCTAAAGTGATTTATATAAACTTATGATAAAAACATACACACATCTGATGGATAAACAAGCTGAAACCAACAGAGTGTGAAGCATCTCAGTTTCAGCATTAATACCAGATGATTGCTGACACATACGATGGAAACTTCCTTCCCATTTCATCTGTGTATATTATTCAACAAGGTACAAGAGAGTTTTTTTACAACATTTCTTTTTCTTTTTAATGATTATAACATTTTATAAGCTTACATTCATTCATAGTCCATATCATGAAAAACATGATACCTCACTAACTACATTTACAGCACAAAACAAATGAGAATAAGGCAAACTAATAATTTCAAATAAGATAATATGCCAACAATATTAGTTATAACTATAGAATTATTATCCATATAAGTTTTTAGCATATACCTCCCAAATGTGCCTGCAATACGACCATGAGATACTGACGAAAAGCGATGGGTGTAATTAGCTGATGCTCCGAAAGAAGTGGTACCGATCTGTGGTAAATAAACATATTAAAAAAAGAAGTGATAAGGATAACAAGCGAGAAGCATATCTTAAATAAAGCTTCTAAAAATTAGCAAAATTTGAACATAACAATCACGAAGACAACATATGGAAACATGCATTTAACAAGGTAGATCAACAAAAATTGTTAAGTCAACCAGTTGATTATAGACAACTGCAAGAAAGGAAGGAGCACAGATACTGGTAGTGTTGTTTCACCTAGCAAGCAACCAGAGGGTACACTCAAGACAGAAAAAATGAAATTTGTGGATTTGGTAGTGTCTATCTGAACAAAAGAAACCACTTAAAAAAATCAGCTAATGCATACACAATAAAACTCCAAACTTCTAGGCAAATATCTGCTTGCCTGGAGTAGTTCTAACTCGTAACGTTATCTAATTTTTCATTCCTCAAAATTTTCCCAAGATTTAGCATACTTAGAACTAAATTTCTTGCTAGCTTAAATAGCAAATAGATGTACCTTCAACTCTCCAGCAGCAGACATCTTTTCATCCTTCTTCTGCCATCCAACTGTTATAGATGATTCTGGACCTAAAAAAAGCTGAACCTGGTAAAAAGGATATAAACAAACAGCAATTGAAAGATGTTAGATGTTACAAACAAGTAAATTTAAAAATTCAGTAAGCTACTCAAGCTTACAAAAAGTGTTCACAACCTCAAATAATCTGAAGAGCATTCAGCACTACATTTCAACAGCAAATGTGCCGCTGCAATAAATATACTTACTTGTGAAAAGAAACCCACACATGCATGCTCACATACGCTTAAATTAAAAACAGCATACATTTCCATTTGCTGTTTCAGATAGTTGTCGGGTCCAAGTATTAGAAAGATTGATTGAACCATCTCTCAAAGACTTTGCAATGGTAATTGTTGCCGTTGAGTGTAAAGATAAGTGACTGGAAAACAAAGGACAAATTACTGAATCGAAAATAGATGTGCTAGATAGTCATACAGACAACATGAAAAATCAAATGAACTACCGTGTAGTTTGTACTCCAACAAGTGCCCGCAAACCAGCTGAGGCCATAAATTCTATGGACGAAACTGAAGAAAGCTGATGCTTAAGCACAGCACTAGCGGCTGCACCACCAGAACTTTCTTGAACTTCCAAATTTCCACCAATAGCAATAGTATTACGTTTTGATAATTGGAAATGAACTTCACTGGACATAGCCATTCTGAAATATAAATTAAAAGCATGAGTTTCATAAAAGAAGGGCACAACATATAAAAAAGTATCCAATAAAATTCACTCTGAAAATTAAGGTAAAAAATGTCTAAAATCATGATGTAGAAAGGTTATATACTTTTGTTGGACTATGATAACTCATACAGGTAATTTATCTTTAGCATGCCATAGGTTTATTGATCATATAATAAACTACCAGTTTAAAGAGAAAAGAAAAACACCATTAGCATTTGTGTGTTTGTGCATTGTCTCTAAGAAAAAAAGAGATCTTTTTTTCCTATTGCATGCTCATAGGTGGTCAAGTTTCTTCACATGTTGAAAGTGTTTGGTAAATTATAGAAGATATCAATCAAGTGTGCAACAACCATTCAGGAAGTTCTGAAATCAGATCACATGAAGTTTAAACTTAAAAGAAGAGGAACGGTTATGATACCCTCTCATTATGCCATCACCATCCAGAAACTGTGGCAAGGATAAGTGGGCCAATATTGTACCAGACGGTCGGAAATGTGCTACCATCTTTTGGTGCTCTTTCCTCCGTCTCAACCTTTCAAGTTCTTCCTTTAACTCCTCTGGTTTGTTCAGCTTTGGACCAAGTTCCAAACCAGAGGTTAATCCTTCCATACCATATACGTCATATATTTGCCTTTTACTCTCATCTGATAATACTTCATATGCTTCACATACCCGTTGAAAGTTCTGTGTAGCTATTTCCTTCATCTGAATACAAGCATCCAAAAGGAGGAAAGGAAACAGAGAGGCAAAATTCTAAAATTAAAACTATGAATGTGAATCCAAGGAAATAATAAGTGCATTTTAGGGAGCAAAGAGCTACATGGACAGATCTGGAAGACATAATAATTCTACCATTTCACTGCCATGCCAAATTTACAGGTCAATTTCTAAGGGGCGGAAATGTGTCTGCTAAGACAGAGTCAGAAGTCAAAACCATCTATGGCAGGAAGGGAGATGTGAAAACTGTCAGTAGTCAACTAATTGGCCCAATTAAGTCTTTCCACTTTTAGTATAGAAGAATATGAACATTTAAAATTACTAAACCATAAGAAAAACATGATGTATAAGGTGGTCTCCACTGCTTATATTTATAATACATGAACATGTAAACATATATGAACTTCATTGTTTATGATCACACAAGCGCTATTGGAATTCATAGGTGACTACTAAATGATATATCAATAAGCTCATGTCATATTGGACAAGCCAAAGAAATTAGCACATAAATTCTGGGCCAGAGAAACGTTCTACTTTCTTCAGCTCTTCTACATGTTTTGCCAGGTTCTTTAAGCACCTAGTGAAATTAGTTCCCACATTTAAAATCATTCTTCTTAGCTTAAGCAAAAGAAACATAATTCAACAAGTTAAGCAAAAAACTAAACCCGCAATGCCTCAAATAATTACACCACCATTTCTGTCACTGCCACCAAACACACACACCAATACGTCTTGGATACGCAAAATTTATATTTTAAGAAACAATGGGCATAAAAATCGATACTGCAACTAACAAAACTTAACTTCGTGCCTATTTACAATTTAGGGGCATACATGGAGGTCTTGGTATTTGTCAGGGTGGTAGACTTGGGCCCAGTGGCGATAAGCCTTTCTAATTTCTTCATCGGTGGCCTCCGGCGACACTTGCAGCACCGCATAAAGCTCTCTCTTTGGCTGTCCTGCGTCTTCTTCCATTTCTTGAATCCAATTCAGTGAGAGGAGATTATCTTCTGAAACATAGGCACAGAGAGACGAAGCTATGAAATGAAAGTGAAAAACAAGGGAGGGTTTAGGGGTTTATGGTTTTTGCGAGTGGATTTTTTTTTTTCCGAAATTGCGAGCAGTTCAGGGAGGAGTTTTGAGACTTGCACCGCCATTTCTTGAGGGCAAAAAGCTAATATCACTTGTTTGTGACTGAATTCTCCAGTACTGAGAATCTGAGATGCCACGTCATCCGTCGTCTGGAGGTGTAAGAAATTGGGCTTTTCTTCCTTTCATTTATCCTAGGCCCCCAACCGCGCGAAAAGGAAGGATCAGCCCAAAGTAAATATCAATTTCCAGTGAGCTTTTAAAAAAATTTTGTTATTTTTTTTCTTTTTTTATTATAAAAGAAATGTGAAGCTTGAAACTATATCACTAATTCTTGTCTATACTAAAAAAATTAATAAATTTTAATTATATAATTCACATTTCACATTTAAAAAATAAGAGTTTAAATTTTAATTCCAATTAAGTCAACGGTACTAAAAATCATTATTTAACTTTTACTATGTTTGCTTTTAAATTGGCTAACTATATATTTTATATGATATTTTTCACAAAAATTATTTTATTTTTAAATTTTATACAAATTTATATGGAGAAACGCGCTGTGGGCTGGATTGACCTGAGCGTGCGAGGTACAGTGTATGCGGATTGGACTGCCAAGCGAGTTATAGTGCGAGGTGCTGGCTATCTGTAGGCTGAATGCGAGGAAGACCACTCAAAAGCTGCTATGCCGATTTTCTGTGGTAGACTTACGGATTCAACAAGTCTGTCAAGCCGTGAAAGATTTCAAAATTGTACGGAGTTCGTCCGAGAAGCTTTCTAACCTCTCCGGAACATCTCTAGAATATTTCTAGAGAAATATCTGGCAGGAAGCTTCTCCAATAATCCTGAAATAACTTGATCTTTTGCTAATTGTATATCAAAATGCATCATATACCTGCATTGTAGGTATAAAATAATTTTATATCTATTTTGCACTACAATTTAAATAATCTAAAGTCAAAAGATAAATATAGAAAGAGAGATAATTTAAACCAACTCTTTGTTTATTATATTAAAAAAAATATTATATTTGATGAGCATTATTTGCATAATAATTTTTTTTATCGTGCAAAACTGTTTGTACTTTTATAATTAATCTGATTAACTTATAATGAAATTACAAATATCGAACCGAAAAAATCTAATTATATATTTAACTTAACTCCTTTTATTATGTATTAAATTCTCTTACATATATCGAAAAAATATTACCACTAAAAGTAAACATCTAAAAGTATTCTTTAAAAATTATGTATTAAATTCTCATACATATACTAAAAAAATATTACCAATAATTATTGTCCAAACATTGCGAAGTATCTCCTCTTACTAATATTATCAAACAAATAAATTAGTTTCCTAATATAAAAATATAAAAAGAGATTTAGACAAATAAATTAGTCTCCTAATATAAAAATATAAAAAGAGATTTAGAGAGATGAAAAAATAATTTCAAATTTTCAAAAAAGTATAAGAAAATATTCAACTCATATATCCTATGAAAAATAGCTGAAGCGATAGAAAAAAAAAAAAGAAAAATGATGTCATAATAATTACAATCTTATAGCTATGGAGGGTAGAGGACAC
Source organism: Manihot esculenta (assembly GCF_001659605.2). Taxonomy (NCBI): domain Eukaryota; kingdom Viridiplantae; phylum Streptophyta; class Magnoliopsida; order Malpighiales; family Euphorbiaceae; genus Manihot; species Manihot esculenta. Next base: position 28,320,019 of record NC_035161.2, read on the forward strand.
TACTAGTAAACTCGCATAACGATGTCATGTATTATGATATGCAAATTAATAAAATTTACATAAAATTAAAATTTATTTGATTTAAATTGATTATTTTTTTAAAAATAATTTTTTATAAAATAATTTAATTGATTAACTGCGTGTAAATAATTTACTTCTCTTTCATTCCTTTCATGAAAGGAAAAAATGTTTTTAGCTTTTAAAAAAATTAAATAAAAATATTAATTAAATAGATATAATTTTAATATTTTTTATTTGAATTATTTCAATACCTAAAGATAGCGAGGGGCAAAGAATTTGTTGCCTTTTTCCTAACTTCCTATTCCGGTTTGACACACGACAACACGCCATCCGCACCCTCGCCCACAAAAAGACAAACATATTTAATTCAATTAGTTTTTGTCTAATTTGACAAATGACTCCACGTTTCTTTGCCTCTTAATCATATTCTTCGGTGTACCCTTCAATTCAAAAGACCCTTTGTTTTATGTGTGAACGAATAGAAACGGATCAAGTATTTTTTAGTAACTAATTTGAATAACTATATTAAAACAGGTGTGGATAATATATAATCGATTGAGTTTATATATTTATTATAAATTATTCAAATCGTTTATATAAATAATTAATTTAACATAAATAAATTTATATATTTTAATTTAAAAAATATAATTTAAATATTTTTTAAAAAATCAAATTTATAAAAAAATTTATTAATGAAAATATTTGTTATACGTAAAATTAATTCAGTTATTATTTAGATAATAATAATTGAATTTTTAAAATAATTTAAAATGAATTTAAATAATTTAAAATATATTAAAATAATAAAAAAAATTTAATCATGTTGAAATTCAAATATAATAATTTTCACGAATATTATACTCCAAGCCATCTCAAATGTTCAAGCACATGAAAGGGGCTGCAACTCTAGTATTACTTAAAGCCATTTGGATTTTTATAATTTATTCATTTTATAATTTTTATCTACTCTATTTTTTTATAAAAAAATAATTACTTTAATTAAAATCAATTTTTTTATTAATTTTTTAATTATCTTAATTTTTAATATAAAATAAAAATATTATTTTCTATTGAAATAATAAAATTAATTTAAATTAATTACTAAGATAGTTTAAATTTTTATTAAAAAAACAATTAATAATAAATTATTTGAGAATAAGATAAATTAAATAAAATTATAATATAAAAAAATCAAAACATTGAGACAATTAAAAATAAAAAGTGCAAAAAAATTATAAAACAGAGTATTTATTAATTAAGAACACATTGAAAATAAAATTTTATTTACAAATTAAAATTTATATATATATTAAAAAAATTATATTTAATAAGCACGATTTTATATTTATATCATACACTGTCCAGTTTCGGTAAGTACAGCCGACTTCATATGTACATTATTGCGAGGCTTATCTCTTGACTTTTGCAGACCATATCCATACAATATGTATATACATATAGATGGATAATCTGGCTAGGTTGAATAACTATAAGAATAAAAATTAAGTGGTTTAATATATTAAAATTACAAATAATATATTTGTATAATTATTTATTTTAATAATATAATAAAAATAATATAAATTATATTGTTATTATTATTGATGACCGCTGGATTTCACCATCCCATTACAAGACTAGACTCATAATGACAGTTCTATTTGAGCGCCTTTAAGTCTCCTGAATGGGCCGATTCAGTCCGTTCGGCTCTGAGATCAAACCTCTCTAGGCCTCAATTCCAATCTCTCCATCCAGTCCAATCAAGAGGGGAACAGATAATCAGCCCATTGGTCTGGTGGATCCGTTCGCAAGCGCGTCAAAAGAAATTAAATGACCGTTACGCATGGAGTAGATGTCTGACATATTCGTACGTACGGAGCTGAGTGACAGAGACAGCTAGCACTGTAACAGAGAGGCAGATATACATCACGGGTAAAAAAAGAGGGGTTTTTCTTCCTTCTTTTTTCTGGACTCCATTTTTCTTTCTCTTTGTAATTTTTGTCTATATATACTACTTTAGTTCATAAAATCTGACTGGAATGTCGGAGAGTCTCCACCGGGACATCTCCAATAGACTCCTTACTATTTTTTTTCATTTTGCAGATTTTTTGCTCGAAGCACGTATTGAGGAACTCATATAATGGACCGAAAAGAAAATCAAATCTATTAAATGAAAAAAAAAAAGATTTATCAATTATTATTAATTATTTTAATTACACTCATTAATTTAATTTAATAATAAATACATTTACGTAAATTTAAAAGATTTTAAATTTTATTAAAATCATTTTAGTTAATATATAAATTAGCTTTTAGTCATCGAGTGATTCTGTAGTGGTCCATATGAATGCGAATGGTGATGTGCTGTGGCTAACGGAGACTTAACGATGCGCTTGAAGACAAAGACCTCGAATAATGTCTCCACAAATGAAGTTTCTTCGAAACTTCGCCCACCAATGAATTTGGTGTTTTTTTTTTTTTTTTTCTTTTTATAAAAAAAATAACATGGACAAAAATAAGGTAGATTTTTTTTTTGGAAAATTGCCTGTTATGAGATTACAAATATACCCATTTTAGCAATTACTCTATTTTTTATCCTTAAAAAAAAATTAAAAACTCATTTTTCTAGCACTACACTTTTAAAGTTTTTTTTAATTATTTAATTATTCATCATATGGAAATCTACCCTTCATAATACTTTAAAAAATTATTCTACTCATATTTTTTCTTAAAATTAAAGTTTGTATTAATAAAATTTAAAAGAAAAATTAATATCAGGCACTGCTCTTTTACTTTTATTTTTAGTTTACTTATAAAAATAGGTTTAAATAAATTTTGCACATATAATATAAACAACTAAAGGGGTATATCCGTCACACCAACATAACTGAAGGCAAGGAGAAGGAAAAAAAAATCCAAAAAGGCCAAGCAAAATAAAGACGAAAACGACAAAAATAAATTAAAAATAAAAAGCAGCTTCAATTTATTTCAGTCACTGATGAAATGAAACTGAAAATCTCGTACAAATAACCCACAGAAACCAAACAGCAAAAACTCAGAGCTTGGTTTCAGTACTATGATGTCTCTTCCTTGAGCTTCAACAACTTCATCCCAAAACCAACCATGGGGTTACCAGTTGCAGCGCTAGCAAAGCTCAAACTGGGATTATCATTCTCATCCTCCCACGCCGTCGTTTCGCCATTCCTCCCAAGCTTGATTTGCCCTTTCGTCATAAAACTCGCCTGCAGACTCGGCATGGTTCGCCGAGCTTATTCCGACATCATCTACGCATCAAGGCTCTTCATTTTTCAACTGGGTAGAATCGCCTTCGAAGACAGTAACCAAGACCAGGCTTTTGGGAATAGATTGGGAAGAGCTCTGCGGTTGGTTAGCCAGAGGGTGATTCGGACAAGAAGGTCTCCTGCAACAACTCAATCAGATGAAGATAGCTTCCATGCTCTCTCCATGTTTTCTCTTTAATTAAACCCAAAAATTTGATGCTTGTCCATTAATTAATCAAGGATTATGGATTTTAATGATGTTTTGCTTTTCATGGAAAATCATATATATATATTAAAATCATGATGTATTTTAATTATATAGCAAATAATTTTTTTTTCTCAAAATCTAACTTTTGGATCTTTTAATTAAATTAAGAAATTGAATTTTTTTTAATTTTGAAATAAATGAAAAAAAATTTAGCTCAAAAATTTAGATTTTTATGCTAAATCAATGGGAAGTTAAATTTTATAGGCATTAGGATAGATTTTTTTTTAATGAAAATTAAAAAAATAAAATTTAAAATTTTTTAAATTTATTTAAATACATTTATGGTTAGATTTTTTTTTTGAAATGAATTCATAGTTATATTATCGCTAAATTAAATCTGTGATCGCATATTTTGATAAAATTAAAAGCGCTAAATTGAAAATTTTAAATAAATACATGAGTGAAATTTAATATCTAGCTTTATAAAATTATAATTATTCTTCATACTATTGAATTTTTAGACATGTCTCGATTACGCCATCCTATGAATTATCTGTCTACATTTGATGTGATAAAATTATAGGTTACTTTCAAGAATAGAAGTCGACACGTGAAGCATTCCTCTGTGATTAGGAGAAAAAAAAATTAAAAAAACAAAAGGCACCAACATAATAGTCAATGAAAATATCTTGAATAATTGTATAAGGCCTAACTTCTTATAATTTTGATGCAACCGGTGAAGGTTGGCCTTCGCTATCAGTCTGTCTAATCTTGCACGGTAGTATTGATAAATCAAAACAAATTCAATTAAATTTTTATATTTTTATTTAAGGATGAAATAAGTTTTCATTTCAAAAAAGAAGATGAAATAAGTTTAATTTAAAATTTTAAGTTAATTAAGTTTATGTATTCTTATTAAAGATTAAATAGATTATAACTTAAAATAATTTTTTTAATAATAAAATATTATTTTTTATAATTTAAAACATTAAAATTTAGTATTTTAATTATTATAAAAATTTCAAAAATATATAAATATAATAAATAATTTTTGAAATTATAAAAATAAAATTTTATTATATAAATATATTTTTATTAATAAAAAAATATAATATTATTAAAAAATATAATATTATATTAAATGATAATTTAATTGAACGAATGGTTTTGTTGGTCTAAATTTTTAAATTAAATTTATTTGGCTCTTAAATAAAAGTATATGAACTTAATTAGATTACTGTTTATAATATAATTTATTTATTATTAAACTACACATAAAATTAATAATTTATCATATAATATATATAAAATTTAATGACATGATTATTGATAAAATAAATTTTATTTTTTATGTATATCTATATATTATTATAAAAAATAAAAAAATATAATTAATCATAATTATTTTTTTGATAATATATATTTATTTTATAAACATAAATAATTTATTTTTATATTTTAAAATTTATGTTAATAATAGTTAATGAAAAAATATTATAAAATTAGAGCTAATAAAAAAAAAGCAACTGACTTATCAATTATTAGCCTGAGTCTTCTGAGTTTACTAAATATTTAAATATAAATTATACATTGATATTTATATTTTTAAAATTAAATATTTAAATTTTTTATTATTATTCTGTTTAAATATTTAATTTTTTTATTTTTTTTATTAATTTAAAAAATTATGACTGATCAAACCTATCAAATGTTTTTTTTTTTCTATAATATCCTTACCTTACCATATTCTAGAAAATTTTACATTTGAAACCATAACTCTTCCTTTTCTTTTTTCCTTTCATCCACAGTGAATTACACATTACCATACGCGTGGGTTGGAAACTCAGGGAAACAATGTCCCGAAGTTTGCGCCTATCCTTTCGCAATCCCAAGATAGATGGGAGGAGGTGGGCCTGGAGCGTTGAAATCACCGAACTGAGATGTGGGTGTGGACAGTATGATCAGCGTAATAGGGCATGAACTTGCAGAGCTGTCTTCAAACCCATTAGTAAATACTTGGTATGCAGGCGAAGACCTAACAGCACCAACAGAGATCGGAGATTTGTGCAAAGGATTGTATGGAACAGGCGGTGGCAGAGGCTACATAGGGCAAGTGATGAGGGACAAGCAAGGAAGAACCTTCAACATGAATGGGAAGAGTGTAAGGAAATTTCTGGTTTAGTGGATTTGGAGCCCTGAGTTGAAGGCATGTGTTGGCCCTAATGCTTTGGATTAGACCTCTTTCTTAGGATCTTGCAAAATATATATATACATATATATAATCAGATTCTATGCCTTTGAATCTTCAGCCTCATGGAAGCAAATGGGATTGCTGGGTAGGCAAAATAAATAAATAAATAATTGTGGTGGTGAGATTGGGATAGGGAGGATAAAATGATCGGATTTATCACCTTTCTCATTTTTTTTATTTTTTTTTTCTCGTTTATAGATAGTTTAGATGTATAAAGAACAGAAGAAGAAGGGAAAGAGTTATGGTTTTAGATACAATTTTTTTTAAAAAATATACTATAGGATATAGTAGGAAAGAAAATTTTATGTAAAAGTTTTGATAGGCACACTTCTTAATTTAAAAGAACAAGAGGAAGGAAGATGAATGAATGGAATGGTGGATGAAATTGCTGGTCTAAATAATTATTGAACTCATTTTTTATTTGTCTAAAATGGATAATCCAAATTATTTAGTAGTTTCGTGTGCAAGCTATTATATACGGCTCAAAATTTTTGCTCGAAATTTTCATATTTCATCGATGTGGGATAGAATTTCAAGTAGGGAGGTGACTTTCACAATGGAGTATTTGGTCCGAATGATAATAAAGGAGTTTAATTTTAAAAAATATGAGATCAATCTATTAATTATACTAAAATTTAAGAATTAAAATATAATTTATTTAATATTTAAATTAGGTGTGTGGTAGCTCATCAACTATAAATTAAAAGGAAAAGGTAAACCAAATACTTTATAATATTCAACTATATCTCTTATTATTTAATTAATTTTAATAGAGTTTTCTTTATATAATTCAGAATTATCATCTTGATTTCACATAAAAATTATATTTATTAAATTAAATTTATATATTTACTATATATATAAATTTTAAGTAATTATGTATCAATATAGTATTCAATCTTAATATTATAAAAATTATTTTTATATGAAATCAAACTTACACTCATGCAGCTTTTCAAATTTGTTGTACAACTAATTTCAAGACGATTGTTGCCTATTAGATATTTATACACTCTTCCTTTTAGCTTCGCCCTTGCCCACACTTTGATTAAAAAAATCTTTTCCTTTTTTCATAATGTGTCTAAAATTAAAGCCAGTCTAAAAACTAATATAAGTGAATTTTGGAATTGAACTAAATATATATTATATAAAATATTTAATGTGGTTGAGTTCAACTCAATCTGTTTTCTTCACAATTGATTTTTATAAACCGTCATTCCGATATTTAAATTAATAAATTGATAAAATAGGTAAATATAATGAATCGTTTTGAATTCAGAAGGAATGTATTAAAGTGTATGTCTTTATTTTTTGTGCATATATGCTTTTATACTGTTAAAAGCTGAAATTAGTTATCAAATCTCAAAATTTAACTGATATTAATCAGTGAATAAAAAATCTTATAATAATAGATGTAATGAAAATCTGCAAGATTATATCCATTACGATAATTTTTTATGATTTATTGACATATTCAGTTGAGGGAAAATTTTCATAGAAAATTGAATGTTACGATATTTGTATATTATTTTTTATAGGCGAAATTTTTACAACTTTACTACATACGCTATTTGATGGTAATAGATTATGGCCTGCCTTAAATAATATTATTATTATTATGTCGGATTAATATCTATAATACTTTATAATTTTTTGTTTTTCAAATAAGAGTTTGTAATATTTTTCGCACATAAGTTAATAATTTGTATTTTGTTTCTTTAATAATAAATACCTAAATGCCTACCACCTGCTAATTGGATGGCCAGCAGACATTTATATTGATCCTTAAATCATAAGATTAAATTTCCTTCCCGTACCCTTTTTCCTCTGGTAAAAAAAATATATTTATAAAAATTAATATTTTATTACTGAAAAATAATATTTCCATTTGGGCTCTTTCGAAAAACAAAAAAACAAAAGGCATGGGTGCAGTAAAATCTTCATATCAACAATTAAGCGCATCTGTAAAATTAATGGAGGAAATCAAAAGTGAGATTAATCAAACCACCAAAAATTTAACATATTAAATTACTTAATCGTATTTATGATATAAGCAATGTGAAAAAAAAAAATCAATTTGAATTGTATAAAATCATGGTATTAGATTCTATTCACTCAATGTTTTAAAAAAAAATCGTATGAAATCATTAATTTTAATCCAAGACAAAAAGCCCACTACGATTTGAATTTATAAAATATTGTAATTTCAATTTAATTAGGTAGATTTTAGGTTCGGTTTATTTTATAGAAAGTATTTTTTATATAGAAAATATTTTTTATCATTTGAAATGTTGAGAAAAATTAATCAAATGTAATATATTTTTTCTAATTAAAGAAAAAATTAAGTTATTTTAATTTTTTTAAAAAATTTATTTTTTTGAAAAATTATTTTATATATTTTGAAAATTTTATTAACTATTATATATATATATATTAATATATTTTATTTTTTATAAAAATATAAAAAATATCTTTTATTATTTCTCACAAATAACCGAAATTTTAGAAGGATTTCAAGCTCAATTTGGACAGTCCTCCATGCTTACTCTCAGCCACTATTTTCCCATTTTGAGGTTATGACCCAAAGTTAACCCTGCTAAAAGAAATGTAGGAAAAAAAATTTAGGGGGTCCAAACCCAAAACAACCACTAACCAGCTCAATCACGACTTACATGGTAATTTTAGATAACTTAAATTTTTATTTTTTAATAAAATCATGATTATTTTGATGATAACGTGAGAGTGTATGTAATAATTTGCCAAAAAAAAAAAAAGTTCACAGCCAAAAAGCTACCGCTGACACATGGAGGGCCTTGGTTTATTATATTTTTGTGTATAATCTAATCCATAAAGATCCTCTGCACTGAAAGATCTATATATATATATATATATATAGCGACGAGATAGAGACAGAAACGTTAAAATTTTGAAGCTCCGAGAGAAAAATGCTTTTGGAAAAAATTTATCACAAAATATATGTTAAAATAAATGGTTCGACACTCTTTTCACTTTCTTAAGTGAATTGAGGATTTGATTCATGAATAGAGTAAACAATCCCCAAACATTTTATCTCTTGGTAGGTAAATTTGCCAAAATATATCTGCTTTCTCTATAGCATTCTATGCCTGACTACTTGTTGCTAATGGCTTCTTTAAATTTGTTCTACATCTACTTTGTATTATTGCATGCAGCATTCTCAGTTACAGGCTCTATTTTCAGGTAAACGCTCAACTCATAAATCAATGCTACTGCCTCTGACAACTCCACCCACCACAACCACAAATGGAGTCGGACCCGTCGGCCAACGTGTGATCACCGTTGAGATTAATGGGTCTTGCGAGTTCCAATCTGTCAAGCTGCAGTTGATTCTGTCCCGGAGAAGAATATGCTAATTCTAATCCGCTGGATACTATTTATAACATCCACAACTATGCTTTGCTGTTAGTCGCTGTGAGGATACTGGCTATGGGCCAGTACTCAGTAGTCTACTAAACTTGGCGTTTGTTTGAAAGGAGATTTCTTAAAATAAGTGGAGCTTTTTCAAACATCCTCCGAAGCATTCAATTGTTGATTCAATTGTAACAAAGCTTCTCGTTTCCCTCACTTGTTTGGAAATCACTCGCCATTCTTTTATTACACTAATTTATCATGCAGCATTTTGGTCCATTTTCTTTTCTAGCGAAAGGAACACCAAGAACAACAATATCTTCTAGAATGGAATTTTATCTAATCAAAGTCCAAGCGTTTCTTAAAGCATAACACGTTAGTCGGGTAAAGAAGGTTGTTCTGAAGAAACACACAGCCCTTTGAATTGTGAAATTCGCCTTTAATGAATCACTAGCCCTTTTCTTCACAAATTCAAGTTCAGAGAGACCCTCAAATCATATACAAGTTCAACATGAACCAAGGCCCTAAGCATTTCCTTCTATTATTAGTAGTGAGAAGATAAAAATAACAAATTTAAGTGCACTACTTCAGCATACACAATCCGATGGCTAGCCGAATTAAATCCATTAAACGAAACTGATGACTATCATCTAATACAAGGTGTAGAGATCAATCTATGGGACAAAGGGAAACTTAAAATGAGAACAGAAAATGGGAAGGAGTCGTCGTCGTCTTACATTATGGAACAATTTGATTGGGCCTCGAGCATCTCTGGAGATCTGCAACAGAAAAATATCAATCAGGCTATCTGATGCAAAATATCTAGAGAACAGTGGCCTCTGACTATTATCTAATATGAAAGTTGCGGAGACAATATTCTTAAACATCATCACTCTAAAATCATTTTCTTTCAACATTATAATCTCAAATGCTAGCCCTATCTAGAATATCTCGGCCAAACCAATATCCTTTTGAATTTGCATCCAAACTATTATCTAATATGAAAGTTGCAGAGACAATATTCTTAAACATCATCACTCTAAAATCATTTTCTTTCAACATTATAATCTTAAATGCTAACCCTATCTAGAATATCTCAGCCAAACCAATATCCTTTTGAATTGCATCCAACTCCCTTATGAAGACAAGAACAGAACCCAAAACCCCCCTTTCTTAGACAAGGGCCTAGACAACTGAGAAATAGTTCGCTCCTTGTATCAAACTATGCCCCGTAAATGCTTAAGATCTCGCATATCATCCATTGCAAGTCTCATGTAGTGCACCAGAAACAAACAATTGACTTGAACCTTATTAACATACAACAAATCCTAAAAATGCTGCTTTTGACTGTAACCTTACACTGACAGATGCCTTAATGAAATTACCATGGGATTATACATGTGCAGAAATAAATGCTCAAAGCTGCAGAAGGTGAAGCACTTACATTTGACCAAGATTAGCGAAATCAATATCAGGAGCAAGCTCTTGCACAATGTCATTAGGCGGTTGGCCACACTCTTGCATTTTCTGCATAAGATCAACAATCTTGGTGAAGTTATTAGGTTCATTCTCATAAACTTCATTAAGTCGGTTGATGAGTTCATATTGATGTGTGTAGCGCTCATATTCTTCTGTGGTCAAACTGGCTTTGTGTTCTTCCAGCCATTTTGGATATCTTTCTCCAATTTCCTTCATGGGTTCATGAAGAATCTCCTTCGACAAAAGTTGTTGCATCATAGTCTCTACAATAGATTCCATGTCCTATTAAAAAAGAAAATAAGACATTTAATTTAAATAATTCAACTCTTATGATAAAAAAAATGAATGCAGAAATATAACAAATGAAGAACTAGAAAAGCTATGAAACTTAATCTTGTGAATAGAAACATGGGAGGAAGTGCATATGCCTGCAATGAAAATTGTCTGAAGTGTTCAAGTCAGTTAAATAAACCAAGCCAATAATGGCCGAAAAATTATTCAACCAAAACCATAAGTAAATTCTTCTACAGTGCTACTATTACAAGTTTCTCCAAAAGGTTATGCTGACAGTTACCACAATAACTAGAAATAAAGCAAATAAAAGCACTTTTTGTTGATACAACAGGAAGAAAATACTAAATAACATCACATGCTAATGCTATAACCTAGTTATAGTCCCACCATAGCAGAATCATAGGAGTGAGGGATTCGGGGACGATCCTAACCTTCAACATTGGTGCACTCAGTAGCTATTCTAATGCTTGAACCTGAAACCTTGTTATTGCAGGCCCAAACTCTTGCCATTGCACACAGCAACGGCCCCTTGAAAATCAAGGAATGATATTCCACATTGAGTTGCAATTGCATTTCTTGTTATCATTAACTATTAGGATGTTTATAATAAGAAGAACAAGATTTTTAAGAATTAAAAATAAAAAGTAACTCTCATCAACAGAGACTAACTTTCAACAAGGGAGACGATTGAGAATTTCACTACAACCACACTAAGGAATAAAGCTCATAAAGACACTGATGCAGGTCAAAGTCATCACTAAGTATGTGACATAAATCCTTAAGTTATCAGCAACACATGCCACTTGTTGATAGGTCAATAAACACCAACATGCAGCCTTTATGCACTAACACAACTAATCAAAGAAAAAAATTTACTAGAGGCTTTCAACACAAACATATCTTTTAGTTGAGAACTCAAAAAGAACAATGCAGCAGAATAAAGCAAAACAATAGTCATTGACAACTGTTCATTGTCGCTTTCAATCATAAATCTAAATATAAGAAACTACTTCGCAATGAGGTGGAAAGCAAAAATAAGTAAACCAACTGGAAAATTCAATAACAAAAGTAAACATTCAATTCTTTTTCTTCAAATCCCAGGGCACCTAGATTTGCTACAAATGCTTTACAGTGAGTGACAAGCGATATGCAATCTTCAAATACCCTCTCAATCCTAAACCTAATAAACCAAATCAGCAGTCAAATAGGTTAAGATTAAGAATTACTCCAACCACAAGAGAAAATTTGAGACCAGAAATAAAAGGCGAAAATGAGATTATCAAAAAGTCTGCCTTAATAACTTGATGCCTCAAAATACATACAGTATGCCACCAACAGAAAACTGCCATATGTAAATGAAAATTCTAGATGTCAAAATATTCGATTGAGAAGCACCAAAAAAAAAAGAAAAGAAAAGAACAAATGGTAACAGAACAAGTCTACCTGAGAGCCAGCAAGCTCCTCAAACTGCTTCACCCAATCCTCCATCATTGCGTCCTTATTCAAATCAACAGGTTTGGGACCTGTGATGGACTCCAATCCCTTAACAGCCTCCCTAGTCTGTTCCCTAAGCTGATCAAGCGCCTCTGCAACATGGGACTCCTTGATAACCTTTTGCTTTCCCTTTTTCTTGATTTTCAAGTCAGGTAATCCCATACCCAATCCTTGAACCCCCATTGGAAATGAAGGAGATGGTTCTTGTTGCTTGCTTTCCTTATTGCCATCACCTCCCCCACTTCTACAATCAAATAATAGCTAAAATCAGTACTAACTACAACCCAGAAAAAAAAAAGGAGATAAGAAAACCTCGAGTTTGTAAAAATGCAGAAAAAAGAAAACTAGAACTTAAATATGCATATGTTTTGAGGGCAATTCTTCGCACACACACAAAATTCAATCTAATCAACGCTAAAAGGAAGAAGAAAAAGGGACCTTTGAGAGGAAGTAGCGAGATTAAGACCGTGGAAATCATCAAGGGCACCTGGAAATATTGAAAGGAAAAGAAATTGAGGAGAGTTGGAAAGAGAGAAAACAAAGAAAAGGGTTTTAGAGAGAGTTAGGCATACTGTCAAGGAGTTCATCTAAATCGTCGTGGTGGTTGTCAGCCATGATTGAACCAATAATCTCTGTTGGTCTTTCTTAGCTATGAAGACTAAAGGGTGTCGAGATACTTGGATTGAGAAAGGAAAGGAATTGAAGGGAGAGTGAAAGAGAAGGCAAATAGATGTGAAATTTTGGTAACGTTATTAAGCGGTGGCGGGGGCGGGGCAACCGATGAAAAAACGATCCAATCATTCTGAGTTCTGACTCGGTGTAGAGTAGTCTTTGACGCTTCCGGTTTGGCTTCGGATTGGAACCCAAACACTCCATTTTTATTGATGATGTATTTTCCCATTATTAGTTTTTTTGAAAAAAAATAGATTTGTAAAACTATTTGATGATCGCTTACCGCTGATGCCTTTCTTTATTTATTTAAAAAAAATTATTTAATCACTTAAATTTAATAAAATTTATTAATTAATGTATTGATTTAAAAAATTTATTAAAATATCTTTAAAATATTAAAAAAATATACTAATCAGCCTTTTATTAATTTTAAATATTAAATATTAAATTATTTAATATTTTTAGTATAAATAAATTTTATTAATTAAATTTTAAATTTTATTAAAATTAAATTAATTAATCTTTCATTTTAATTTTTTTAATATTTAATAATTAAAATTAATAGAAAAATTAATTAATAAATTTTTTAATATTTTAAAAATATTTTAATATATTTTTAAAATAAAAAATTAACCTGTGAATTTTACTAAATTTAAGGGATTAAATAATAATTTTTAAAAAAATTAAATTCCATTATTTTCATTTTTAATATTATATTTTTATGCTTCTTAATTTTACGTATAATTCAATTAAATATTTTATTGTAAGTAAATATATTATCTTAAACAAATAATATAAGCCGCCTAAATTCATTATTGTACAATAAGAGGATATAGAGGTAAAATACCACACTATTTTTTTTCGATAATTACACTATATAATTAAGAATCAAGTAAAGTTTTTTTCTCAAACATCTAATCAGATCATATCTTAAATTTCAACCTCCAAAAACAAACTAATATAATTGTTCATAGGCTATCTACTTTGGCTATATTATGTTAGTATAAAGATTTTGTTTAAGTCTGCTCTTGATGCTTTTCAATTTGATATTTTCTTGGTTTTTTCATGAACTTTTTAAGTTACTGCTAACTTGGGTTAATTCAAATGCTCTAAGTCGGCTGAAGCTTCTTATGTCCTATCCAAGGAATTGTGCAGGACGTCCAAGAGCTAAGAAGGAAGATGTCCGTTTCTCAGCGACGCGGCGATGGAGTAATCGAGCTGCTCATACCTTCGCCTCAAACACTTTGTTATCGTGCTTTTCAGGTGTAATATGTGCAGCAAATGAGATTTGTATATTAGCCATTGCCACCTTGATGGGTTGTCTTTGATTTTTTTCTTTAAAAAAAAAAAGAAAGAAAAAGAGAGAAAAAGCTTCGATCAAATATCTACGTGTAGTGACTCATAGGGACTGCTGTAAGACGATCGTCCCTTAATTTGGGATTATTTGTGAAGCAACTTTGATCGTCTAATTGCTGGAGATCTTTGTATTAAGATAATATGATCTCATATCTCGTCTCATTTTCTTATACCCAATATCATGTGAACCAGGATAAGGTTACTATCTGAAAATTTTCAATCCTCTCTTCAGTTCTCATATGTCCTCAATAACCTGAATTTGTTCTCTCCAACCCTTGGCAGGGTTACTGGAACACTTTTATAAGACTGCAACTTAGTATTTATATAATAATATCAATATAGTCTCCGTCCTGATTTTACCAAAAGTTAAAAACAAGAAGCATCGTCATCTTTAGAGTCGGAGAAAAACCAGCAGAAAGTGAAATTCATTGCTTAGTGAACCATGTTAAGTTCACAGCTCCATATTCACAGTGAATTGCAGCATATCCATAGGTCGCAGCAACCTGCTCAGTTAGAGATATGGTGCTAATGAGAGGAGAATCAAATCCCTTGCCTCCAGATTCTCAGACAGCAGTTGCAGGATTTGCCTCAAGAGTTGAAGTGGATTCTGACTGTTGAGTCATGCAATTTTGTGAGAATTGCAGATTCAAACCTGCAGCTGCTGATGCAGATTGGTGTTCTTGGGAAGGAAAATAACCCCCTTGTGGGAGAAATGAGCCCTGTGGATTATAGAAAGGCTGATGGCCTTGCGGGTGAGAATGAGTTTGTGCAATTGGATTGGGAGGGTAAAGTGCCTGGAGCCCTGTTGGCCCATATATTGCCTGATGACCTTGAAATCGTTTAAGCTTAGCAATGTGCTTTTTACCAGAAAGATGGCGGTCCAGAACTTCACGGGTATCACACTTGACATTGCACAAATCACATAATAAGGGTGTTACGACTTTAGGTTTTGGAGGTTCCGCAGCTGTTCTCTGAGTTTCATGAGTCTTTATACGCTTCCCTCCATGACCACCCTTCATTTTGCGTTTTATTCCTCGTCTCCTATTATCAAACAAAATTTTTCTTGGCTTCCTTCCTTGCTTACCAGACAATTCCACAACTGGAACTTTAGGTTTTTCCCCGGTATTACTATGCAGATTGTTCTCCATTCCATATTCATCACTGCGAGCTTCAGAGGGCAGGTTTTCTGCTGACTTCTGCTCTTCACCATCCTCTACGATTGGAGGCTGCTGAGGCTCTTCCGGTTTCAAATCATTTATAGGTTCCTGATGATTTTGTATGCAGTCAGCTGGTTTGGTACCATTTTTTAACTCTTCAATCCTGAGCATATTCTTTTTATGCCTCTTTCCATTCTTGTGCTGCTCTAGGATTTCCAAACTAGTGCAATCTACCCTACAAAGTTCACACCAAGCAATCTGTACAGGTCGACGGTTAGGAGCTACCTTTTCTGGTGCAGAAGCAGATTCAACTACCTTTTTGGCTGCATGGGCTGAGTGTTCCTTCGCAGCAGAAGGTTCAAAATTAGAAGATGTTGAAATCACACCATGTGGTTGGAAATGCCTAACACGAGCCTTACCCCTACCATGTCCCTTTCCACGGAAAGGAGGGGCAGAACCTTGGTGGTGGCCATCATTTCCCCTGCCACACCCTTGGAATGGTCCACCACCCCTTCTACCACCACCCCTGTGTTGATGTCGACCATCCTGCAAAGTTCACTTTAAATGGTATTCAATAATGTAATTACAAAAAGGAAAAAAAAAAAAAAAAAGAAAAGAAGAAAAGTAGAACAGTCAATATTGTGCTCCATATGTGTCAACTACCCTTGGTCTGAAATAAGTGGCATCACAATAAGATGGTTCATGAGTCAATAAAATACAGTACCCCCACCATTTCAAAATTAAATATCAGCAATCATGTTCAAGCAAAAAGGACACTAAGGACGCTATCTTCAAAATTGTAACTTATTCCAATATTAAATGGAAGAGAGACAACCTACCTTCTCTGGGCCTTGTTCACATATTACAAGACAAGTAGCATCTTCTCTCAAAACTCTAATTTATCACAATATCTGATGCCTGACTGGCTGTTCTACTCTTAGTTGATGATGCTAGTCTCTTTTAACATTATGAAACAAAGTTCTAATTGTTGACAGGATAAAAAAGTTTTTAACAGTTGCAATTTCAACTTGTGCACAAACTTAGGCATGTTGAAAAATTCCTTGCCAAGATTGAAATTATTTAGCTTAAACAAAAGCAAGTAAATAAAAATTGGTACTTAATTTGCTAAGCACTAGAATTGATATTTGCAGGTTATATGATACAAAAGCAGTCCTTGCAGTTCAAAATGTTTTATTGACAGAAGCAAATTATTTTAGCTTAAACCTTGCATATTCATCAGCAGCACCCCACACAATCCGAATCTGTCAGAACCTCTGTTGCTCTGACTCTTCATTATATCCTTAGGACCTGTCTTGTACTCAAAATAGACATGGGCACTTGAGCATAATTCTCCAAACACAAGGAAGAATATAGAACTGAATGAACCTGTTCGGGCATGGTCGTGCATCAGACACTTGTACCGAGTCTGAGCAAGATGGGTTGAAACAGTAAACTACAAACATGAGAGCAGATGCTTTCAACCAGATTTAAAACCTGCTAGAAGAAAACTTCTGACACGATCCCAGCTATTCTGAACCTGATCTAGTCACCATGACCAAGGCAGGTGAATTAAAAGATCTATACCTATTCTTTCTGGTAGGCAATCTAAGGCCAATGAAAATGCTTCCTCATTCAAGTTCTACTTGGAAATGACATAATTCAGCAACACCCTTGGCCTAATGGAAGTCATAGTTTATTGACATCAATAGAGTTTAAAGGCAATAATTAGTCAAGGATAATAGAATATACTTGTGACTTTGATTACAAGATAGCCACATTCACCAAATCTAGAGACTTTTGGGCTTTCTTGATGAATAATAGCTTATAACACTCTGCTACAAGTTAGTTTAAATCCTAAGCATTTAACATTTATGTGTTTGACTAAAATGCTTACAATTGATTAATAAGTAGTTGACAAATTTAGTAAAAAGTAATTTACAAGCACGTCAATTGTTAAAATTAATAAAAGGGGTATTAACTAAGATATGTGGTGGAATTTTGAAAATTGTTATAAGTTATAGAAAGTAAATATGTTAATATAGGAAGTAAATATTGATAGATGGATCAGCTGCTTAATCTTAGGGATTGTATAATTATAGGCTTGATTTTCCTTCCTGTTTAGTTACCGTCTCTCATGTCTAAATAGGTTGTAATCTCTATTGTGATAAACAACAACAATTATTCTTCTTCTACATGGTATCAGAGCCTTTCTCATAGAGATTTTTTTTCTCTTTATCTCTCCTAAAGTTTTAAAATTTTTTTTGGAGACTTAGGACTCCGTTCATTTGGGTTATCCATAAAGGGTAACATTTGGATCTCACCATCGCTGGAGTCACCACACCAACTCCTTGTCAGATTTGAGGTTTGTTTGCCGTTCGAGTGTTGGGTGGAGGTATTTTATTTGGTACTGTTCATCGGTACTGTTCACCGGTACTGTTCACGTAGTACTGTTCATCGGTACTGTTCACGCCGGGTACTGTTTTCCGATTTTGTGTTTCTTTTGTTGCTATCGTTTTTGGGTTGGTTGTCCTTATGGCTGGAGTTAAAACCACCACCGTAACTGATGTGATTCCTATGATGACTAAAATCACGGAACACAAATTGAATGGATCTTCCGATCAAGGAATTTTGATATCTGCAGATGAATATGCACAATTCATCCAATACCAGGCATCTATAAAATCTTCTAATTCCTCCTCTATCACTGCAATTGCCGAGTCAAGTAACTCTACTGCATGTCTTGTGTCTTCATCCTCCAAATGGGTTATTGATTCTGGTGCTACCGATCATATGTCAGGTAATTCTACCCTTTTGTCCAATCTTGAGTCTCATACATCGCCTTCTTATGTTACTCTTGCTGATGGCACTAAATCGTCTGTCATGGGTTCTGGTCATGTCAACTTAACCCGTTCTTTTTCTGTATCCTATGTGTTATGTCTCCCTAAGTTCGCATTTAATTCGCTTTCTGTGAGTAAACTCACTCGTGCATTGAATTGTTGTGTCTCATTCTTTCCTGATCACTGTGTTTTTCAGGATCTTTCGACGAAGCAGATTATTGGTAGAGGAAGTGAGTCAGAGGGTCTTTACGTCTTGGATCAGCAACTACCTCGATCTCCTCGATCTCTGGTATGCTCCACGCGTTTAACACCTTTTGATGTTCATTGTCGTTTAGGGCATCCTTCTCTCTCGGTTTTGAAGAAGTTATATCCACAGTTTCATTCTTTGTCTATTCTAGATTGTGAGTCTTGTCAATTTGCTAAACATCATCATTTACCTACACTCTCTCGAGTCAATAAACGGGCTTCGTCTCCCTTTGAGTTAGTCCATTCAGATGTTTGGGGTCCTTGTCCTGTTGTGTCTAAGTCTGGCTTTAAGTATTTTGTTACTTTTGTTGATGATTTCTCTCATACTACTTGGTTATTTTTAATGAAGAGTCGTTCAGAATTATTTTCTATTTTTTGTGCATTTTATGCTGAAATCCAAACCCAATTCAATACTTCCATCCGTATATTGCAAAGTGATAATGCTAAAGAGTATCTCTCTGGGGAATTTCAATCTTATTTGTTATAAAAAGGGATTCTTCATCAGTCCTCTTGTGTTGCCACTCCTTCACAAAATAGAGTTGCTGAAAGAAAAAATCGACATCTTCTTGAAGTAGCCAGAGCCCTCTTATTCCAAATGAAGGTACCTAAATGTTTTTGGGCTGATGCTGTATCCACTGCTTGTTTTTTGATCAATCGCATGCCTTCCTCCGTCCTTCATGGTGATATCCCTTATAACATTTTATTTTCCACTAAATCTTTGTTTCCTATTGAGCCACGTCTCTTTGGTTGTACTTGTTTTGTTCGTGATGTTCGTCCACAGGTTACTAAATTGGATCCCAAATCACTCAAATGTGTCTTCCTTGGCTACTCTCGACGTCAGAAAGGGTATCGTTGTTTTTCTCCTGATCTGAATCGGTATCTTGTGTCTACGGATGTAACATTCTTTGAGTCCACTCCGTTTTTTCCGCCATCATCTGTTTATAACACCCAGGAGGAGGAAGATGACCTCTTGTTATACACTGTTTGCTCTTCGTCTCCTCAGACTACTCCTACACCTTCCGCTCATGTGCCAGGTCGCCCTCCCATCTTTCATGTGTATTCCAGACGCTTCGAGGACTCTGACTCCGTTCCGCTACCCGCTTCTTCGTCGACCGATCCTGCTCCTACTGATCCTTCATTGTCTGATTTGGATTTGCCCATTGCTCTTCGCAAAGGTAAACGTACTTGTACTTATCCTATTTCATCTTGTGTCTCTTATGATCAATTATCCTCCTCTTCTCGTTGTTTTGTCACTGCTTTAGATTCTATTTCAATTCCCAAAACTGTTATTGAGGCTTTGTCCCATCCTGGTTGGCGTGCTGCAATGGAAGAGGAAATGATGGCCCTTGACACTAATGGTACTTGGGAGTTGATGTCCTTGCCCCCAGGAAAGCAGACTATTGAGTGCAAATGGGTGTTTGCAGTGAAAGTAAATCCTGATGGATCTATTGCTCGCCTCAAGGCCCATTTAGTGGCCAAAGGTTATGCACAAACTTATGGAGTTGACTATTCTGATACATTCTCCCCAGTTGCCAAGCTCGCATCTGTCCGATTGTCAATTACTGGGTATTGTGTTTTTGTGGAAGGTAACTTGGTCTCATGGAAAAGTAAGAAGCAAAATGTGGTCTCCCGTTCTAGTGCTGAATCTGAATATCGAGCTATGGCACAAGCTGTTTGTGAAATCTTGTGGGTACGTCAACTGTTGGAAGAAGTTGGGTTCACAAATTCGGTGCCTGCTAAGTTGTGGTGTGATAATCAAGCAGCTATCCACATTGCCTCCAATCCAGTATTTCACGAGAGGACTAAACACATCGAGATTGATTGTCATTTTGTTCGTGAAAAGGTCCAACAAAAGATAATATCAACAGGATATATCCGAACTGGAGAACAATTAGGAGATATTTTCACTAAAACTCTAAATGGGACTCGAGTTGATTATATATGTAACAAGTTGGGCATGATTAACATTTATGATCCAACTTGAGGGGGAGTGTTATAAGTTATAGAAAGTAAATATGTTAATATAGGAAGTAAATATTGATAGATGGATCAGTTGCTTAATCTTAGGGATTGTATAATTATAGGCTTGATTTTCCTTCCTGTTTAGTTACCGTCTCTCATGTATAAATAGGTTGTAATCTCTATTGTGATAAACAACAACAATTATTATTCTTCTACAAAAATTAATGGGTAAACTACTTCAAACTAGTTTATAAGCATTAAACATAGTGCTTATAACTATCAAAATGAGAAGTTGGTTCCTCTCAACTTTTTCAAGCTAAAAAGCTAAAAAATTTTATAAATAAATATCTCAGCTTATTTTTAGAGCTTACAAGCTGGTTTGATTATCAAACAAGAAAAACACCCTCTTAGTTGAGGATTGTATTTGCTGGGATAGGATTGACAAAAGTTTGGTCCCATCCTATGATTAATTGTTTGCACAATTAATGAGTTGAAGCTTGGCTAGATATCCAGTTTTTAGTCTGAATCTTATAGCAATCGCCCATAAACTAGATAAATTTCTAGAGCAGACCCATGCTACATTATCTAGAAAGTAGCTTTAAAATGTATAAGATAGTACTTGTCTACCAAGCCAAGACATAGATTTCAGGCTCAGCTGCCAATCCTACAGTTACATTCAATTTCAAGAAAGGCAATGCTCACTTTCTTCAGATATATTAGTTCAAGCTGTGTTTCATAAGCTAATCCGCATTCAAATGACGTAACTTCATATTACCAAGTTCAACTCAAATTAGGAGACTTTGTGAAGCCCAATATATGCCAATGAACTTTTAGGAAAAGCAACCTATTGTCAATTAAGACTGAAGAGAAGAAAAACCAAGATGTGCCATATAAGAAGCTGATTAGAAAAATCCTTACAGAATAGTCAGATAAATCATATAGAAGAGAAATCATAAGCTTTGCAAAGCATTCAGGAAAGCTACAACAAGTAAAACAAGCAAGAAGTAACTAACCTTCCCTTTACCCTCATTTATGGCTCATGAACTGGACCAATATTTCATGGTTTTCCTAGCTAAATATTTGCACTACCCATACACAATACCTTGTGTTCTTCAAGGCTATCTCAAACTAGAACCTTTGAATAAAAAAAGGTTGAAGTTCAAAGAGACAAAAACTTTATTTAACCAAATCATAGATCACACAAAGAAGCACATAAGAGGCTAAGAGCAGAGGAACTATGCTTAAAAGGCATTTGGATTCATTAGGGAAATGAAATAAGCACAGTAAAAATGTAGACAGCTGCTTCAAGAAGTTCTTGAGGCCAAAACTTCCTTTTCTGTTGCCAACAAATAACTGAGGCCACAGAAGAACACCATTTCAATTAATAGCAATTAAACTCCAACAATATAACACAAGAGACAAGAACAAAGACCTGAATAGTATTAAGAGTTAATGAAGAAATCTGCAATTATGCCACAATGAATGTAAATTTAGACTAAGTAACCAATGGATTTTAAGATTTCAGATAGACACCTTGGTCACCAACCACAATTTCTAGGTCATAAAATCTTGATTCTAATAAAACTCCTTCCCTAAAGGAACCAATAGAAAGAAAACTAAAATTTCGAATAATTTGAATTTAGATCTTCATCTGAAACATGATGTTGCATGCATCAATCATAAAAACTTCCATCAACCTCAAATAAGAGGAAAGAACCATAACACGAGCATATTTATTTGATTCATCCATATGCTAAGAGGATCTTGCACTTCAACCATCTGCTACAATTATAGGCAGCCAGTTTGCAGTTCTCATTTAACAGAGTAAGTTGGTCAATTCCACTTACATGGATAGAGAATTATATTTCTGCTTCAGATATCTCGTAACCCAATAAATAGAGGGACTAAATGACAGGAAGCTCATGAAGAAGCATTGGGTTAGTAGCTTATCCAGACTTCTACTGAAATATGGTAACCATATTCATTGCATCATCCATTTTTAACATATTCTTGTAAATTATACATCAAAACAGAAACGTATTCATGCAGCCTGGTATTTTATTCCCCTTGGCATAATGGAGCTTCTTGATACTACAAAAAGAATCCACTCAGGAGTCAGGAACAGAAGCCAGAATCCCCCTAATTTATGATACATAATTGTAAAAGTACAAGTTTAAATGTCAAATTTATTTAGAAAAGAAGTATGCAGTGCATAATTTAATACTTCAGTGCAATTTCTGCAGCATATCTAACTGTCTTAATCAAAGACTCGCCTTGGATCAATCACACAGTACCATTCAATCAAAATATGACTCCCAAATCTTTCTTATAGTATAACACTGCAAGTATAAAGACCAGCAACACTTACCAACACAAAAAGAAAAGAAAGATTTCACAAATGAAGCAATCTATTTAATGAATTTCATTTATGTAATCTTCAGTAGCAGCAATTCAAACATTGACCATAAGATAGTTTATCAAATATTTTATATTCATAGACTCTTAGTAGCAAGGTGGGAGTGGGACAGCTAAGAAACAACAAAAATTATAGGCTAACTTCTACAGTTAATGTGACGCCTCACAAAGTAAAAGCACAAACAGGGATGCCTAAAGATTGGACTTCTGACCAAATTTAGGCCACAGTAAATCAGTGATTAAACTTTCGTCAGCCTCAAGCCCTCAACCTACCAAAAGGCCAAGCAGGCACATTAGTAAGTGCCCTCCAAACAAATAGTCACCAGAATGTGCATATCAGCATTTACATACGTGCACAGGAGCCTGCATACCCACCAACTAATACACACACACACACACACATAGAGAGAGAGAGAGAGAGAGAGCTAGTGAGATTGCACAAACAAAACACCTATACCAGAATGCTCTCGTGATTCAACAATCAATCATTATTATTACCAGTTATTTTCGCAAGTACACGGTTAAGAGCAGCACAGATAATCAAGAAGCCTGACTAAGTTTCCCTATACAATTTTCTATTATTCCATTTCCTTCTAAACTTGTGCAAAATTTGACCGGCTTAATTCTTCCCTTCACATTATGAAGAAGCAGGAAATTGCAAAACATGCATAATTTTACTTTATGTTGCACAAGCTGTTATTAAATTCAAATAACCAAAATAGCAAAACACAAGAAAGAGCAAACCTTATAGAATTGTCAAATGCAACAGTGAATCAATCACACAGTTAAAGATTTGAATAGCTACATAAAGTAGAACGAAAATGGTCAGATACCCTAAATATAAACATCAGCGAAAACACACCTCAACTTCCAATTTAGATTTAATAAAATCAGAAACACCATACCCGATTACGCATTGGAACCAGTTCAAAGCCCGGACTCTTCACCGGCAACCCAGCCATTGCCCTCTCCACCGCGTCCATCGACCCCGCAAACTGCGTCAGCTGCTCCAGCGCCGCGATCGCCGCAACAGCCGCTGGATTCATCCCCGGCTGCACAACCACATTAACCGAACTCTGCGGCGGAGGATAAACGCTCAGCTGCTGCGCCGCTTGCAACGACACCCCAGTCCCACCAGAATCCACAATTTGCGTTGCTTCTTGCTGCGCTGAAACCCCGGGCGCGGGCTCATGCTGATAATATGGCGGTTGCTGATAGGCAACGGAGTAATCGGCTTGGTAATAAGCGTAGCTTTGTGGTTGCTGGTCATATTGCCATTGATTTTGAGGTGGGTATTGCTGGTAATACGAGTAATAAGAGTGATCATAGGATTGGACCTGCGTTTGATAGTAATAATCTTGAATTTGGTATTGTGGGTATTGCGGGGCTTGTGCTTGTTCTTGGAAATGTGGGTTGATGCGTTGCTGCTCAGATTCTGGAAGAGATGAAGTGTCCATTGCTTTAGCTTGGATTTTTTGCAAGATTCTTTGTCGATTGCTGATTAGGTTGGTGCAGGAACGCAAGGAAAGGGATTGAACCAACTCCTCGTCCTCGGCCTGAGCCTTCTTCCACCATGAACTGGGTAATTATTTGGTACTGCTGCGGGTGAGTGCTCGCAGGTCGCAAGACACGTGGACTCCTGGTCCAATCTCCTGTAAAACGAAAATAAAATAATGAGAAAATTTAATATTTGGCCCGGTAGTACAGTGAAACTGGTTAATTAGTATGTAGCCTGGTTTAGTTCAAAATATCATACTTCCAGGAATATGATATAATTATATTTTGCATATAAATTAATTTTGTAAAAAAGTAAAATTATTTTTTAAATAATAAAAAATAATAATATTTATAATATAATTTCAAATATAATAAATTTAATAAATTTAATAAATTTAATATAAGTTAACTTATAAAGTCACTTTTTATATATAAAAATAATAATTTTTATAAAATTGACTTAAAATACAAATTAAATAATTAAATTTTTTATATTTTCTTCAATTAAGTAAGACCCTGATCTTTCATTTTTTTAAATACATTAAATATTTTAAAAATCTTAAAAAATAACTAATTAATTTTTTTATTAATATTAACGGTTAAATATAATAAAAAATTTATTAATTATTTTTTTATTTTAAAAAATATATTAAAATGTATACAATATTTAAAAAAATTTACTAATTAATTTTATAAATTAAATTATAAAAAATTTAAAATGTTCATGATCTAAAATTAATTAGTAAATTTTTTTAAAAATATGATAAATTAATTAAAATTTTTTAAAATTATAAAAATTAAATAATAAAATATTTAATGATTAAAATTGATGAAATAATTAATCAGTAAATTTTTTAAAATATTATAAATATTTTAATGTAATTTTTAAAATTAAAATAATGAGTTTTACATATTATAAAAATTAAATAATAATTTTTTTATATTTTATATTTAATTTTTATAATATTAAAAAAATTTTAATTAATTTTTTAATTTTATAAAAATATCTATTAAATAATATTAATATTAATAGTATTTTAAATTTTTGTTAACCTTTAACTGTAAAACTAAATAATTTAAGATATTTTAATATATTTGTTAAAATAAAAAATTAATTAATTAATTTTTTTCATTGATACTATTCCAAATTATTGTAACATGTAGCGGCATCGCAGAAAAAAGTGAAAGAAGAAGGTCCTTTTTGTAATATGTCACTCACTAATGCAATAACAGTGGACATAAAACCTCCAGCAGCAACCCATACAAATCCGAACCAAACCCAAAATACGAAAACGAAGAAAAGACAGAGATGGCCGTTGCTGCTTTAGCACCAGCCACTCCTTTTCGGTTGCGCCGCTGTTCAACCCTCCGGTTCTTCTCCTCCTATACCAAATCAAATCCTACAATCCGCCCTAAAATTCCTCAAACCCTGCTAAAACCCCATGCTCTCCCGCCAAAATTCCCGCTGCCCCCACATTCCAGCCAGCACAATCCCAGGTCCTTCTGCACCGTGATTTCCGGAGCTCTGCGTTCCGGTGAGAAGACCAAACTGGAATCCGTGGAGGACCTGAGAGGCGAAATGGGGGATAGAGTTGGGCCCTTCAGGAAGAAGTTGAAGATTGTTGATATAAAGGGTGGACCTGATGAAGGCTTGGATCGGGTTGGGCAGACCCTTGTTGTGATGGGATGGGTCCGGACACTTCGAGCCCAGAGTAGCGTTACGTTCATGGAGGTAATGGTGATTCAATAACGACGGAAGAAACTCTAATTTTGAAAATGATATTGATTTAGTGATTTGAATAAAGTTCATCTTTCCCTCTTTTCTTTCCCTCAGTTTCAACTTTTTATGTAGTATGTATTTTCTAAGCATGTAAATCAATGTAAGCTGGATGGTGTTTATTTGGTGGAATTTCTAGTTATTAGATGAACAGAGAAATGAATGGACGGTTTGATGCTTTTATTTTTGAAGTATTTTTGGCTTACATTATGTAGCTCCTTAAACTGTATGGTAATTATCTGATATATGCATTCAGGTTAATGATGGTTCATGTCTGTCAAACATGCAATGTGTAATGGGTATGGAAGCAGAAGGTTATGATCAGGTATCATATAACCAGAGCAATATAGATATACATATATTTTTTGTATTTGCATTTGCATTTGTGGGACCAAAAGTTTTTGCACTTGACATCTTAACTTCTAATATTTCCTTTAAGAATTTTCACAACATCAATAGCAAAGATTCTATTTATTTCAGTATCAATTAGGTAATTGGACATTAACTTGTACATCCTTTGCAGTGTAACTATTTTCAGTTAATCCTCATATAAAGTAGTGACAATAACGATGCTTCAGTTCTTCTCCGTTTATAAACTAATATTCTATCATTTAAACTGTACAATTCCTGCCATCCTTTGCTAAAATACAAAGTTCTTGCCGTTTGTCCACTGCCTGGATATTCACATAATTAGTGGTCTATATATTGGCACTTTCTTTTATTTAGCTTGGAGCTTGTTAATAGGTAGAATCTGGTTTGGTGGCAACTGGTGCATCAATATGGGTACAAGGAACTGTTGTGAAGAGCCAAGGATCAAAACAAAAGGTGGAACTGAAGGTCAACAAAATTATTATGGTATGGCGTTTCTTGACTTCTAATTAAATTGGAATTATGTTGATGCGTTTTGATTGGAGAATTTGCCTCTTCCCAGCAGTTTTGCATCATAAACTTTCCATTTCATGTAATTTTCAGTTCATAGGCATGTTTATATGCCAAATAATCTATGCCAATGGCTATCCATGTAGTCAGCTTTCGGCATAAAAAGGAATAAAAATAAAATTTTTCAGCATTTTTGGATGTCCAGTAAATTAGGCATGCTAGTAGGATCTATACCGAGAAAGCGAGAATTTGCTTAAATGAAGGATGTTAAGAAGCTGGCAAGCTGCTTATGACATTGGAGTGCCAACCTGCATATCATATAATTGTGTTGTTGGCTTGTTGCCAGTTTGCACTCAAAATGATTATTATTCTTATAGGTTGGCAAGAGCGATCCTTCATATCCCATCCAAAAGAAAAGGGTCAGCAGAGAATTTTTGAGAACCAAGGCTCATCTTCGTCCTAGAACGAATACATTTGGTGCGGTATGGCTTTGCTGCTGGTTTCTGCTCCAATTTTTTTATTCTTATATTTTGAAGTAATGCAAATCAGTTGTAGGTTGCAAGGGTGAGGAATGCTTTGGCCTATGCTACACACAAGTTTTTTCAAGAAAATGGGTTTGTATGGGTCTCAAGTCCTATTATAACAGCTTCAGATTGTGAAGGAGCAGGTGAACAGTTCTGTGTCACTACTTTGGTACGCACCACTAAAAAATCCAGTTTTACCTGCGAATCTCTTAGTTTGACTCATTTTGTAACAAATTCTTTCTGACTTTGGTATGAACCTTTTTTCCCAGCTTTTTCTCCACCTATTGTCAAATTATCATATATTCTCTTTCTTTTTATGAATTCTAATAGAGGAATTACTATTCAACTAGCCAAAAGTCCACAAGTAACATGTATAATTGGCTATTTGTCTGTTTATAAGGTTCAGTATTGTGTATAATACATGTGAAATGTATGCTTACATATATATACCTTTGCACTTTTAAGGGGACCATTTCTTATGGAAACTGAATTGTTCACTTGCTTTTGTGTATCTCCATGATTGTTTATCTAATTAGCATATTTGTAGGCATTAGTTAGTTTTTGTTAAGATGCTGTAATTTTGACGTGATTAGGTAGAAGGCCTATGGAATTTAGACAATAATATTAGTACTGTATGGAGGGTGACGGCAAGCTTCATTAAGAAAGTAGCAGCAATATATTAGGTATATCCAAAGGTAGAGGATTATTACCTACTAAAGTCTTGGTGGTGGGAGGTTTTTTTTTCGTTCAAAGGCTATAATATGAAAAAAGAATGGTACCATAAACTGCCAATGACAAATATATAGGCTCATTTGAAAAATAAAAGTTGGGAAAGAGAGAAGCTAAGAAATTGGTCAACAAGGATCGCTGTAAATTTCAAGCCAATTTATACCATAATTTGGTGATAATCGAGAAGGGGAGAATGAGATGTACAAGCTAGCAAGGGTAGGTTGAAGGCAAAAAGTGTAGAGATCTATGTCGAGTCAAGTCCAATAAAGATGTTAATTAACAATTTTTTCAGGAGGTATGAGATCAAAAAGAGATGGAGATGTTATTTTGATCAAATATTCAATATGAGTCATGAGGATGACTTTATAGACCTTAATGTTCCTTTGACCAAAAACTTTTATTATACTCGTAGAATTAGGTTTTTGAAATTAAATAGACCATGAAGAATGCAAAGTCAGGGAGAGTTTGCAGCCTAGATGGTTTCCCTACAAGTATGAAAGTGTTTTGAGGAGGTTGAGTAGACTATCTAACCAAGCTATCTAATGTCATGATAAATTATGGAAGATGATAAATGCATAAAAAATACTTTGTTTCCTATCTTTAAGAAGAAGTGAGACATGCAAAGTTGTGCAAACTACCATGGCATTAAGTTGAAGAGCTTACATGGTGAAGCTATAAGAATGAGTGGTTGAATGCATAATCAGGGATGCTACTAATGTAGTAGACAGCCAGTTTTACTTTGTGTCAGTAGATTTACAATATAACCATCTTTCTCTTAAGAAGATCATTGAACTTTATAAGGAGAGAGGATCTTTGCTTGGTTTTTGTTGACCTACAAAATTATATGATGGAGTATGAGGAGAAGTTCTTTGGTGGATGTTGGAGAGGTAATGAGTCTGTATCATATATATAAACATCATTAAGGACATGTATGAAGGGGCAATCACAAGTGAAGAACAAAGGGAGGAAATTCAAATGAGAATTTCATAACATTGAGTTTATATCACGGATTGACTTTGAGCCCTTACCTATTTACCTTAGTTGTGGATGAGCTAACCAGCCATATTCAAGATGATTTCTCGTGATAATGTTAGGTTGTGGGGAAGAAAATAGTGATTGAGTAAAAGTTGGAGTTCTGGAGGACTCTTGAGAGTGAGGTTTTAGCTTAGCTTAAGCTATAAGGAATATAATGTATTGTGAGTTTCAGTAAAATTGATGAAACAGAAGTGAGGTTAGGTTCAGTTTGGATGGATTTTTGGTGCCAAAATACGATCAATTCAAGTATTTAGGTTCTATTATCTAGAAAAATAAAATAATAGATGAGGATGTAACTTAGGATCAAAACAAGATGGTTGAAATGGAGTGTAACCAATGTGCTATGCGACTATAGGATCTTGACAAAGTGAAAGATAACTTCAATATAACTGTGGTCCCAGCTGTGTTTATTAGTGAATGTTGCATCTAAGTTACAACATAACACAAGATGAGTGTATCGGGAATGTGAATGTTAATATGAATGTTTGATGACAGGAGAAATAAAATTGGGAATAACCATATTTTTTAGGGAGTGCATATGACACACATTGGGGATAAAATGAGAGAGAGAGTGGCTTAAGATTGTTTCGTCATGTTCAATATAGAACATAGAATGCTACAATACAAAACTGTGTAACCTAGCAGTGAAAGGAGTTGGAAGGAAAAATGGGAGACCTGAAATAACATGGATGGAAGTAATAAAAAAAAAATTTTTTTATATAAATACGAAATTGGTTTAAACATAGCTAAATGATGAAAAAAGATCCATATAGTTGACACCAACCAGTTTGGAATTAAGTCTTAGTTTCTGTTGTCATATGTAATTTAGAATAAATTGAACAACACAACTTTTAGGCAAGATTTGTTAGTGGTTAATTCTAGATTGGTCTTATTATAGTGCTATTGTAATTGATGCTTCATGGTGTTATTATTTTTTTCAGTAACTTTTGTTCTTTTGCAGATTCCAGGCTCTCAAGAGGCAGTTGATTCTCTTGTGGATGGCATTCCAAAGACTAAGGAAGGATTAATCGATTGGTCACAGGTGAGCCAGTTGAAGTGTTTTCCTTTTGTAATAGCATGTGTTATAACCCTGTGGAGTTTTTTTTTTTATGTTTAATATTTATAGCTGGTGCAATCAGGGATGACATGATCCTTCTTGGTTGGCCCATCATATGTCGCGTTATGATTAGGTTTGTTAGGGAAACCCTAACAGAGATGGAATTTAGGAGTACAATAGAAGAGAAAAGAGAGGAGAGATCCATAGAGAGGAAGATACGGAGAGAGGATTCTTGATTATTCTGAGATGATTCTATGAAGTACAACTGAACAGTATTTATACACAAGTAACTGCCTCTAACTAATTCTACAGTCCTTAATTATGCTTCCCACCTATTACAACAACTAAATACTGTTTTATTCCTCTTTTTTTTTTCTTATGTCTTTCCTATAATATGTGACAAGATTTAATGTTTCCAAAATAAATTTCAGTTGGTCCTTTGTCATGACTAGTGAGAAAGAAGTGCTTTATTCAGCATGACAAGTTTATGTATATGAAACCAGGATGATTTTCAAATACGTGTGAAGTTTATTCCTAGACAACTTATTACTTCTTCCATTTAACAAGTTGTTTCCATGGGTTTCTTTTATTCCAAGAGCTTGTTTAGTTATTAATAACTTTTGGTTGTTAGGTTGAAGTATAAGTTATTATTGTGATAGTATTTCTTCAAAGTGGTTCTAAAGGGAACTAGCGATTTGTTATGGTACAAAGGCAGAAGATTGAGGAATTTGTCTGGAGATACAAAATAAATTGTGATCTTATGAACGATAGAAATCTTCACGGTTTATCTCAATTGTGTGCTGAAATTATCTTTATCAATATCTGCTTTTATTTCTAAACTGGGCACAGTATATATTGGTTCTACATCATATATTGTGTGGCCAACTATTTGATAATCATTAAAACAGGTTGCATTCTGATTTATTTATTTGAGCTCCATTGATGTCATTTTCAGTTCTTTAATTCATTTTTCAGGATTTTTTTGGCAAACCAGCATTTTTGACAGTCTCTGGCCAGCTAAATGCTGAAACATATGCTACTGCTCTGTCAGATGTATAAATTTTTTACTCATGTTTCCCTCATTTTGATGTCAGATTGTCAAGCAAGCTATTTGAACCCTTTTTATGACAATTTATTATTTTCTGTCAGGTTTATACATTTGGTCCCACATTTCGAGCAGAAAATTCTAATACTTCTAGACACTTGGCCGAATTTTGGGTAAATAGTCTTTACTTGAGGGTTTTTCTGTTCTTATCCTCAAAATTTTTGGTAGCCAATGTCATTAGCTTTTTTTGCTTATATCTCATGTGCAATTGGAGTATCTCACTAGCTTTTTCTGTTTGTCCATTTAAGATGATTGAACCAGAACTTGCATTTGCTGATCTGAATGATGACATGGCCTGTGCAACCGCCTATCTCCAGTACGTAGTATGTCAACTTTCACATCATCTGTAGTGTTGTTATCAACAATTTATGGAGTGGAGGCAAGCTAGCTAATGCTTAAGAGCGCTTCTTCTTATTGAACCTTTGACATTTTTTCTTTATGAATTGAAGGTAAGGCATATCCTTGAAAATTGCAAGGAAGACATGGACTTCTTCAATAACTGGATTGAGAAAGGAATCATTGACCGACTGAGTGTATGAACTCTCAAGTGTAACTTATCCTTCTCCATTCTTTTTGTTTTATGACTCGATTCTTAAGAAGAGACAGCTTATACATCAATTTCCAAATCTGACCAATATTGCTTTGCATGCCTTGACATCTTGGAAATTTGTTTGTTTGATGCACAGGATGTTGTTGAGAAAGACTTCATCCAGTTGACTTATACTGATGCCATTGAGCTTCTTCTCAAAACAAATAAGAAATTTGAATTTCCAGTACTGCATATTTGTCTTCTTTCCTCTATTCACTCATAGGTCCTACCCGGGGTTGAATTTCTTCATTTAACAATATTTCTGTGTGTCTCTAGGTGAAATGGGGGTGTGATTTGCAAAGTGAGCATGAGCGTTATATAACTGAAGAGGCATTTGGTGGATGCCCCGTCATAATAAGAGATTATCCAAAGGCATGACCCTTAATGGGCTCTAATTTCTTTTGCTCTTACAGAATCTATCATTGTTCTTGTTCTGAATTTCTCATTGAAAACTCTCAGGAGATCAAGGCATTTTATATGAGGCAAAATGATGACGGGAAGACTGTTGCAGCCATGGATATGTTGGTTCCTCGGGTAACATTTATCTTTCTCATTGTTGACTAGTTCAGTTTAGTCAAAATAGTTATGACTTGCATCTAAGATCCTAAGCCTCTAGTAACCTCTATGGATGCTTAAAAGCAAGAAGCCAAAGCTGAAGCTGAAGCCGCAATAATTGAGGAAACATTATTTATTTTAAAGGATATGGTTTCTTTGAGATAAAAAAAAGGGAACTAAAAAAAATATGTTGATATTAATATAAAATGTCTACTAATATATTGCACTAAGAGTTAATTGAGATCTGTATTTATTGAGAGATAAGACAAAACTGCACTAAATAATTTTTAGTCTTAATTCTGAAATTTACAAGGTAGCCTATTCATGCAAAAAGTAGAAAAGAGGAATATTTTAAACTAGAAAAAGTTATAATATAAAAAAAATATATAAATGTCAACTTTATGACTTCAGTGTCACCTTGATTAGGAACCTTAATTATACCCCTAATTGGGAAACATTACATAATGAAAAATGCCTGCATAGAAAGATTTTATCAATACTTGCCCTTAAGATGATGCATAGATATCTTACATACCTGTCTTGCAAGCTAAGCCATGGAAAATTTGCTACAAGTTCCTTTAGTGAAAGTATTAGTCAACTGATTTTCAGAAGTCACGCAAAGGGATATCCAGAATTCCATGATTTAGTTTATCCTTTATAAAGTGCTGCTCAATTTCATTTTGCTTTATTTGATGATGTTGAATTGGATATAAGCCTCAATCTGCATCTGTATCTGTATAGCCTTCTATTTTAAGGTTCCATTTGCATCTGTATTTTTGTCAGGCTACCTCATTTCTTCAACCATGGCTTCTTTCCATTTTAGATCGTTAATAGCTTCCAATAGTTCTCTTTAGTATGCCTAGATAATAAGGTCATCATATTCTGATATCTCTTGATTGTTGATTTTAACATCTTCTCAAGGAGAATTTGCTATCATGCTAGATCAATCGATCCCTTTGCTGCATAAAACAATTAGTTCTCGTAAAAATGGAAAAGGATGTTTTCCGATTATCTAAACTCGTATCTCATCATACTCGACAATCAGTTCTGTTAGAAAGTCATACACATGGTCTTTCTCCATCCAATTTTGAGATTGGGTTGCATCTTCAGGATATGATGCTCCGAAGTCTTAGAAATAATCAAGTTCCTGCCAATCCACTCAATTTAGCAAAATATTGTCATATAGTCATTTCACCTTGCTTTTGTTTCATGAACTTTCCTTCAAAGCTCATTTATATGAGCACCATTGACCAACTAAGAATAATTTTGAGTGGCAGCATTCCAAATTTTCTTAGTTGTATCAAGCAGAAGATAACCCTGAGCAATTTGAGGTTGCATTGAGTTGATAAGCCACAATGTAATTAAGTTTGTTTCAGATTCTTATTGGCTAAAAGTTGAATCGGTAGCAGCTGGATCGGATGCACTTCTTGAGATGCAATCTTTAAAACCTCAAACTTGAATTAATAGAAGACAAGACCTCGACCAAGCAAGACAATTTGTTCCATCGAACTATAGGGGGCTAATAGGAAGAAGTATTATTACTGAAATTTCCCATTTTAGTTCCACCAATCTGAATGCATAAGTTTGAATCATTTTCTTTTCACATGTTCCACTATACATAAGAAAATAGTAATTGAGAGGATTTGGCTTGAAATTGAAAGAAAGTGATAAATGTTACTTAAAAAAAAAAAAAAAGAAATCCTTGGTCGACACTATCAGGGAAGAACACTTAACAGTACATGTGAACATGCCATAAACAGTGCCCATGAATAATATTTCGAGAACCTAATAAATCGAGGGTTCTAATACCATCTTATGAAAGAAGAAAAGGGATTGACCTAAATAATTAATTGTCTTTATTCTGAAAGCTACAAGCTGGCCTCTTCATACAAGACTTCTAAAATGGGAATATTCTAAACTAGGAAATTAGAATATACAAAATCCTAAATGCCTATTACACAGCCTAATCACATACTTGATTAGGAACAAAAAATATAATTTTACAATAAACAGAAAAAATGATAGGAGAATAATATTATCAACAATGGTAATGCCAGAGTAATGGAAACTTTGATAAATGATAATTTCAATATTATCATAATTTACAGAATCCTGAAATGAGATTATAATGATCCCAATTTCCATCTCATTTTACTTGTTAGTGAAAGATATTATTTTGGCATAAATTTGGATTTTTTTTATGAAATGACACTGAAAACTTTAGCACTGCCCTGGATAAGAAATAGTTTTCTTTTTGTTTGTCAGGTTGGGGAACTTATCGGTGGAAGTCAAAGAGAAGAACGACTTGAATATCTGGAAGATCGGTTGGACAACTTGAAGCTAAACAAGGACAGCTACTGGTGGTATCTTGATCTGCGCCGTTATGGATCAGGTTAGATATGTACTCATTGAAACTAATGATTCTCCCAAATTGGTTGTGAGATTGGCATCTTTGAAATTAAGTGCATAAATTATATCTGAGTTCTTCACCAAGTCTATTAAATAAGAATAATCTCTGGCCTGCTATGATTTTTTTTTCCTTTTTTTTTGGTTGGAGGGGAGGGGGGAGGGCACATTGGTTGTCTTCTCCCCGAAATGACTAGCATGCCAGCAATTCTTCGTTTGATCATTTGGGTGGAGAGATCTCGTGCATGAATGATGCCTCAGGGTGCAAATTGAGGCAGATATGAAGAACTAGAGAGTGATTCTTAAGAAAATGAACCTGAGGGGGAGAGAGGCACCAGAAGTGCATTTTCTTGAGGTTTGGGTGGAGAGTCTATAGTGCCATGGATGAAATGATTGTATCAAGACTTCAAAGGCATTTCCATGTGCTTAAATTAAATTAGACATATTGCTTTAGTCATGCTCAAGATGCTGGTCTAGGATGTATCATCAAATATGCTGGTATGTGGGGATCCTAATTGACCAGTATGCTCGGCATATTCTCATAGTTGTTGGATCAGTAGGGAAAATTTTTTATGCTAGGCTGAATTATGTAGTACAGAAGGTGTTTGGACATTTATTGGAATCATATGATAATTATTTAACTGCACCTATCCTCTGAATATCTGAAATCCCTAAGATCAAATTTACTGATATATCTCTTTTTGCCTTCTTTTTTCCATATTTTGCCAGTTCCTCATGCGGGGTTTGGACTTGGCTTTGAAAGACTGGTACAATTTGCAACTGGAATAGAAAATATAAGGGATGCTATACCTTTCCCTAGGGCACCTGGTTCTGCTGAATTTTGATGGCAAAATTTGTCAGATGCGACATGGTTCTTTTTCTCCTCCTTTCTGGAGTTTTACCCCTCTTCTCCTTCTGATAATAATTCCTTTTCCTCTGCCTTGAGCTTTGAAATTAATTGTCATAAGAACCAATTAGGTAAAGCATTGTTCCGAGAGATTTGACTGCCTTTATTGGGCATGGGTGGCGGATTCTTATTATTGTGTAAATTTTTACGATGACTGTAAATTCATGTTATTTATTGTTCTTGATTTTATTGTACTTTCTCGGAAGTGAATCCTGAACTCAAAGGAAGACGTTTTTGGGGGTTCTATCTTAATGGGTTTCGTATTTCTCGTAGGGGTGTGCACGAGTTGCTCATATCAAACTGAATATTTTGTTTTGATTTATTTTTATTAAGAAAGTTTATCCCGAATTATTTGGGTATCGAACTAGAATAAAAATTGGGTCTATATATATATATATATATATATATATATATATGGGTAAAATTAAGTAATATTCTATTTAAATAAAAAAAAATTAATCGAATCGAAATGATTTAAAAATTCAGTTTGATTGTTTATTTCTTTCGATTTGATTTTACTTTTAAATTTAAAATTTTTAATTATTTTAGTTAAAAAAAAATTAATGATAATAATATATTATTTTTTATAATATAAAAATTATTATTAATTAAAATTAAAATATTTTAATTAAATATTAAAATATAAAAAATAAAATTAATCATCGATTTAATTATTTTAATAATTTTTATAATATTAAAAGTTGTTCATTTTAATTTTTAAACTAAACCGATCAAAATCTCCTTATATTAATTTTTATAATCTCTAATTATAATTATATCTATATTAGTGTAATCTTTTAATTTTTTATTAATTATATAGATAATATTAAATTACTTATTTTTTTATTATAGGTATATTACAATATTTTAAAATATGTTTAATCATTTATTATATATATGATCTATGGTTAAAAGATTATAATTATATGTATATTAGTGTAATCTTTTATTCGTCTATTTTTTTTATTAATTATATAGATAATATTAAATTACTTATTCTTTTTTATTATAGGTATATTACAATATTTTAAAATAAGTTTAATCATTTATTATATATATGATCTATGGTTAAAGATTATATAATTCACAAAAGCTAGAACATATATTAAACAATGGATGCATAATTCAATCTTCATGTGTATATATATAATTAAAACTATATAATTAGAAAATAATTAAAATTTATAGACTATAGTTAAAAAATAATTTAAATTTATATCATAATTTTTAAGAATTAGAAGGTACCAGAATTGAAAAATCGAGAAAACTAAACTAGATTCACAAGAAGAAAAAATTAAATTGAAAATACGTACTAAAATTTTGGTTCAAGTCAAGATCGAAATGCACACATCAAATTATTATTATTATTATTATTGGTTTTCAATTGAATCTTTGGAATTTAATGAAAGTTTTGTTTTATATATCATTGTTGCATTTCGTTTGAGAAAGAGGGGGAAAGAGGAGACAAAAAATAGTAAGGGAGGAGGCCTAGAGAGCATAGAGGTAGACAGGAGAGCAAAACTCTGCATCACATGGAATTTATCTTTAATGATTTCATCATCATGTGATGCTCTTTGGACTTGAATGAACTCGGTTGAAATAATTACATGCTATTTAGATTGAAAAATTCAATTGAGCAACAGCAGACTTAAGCTACTAATCAAAGGGCAAAATTGAAGAGATCCATGATAGTATAATCCCAGCAGCATAATACCGAGGACAATTGTAATTTTGCCTTTCTAGGCTAAGCCAAAAGCCAGCAACCTTCATCGATCATTGAAGAGCAAGAATTTCCCAAAATTGCTTTCTCATTTCTCACTAATCCCCTTTTTATTTTTGGAAACAAGGATGCATATTCAGTAGTAGCAGCAGAAGTTTCTCATGAGCAATGCTATTAGAGTCTTTAAAAGGAAAAAAAAAAAAATCTAAACCTGGTGCAAATCTAAAATACAAATATGAGTCCCACTTCCCGAGTTTAAACGATAATTGCCGCGTCCTCTAAAATACAATATATAAACAGGTGTAGACCTTGCCTATTAGACATGCAATCGATGACATTAATATAGTCATTTTCTACAATGATCTCCTAAACCTGATGCTGCAAAGCACACAGAAAGCCAAATGTAAGATAAATTAACACCGTAATCAGAACATCTCACCTCACAAGACCTTTAAATTTTAGGTTTGAAGCCTATTCCAGGCCGAAAAACCAGTTTCCATCTCGTAATAAAATATAGAAAGAATAAAATTGAGCAAACAAAACGCTTTATTTTTATCTTCTATTTTTATTTTTCAAAATGAGTACACTATTCAGTCCCTCGACAAGACCTTTCTGGGGCATGCTTCCATCATGCTCACCAGACATTTCCTGTTCTCAACAAATGAACAAATGAACTGTACAACAATGCCTGTGAAGGATGCCTTTGTTTTGCTGTTAAAAAAAACAAAAACCAGCTCCTCAAGCATTTGAAGATTGCAATTCCTGTGAGATTAAAATAAAGCCGATGCTTAGTTTGCAATAAAATATATGCCAACCACATTTCCACTTACATTTAAGAGGCGAGAGAGTTGACACGGGAAATTTTGTGAAAATCAGATTTTACTTTCTTTTCTGAATCCTGATGCTGGTGCAAACATTGTGCCTTTTCGAGATGTGCATGGCGATGCCCATCCCAAGTACTGTATTGATCACAAGGAACAAAACTTGGTATTTACAACTTCTAAAGTTCCACCTCATGAAGGTCATCTCCAATATTGCTACCATTCATTGGCATATGCGTCATAGAAGGATCACCAGGCATGAAAGATGATGGTGGAGGCATTTCCAGTGCCTCTACTAAAGGTTTAGTTTCCACCATTTTTGGGGGGCTATACGATTCGCTGAAGCTCCCACTCCATGAAGCCGGTCGTCGAGAGAGAGATGACATGGAGGCATTGCCACTGCCATTTATTGCTCTCCCCCCTCTTGCAATATTATCCATGCTTGGGAACCTTTGCATGTTCATTTTTGAAGAAGATGAGGGAGATTGGAAAGAGCCATCAACAGATGTCGAAGGGTCTTCAGCAAATCCTGTGCTTTCTTGAACATTGTCTGCCATAGTTTCTTTTGAATTTTCACTTGATGGAAGAGGTGTGGGAACAAAAAACTTTGCATTTGCAGAAACAGCAGGTTTGACAGATGGCACGGAAGGTGACTGGAATAACTTTGCTGAGCTTCCACCTCCTTGGTTAAAAGTGTCAACATACCTGCCACATAACAGTGATTATCAATTTGACCTCGCAAATTAAATGAATAAATTTCCAAAAGGGTTATCTATAGCAGCTGTGTCACTCTCTGAAGGAAACAAAGCTGGCAGTATCCTAACTTCTCAAAACCAACAAAAACTAACACT
Source organism: Manihot esculenta (assembly GCF_001659605.2). Lineage (NCBI taxonomy): Eukaryota > Viridiplantae > Streptophyta > Magnoliopsida > Malpighiales > Euphorbiaceae > Manihot > Manihot esculenta. The sequence continues at coordinate 28,359,534 of NC_035161.2, forward strand.
CCTGTAAGTAGGGAAACATCAATTAGGCCAGGTCCGAGACGAGGAGAAATGGTTTTCAACTTTCAGGAGAGAATCATGCCACTTCCATCAGGACATTAAACTGGAGATGTCAACTGTAATTAATTACCAAAGATCTCTTGCAGTACCTCATTCCTGAGCATTCCAAGATAGAGGGATAGTTGCTTACAGCTTTGTCAGTTGGCCTTTTCCCCTCTCCCTTGCCCTCATCCAAAATACATTTAGTTTAAAGGGCGTAAGGTTTAGCTTGGTCTTATCTTTTTATCATTTCTTCTTTTATATAACTATTTCATTTTCACATAACATGGTTGCAGCCTAAGGAAAAGAAAAGCTTCTAAATTACCTTGCTCGTACACCCATCCGTCCACGAGCTGAGAACTGATTTGAATTGGTTGGAATAGGTGGAATCCCTGAAGAGTGCTCTGCAGGAGTTGGAGTCTTAAATGTTGGGCTCCCATTAGTGGGAGACCCTTCACTCTTTATTGCAGATTTCAAGTTGTAATCAGACATTCCGTTCTGGAAGGCTGAAATTGTTGGAGGGGGTGGCAGGGCTGCTTCTTCAGCTGGTAGTTCAGCACCTTCTTCTACCCATCTCTTAAGCTTTTCATCATAATAGAATTTGTTCTTTTCTCCCAATTTAGCCTTCAGTAATGCGAACAATAATAATTAACAGGTTTATCAAAATTATCCACAAGTCTTACAAATTTTTTTTAATCATTTATTAAATAACAATCTACCTGTCGATCTGAACGGGGCCCTAAGACTAGCCCTACAGTCTTTTGCAAAAGCTGTGAACCAAAACCAAAACGACTAAAGCGGGATGAAGTTCCTGAAGATGTTTTGCTTTGTGCACTAGATGAGGTTTCTTCCTTTGACGACTCAACCTGATAACCGTGCAAGTCAGCAAGACATCATAAATTTTCTACAAGATAACAAGAACGAATTTTAAGCAATAGTGCATCTATTCTTTTCAACTAGGAAATGGCTGTCCACCTGTCTTGGAGTTCTACCAATATCTGGCTCAGAAACACTTCTATTATGCATTGTCATTCTATTGCCATCAGCTGCCCATTCACTTATGGGCTCCATTGAAGCAGAAGGCATTAATGATGACATGGCCATTGTTGACTGACTAGATGATACCCTAGGCACCATTTGCTGGTGATGATGCTCATTACCTTGTGATGTTGATGGTACAGGTGGTGGAAGACCCCCAACAACACGGTGAGCAGTACTATCGAAAAAGTTGAGCAATTTCCCTACTAACTTTGCTGGAGCCAAATTTGCTGTGTATCCGCCCTGAAACACAATCTGTTAAGTTGGGTTGCAAAAGTAACAATAAGCAACATGTTATGAACTACAGGATAAAGAAACACCTGTTGATGGGCTCTAATCCTCTCCTCAAGGGATAATACTAATTGTTTCCATGTTTCTACTTCTGAAGCACGTCCAGTTTTTAGAGATTTTAATATTGCCTGACAGTACCTGAATCAACTCACCAGGTTCAGAAAACCACTGGACAAATTACATAAAGCATTGAACTTTGAATATCCCACCTACTTTAATGAATCTGAAACTTTGCCCACTTCGGCCAGCATATTTGCATATATCAACTTATATGGCTGGAATGGTAGCAGGATATACTGGGAGTTGCCAAGCACCTTTGCATACTCATACAATTCAGTTCTCTGTCAATACGCCCAATAGACCACCTTGGTAAGATTCCTTAAAAATCACAGTTTACTAAGTACTTTAAGGAAATCATGATAGGAAGAGAAACAAGGAAGATTTCCAGATTGTCATTCTAAAGTTTGTTAATATAGTTTGAATTTTGAATAACACTTCAACCAACTAAAAGATGTATACTCCAACTAAACTATATAGACTGAACAATCTCCCAATCCACAAGCACAAATAACAATAATACAAGTGAGAATAAGAAGCCTCACAACATAGAAAAATACATACTGATGCACAAGAGCCATGGAGAGGGGGGGGAGAGAGGATGAAAAAGATAAATAAGGATCACCTGAATAGCTTCTGGACTAGCATAGGTCCTCGGATGCTTCCAATGATCTGCTCCAATAAGACATAGCCTTGCACTGTCTGAATATGTTTCAAAGTTGGTTTCTGCCACTAAATAGCAGATGTGTGCACCGGTAATCTGAGTAATTAATAATCATTCAGATATAGGGCAAAAACTTTGGAAAAGTGACCATTAAATGACATAAAAAGATAAGATACCTCACTTCTTTCCTTCCACAGGCAATCTCCAAGATGTATAATTACAAGCTCATCGTCCTTGGTTCGGTTAGCAGTTATTACAGCCAAATTCTCTTCCCAATCGTCAAGCATGCCATTTGCCTCAAACTGTAGTTCATTGCCAAATTACTTTGGGACATAGACAAACAAAGCCATACATCTTTTTTTCCCCAGAGGCATTTACAGGAAGAAATATTGTGAAATTAAAAGATGGCATTCACATGACAGCTACATCAATGCCTATGAGTTATTAGAATCTTAGCAGACAGCCATAAGAAGGTTTAATAGCATAACACACACAAAGAGGTAACTAAATAGCTCTTGCAAAGAAACTTGGATAAAAGGCAGAAGAAAGAAAGTAGGGTATAGCTGAGCAGCATTGCCAGTATAATTAAAAACACCATTCCTCTCACTTTGATTTTGTTGTTCATAAGAATCCTTCTTATGTACAACCACGAAAAATAGAGGATCAAGAAAAACATTCTTTTGGAAGGAGGAGAGCAAATTCTCAACTCTTAATTACTTCTTATTTAATTGTCAATAACAATCACAATCAGAAGTAACTGAGAGTTGAGAATTTGCTTCTCCTCTTGAATTGTTTCTCTTGATTCTCTATTTTTCCTGGTTTTACATCAGAAGGATTCTTATGAATTAAGTCCTAAATAAATGAAATACTAATCTTTCTTGTTATGCTGAAATATAACTCCTAAATATCCTAATTTTACAATAAACAAATTTCTTAAATTCCATCTTCCTTTACTGCCTAACATTTTCTTTACTACTAATAATAATAGAATTCCTATAAATGAAATGCTGATCTTTCTAATTTTACATGGAATATAACTCCTATATATACTACTTTTATAATAAACAAATTTCTTAAACTCCATCTTCTTTTACTGCCCTACATATTCTTTAATATGACAAAATACCCTACAATTTATTGATGCTCAAATGTGTCACTTTTCGTTGAAAGAATTAAAAGCATTGCAAACGCTAAATGTTTAACATAATTATTTAGGCCAATTAATAAAAAAAGACCACAACTTTGCATTTATCACGATTATGGCCAAAACTTTCAATTTTGGAGGACAAAACCTCAACTTTAAATTTATTGCAATTATAGCTAATCTCTAAGATGCTTTGTCAAATTGGACAAAAAAGTCCCGTTTAATCACAATTATAGCAAAAACTTTCAATATTATACCTAAACTTTGTAACTTGTTTTACAATTATAACCAACCCTTATAATAACTTTGATCAATTTCAAGTGTCATTCCATGTGTTAATTTATTTATATTTTTAAATATTTAATTAAATATAAGTAACCAATCCTTTAACTGTAATTAATCACATATCCTAAAAGCACTAACTCTTATTATTTTAATTCTCAACTCTTATCATCTAAATTAGGGGGTTTTAAATTATGAATATATGAGTGTAACTAGTTCTAAATTAGGGATTTTAAAGTTTAAATTAGGAATTAAAACAATAAAACTTAGGTGTCTTTTAAGGTATATGGTTAATCAGATGATAAAAGTTAGAAATTAGAATAATAAGAATTGAGTGCTTTTAGGATATGTGGTTAATTAAATTTAAAGAATTGGTTATATAACTTTAACTAAATATTTAAAAAGGTAAATAAATAACGTATGGTATGACACTTATACTAATTTAAAATTGATCAAAATTATTTCAAGGATTAGCTAAAATTACAAAAAAAAATTATAAAATTTAGAAATAATATTGATAGTTATGGCTATAATCATGATTACATATAAAGTTTTAAACTTTCTATCCAATTTGACAAATCATATTAGAAATTGGCTATAATTACAATAAATTTAAAAGTTGAAATTTTTTCATCCAAAATTAAAAATTTTAGCTATAATCATAATTAAACATAAAGTTGTAGTCTTTTCTGGCCAATAGCCTTATACTTGAGCATAAAGATACAGGCATAATATATCACCTGGATAGGCTGTTGAGGCATAGCACCAGGACCGCCATCTGTGGCACCACTGGTAAATACATCAGCTGGTTGCCCTGCAATTAGCAGACATAATGTCCGCAAAGGTGATCCTGCTACCAGCTGGCGAAGTGCCATTTGCTTCACAGTATCAACATAGAACTGCATTTTTTCCATACCGATCCACCAATCAAAGATGTATGCAGAACAGTAAACTAAAACAGTTTTCCTTACCAAGAAAGCACCTAAACTAAACAATCACAAGTAAAATGGACAAAAAACCTGATCACCAAGCTGCGATGCAAGAACAAGTGCAGGTCCCCACAACTGGCCTGCTTGTGCACATTGTAAAGCCTCTTTTTTTCTACCAGAAACCAGAAGATTTTGTACCTCAGATGCAGTTGCCTAAAACATACATCAAAATCTTTTACAAAACAATAAAATGCTTATAGAACAGTCCAAGATTGAAGAACAATCAATTGGATACCTGAATTTGACCTTCAGATGGCAAACTCTGCAAGCAGTGGCAGAAAGCACCATAAGCACTGAATTGCGAGCCATTCTGCTTAGCAAATGCAAAAAGTTTTGCAACTTCTGATTCTGGAGCATCACTCTCCTATGAAAAATATTCACATTACTTATTTCTACATCTTGCTTCTCAAATTATCATGAAAATAAATAAATAAACTACAAGCCCATTTTAGGATGACATGTTACCAAAAGGACTAAGCAATTCAAACTCAGAGATTGAATAAAAACAAAGCAATTTACAAGCTACAGTCAGAGAAATTGACAAAATCTCGCCATAAATAGGAATGAGCAATATTCGGTTCAAACTAAAAAACTTATCAAACCGAAATAATTTAGCAATTTTGTTCAGGTTTTTTTTAAATTTGGTTCAGTTTGGTTTTAATTTTTATATTTTCAGTTATATCGGTTCGATTCGGTTTTGAAAATAAAACATTCGGTAAAACCGAACCAAACCATATTAATATAATATCAAGGAATATGTTAAAACATCCTCTATTTGGTTTAATGGTAACCACGTTTAAGAGAAAATATTAGGTTCTAGGTTCAAGCCTTCCACATCTCATTTTACCTTTTTTCAACTTTTTTTTTTATTTTTAATCTTAACCATCCATCTAGAATAAATCTCAGCCGTTAATTTCCTAACTATATATTCATTCTTTCTAATTACAAACCCTAGCCATACCTTTACTCATTTAGCCGCCTCTCTTCTTCCCTCCTCTTCTCTTCATCACACCTAACACAGCAGGGCAAACATGGTGCAGTCGCACTCATTCAGCCGCCTTTATTCTTCCCTCCTCTTCTCTTCATCGTGCCTAACATAGCAGCAAGGCAAACATGGTGCCGTCGCACAACACCACCATCACGCCATCACACAGCACCACCATCGCACAGCAGCATCGTCATACCTTCACACAGCACCCTCACGTCATCGCACAACAGCATCGTCGCGCCGTCACACAACTGCATCGTCACACTGTTGAACAACAGCATCCTCTTGCCATCTCGCAGCACCATATCTCAACGATTCCTTCCCATAGCGTTTTACTTTGTTATTTGAATTTGAAACATTTTTTTTTCAATTTGTAATATAGATTTGATTGTTGAGATTTGATATTGAATTGGTGTTAATGCTTTTTTTTTATTATTATTATATGTTTGATCAATGTGGTGAATAATGGAGGAGGAAAGGGGAAGGAGAAGAAGAAAACCGATTACCGAACTAAATCGAACCGATTTATTTCGGTTTGATTCGGTTTAGTTGTATATATAGTTCGGTTCGATTCAGTTTTAGTTATTAATTAAAATTCAGTTTTTTTGGTTCAGTTTTGAACCGAACCGACCATTTGCTCAGCCCTAGCCATAAATTGCACTGACATTCTCTACCTCTGGCACTTCAGGTTGCCCTTCCTGTCCTCAAAGCCACTGGACTTCCTACTTTTTTTATATCTGAGAGCTTAATAGCCTGTTAGCTCTTTTGCAGCCAAATCTCTCTTTCTGCTATTGATGGCATCCAATGTGCACAATTCATTCAGTGAAAGATCATTTCGCACTCACTTAACTTGAAATTCCAAAGGTTTTTTTTTCCAGAGAAACATCACATTAAAGGGACAGAAGAAGGGGAGAATCTAAGAGGAAAAAGAGAAACCACAGTTTACTGGCAGTGCTTGGGATGGGAGGAATGGGAGATATATATGTTAGAGTTTCTACCAAATGCTTCCGGGTGCATTTATTGAAGTTAACTAGAAGTATTGTAAGAAGTGATAACTTCCATTTTCTCACAGCTCACATCACAGAAAGCAAGAAGAATTTATATCCAACAACAAGTTGCATGTTAAAAGAAATATGATGAACTCTTTTGGACAAGGAGAAGGTCACTTGCAACACCCATTCAAATGATTACTGTTTCCACACACAATATATGCAAAAAATAGCAATGTAGCAGTTTTCTCCCTTTGAAATAATGCTAGCCTAAGCGGAAAGTGGAAACAATCTAGGTAAGATACCTGAATATTCAGAGTCAACAATTGCCATGAGATTTAAATTATAATCAAAATGATTGAAAGAGAAATATGTGATTTACCTTCAAAGAAGCATCACTGCCAAAAGGAGATCGAAGTTTTCCATAATGTTGACAAGCTATTTTAAGCAAAGAGAGAAGCAACTTCATTACTTCTCCTTTTTTATAATCCATGTCAATGGTGGATTCACAATTAGTAATTCTCTCATCAATCCACTTATTCAACTCTCTACTTCCAACATTGCCTCCCACCAGCGGACCTGGAAATGATTGTTGACAGAGAGCACGAAAATAATTACATGTGCTCCCTCGAACACTTGGATCATTGTTGGTATTTCCCGATATAACCTCCATCAAATTCAGAACAGAGATTGAGCCTCCAACAGGTGCCTTTACAAAATAAACAATCACAATTAGATCTTAGAATGTTGCGTAAAATTATCAAAATTGAGTTTCTTCTTTCTTTTCTCCCCCTTTATCTTTTGAGATAATCAACACATGTAAAATTAAGAGAATTTACATTTCACTCATTTCCCTAGTCCTTTGGCAACCAAATGAGCATGCAAGAAAAATAGCAAAGAGAATATTTAAGGGTCTCACCTGACTTCCAAATGATGTGCTCCCCAAAGAACTTGAATTACCATCTTTCATTACAATGAGCTTTCCACCAAATCCAAATGTAACCAAAGCATGAGGAGGACGCCCAGCAGATGATATCCCAATGTTGGGAGCATAAGAAAACTGCTGGTTGTTCTCAGAAAAATTAACTGATTTCTGACTGCTATAGTAATCATTTGAAATGTTCATGTGTTCAGTGTTGGGAGCATAAGAAAACTGCTGGTTGTTCTCAGAATAATTAACTGATTTCTGACTGCTATAGTAACCATTTGAAATGTTCATGTGTTCATTCTGCTTTACATTTCCCTGATTAAACTGCACATCAAGGTTCCCACTAGGTATAAAACTTTGTGACCCAATAAATCCATTAGCATCCACACGACCCTGAGTCATTTTGTCATATGAAGGAACTGTTCCCAAAGAATTAAAAGATTCGTGCAGCTCCACATGATTGTTCATGGACACATTTGAACCATAAGAAGTATGCCATTGCTGGTTTCCATCAAAATTAGAATCAGCATCAGCCTTGGCAACAGTATCAGGTTGCCACATATTCAAACCTTGCTGATTATAGTCACCATAAGTCTCACCCCAGCCACCATGCTTGTCTTGGCTATTATATCCTCGTGACCCATACTTGTCAGCTTGCTGATATCCACTATAAATATCGTTGGTATTTTGAGAATGTGAATCAGCAAAAGCAAATTCATTTTGTTTCTGCTGATCATGATTTTGAATAGTTGTTGATTGAACAGAAGATGTGTAGCTTTCCAGGGACCGCCACTCTTGCGCTATTGTGTCATAATACCAACCAGGATATTGTGGGTCAAAAACCATATGTTCAGGGTAACCATTACTAATCCCTTGCGATACCTGATTCCAAGTGGACACACTCTTGGATGTGCTAGTCTCGGCCATGGTTCCCACCACAGATGGTGAAGTCTGCTGCAAATAATTCAGCTCCACTTTTCCATCAGATGCCCATTCATTCACTGCGTTAACATTAGAACTGTCTTGGACATTTGCTGTTGCATCAAAACTATCCACTTGATACCACTGCCCAGTACTGGCATCAAATTTCCACCCAGGATACATGTTCTCCCAATACTGACTGCTATTGGAATCCTGCCCATTAACACTCTCTTCAGCGGATCCTCCATAATGTTGTGTGCCATCTTGATATTCCCCATAACTGATTGAATTATGCAATCCGCCACCATCCGTATTCTCTAAATTAGCGGCTTCATCAACTTTCCCAGGAAAATCCCCAGAAGTATCCCCCAAATCATTAAAAAAATCTGAATACGACCCAAATCCATGTTTCCCATTAGGCAAAGAATCAGCATAAAATGAACTCCATCCCACCTCCTTAACTCCTGAGTTTGTGGATTCGACAGTTTTACTTAATACTGGATCTGGTACAACCTCCGACTCAATCCCATCATTATTTGACTCAACTATAGCATTCGACCTCAATGAGTTGGACGAATCCAATGTATTACTTTCTTCTGCATGCACACCGGATAATTCTGTACTGGCATGCACAGAATCATTCTCACCTTTCACCTCAGTTCCACCTTCAGCGCTTGCATCCTCAATACTCAGATTGGCGAATGCTTTGGCCTCATCAGAATCACTTCCCTCCGTAAACTTCTGGACCGAATCGGAATTGGTGGGTCCAAAATCATCGTCAACTAATTTATCGAAGAAATCCTCATCCGTCTGATCCTCCATCGCATGAAATGGAGGATTGGAAGCCATCTGAAATAACAACCTTAACCCTAACGATCTACAAAAATAAAACCTATACACCCTCCGCTCGTGTCCCCAACTTAACGTCCTATTCCATTTCCTCCAAGTCCCTCAAAATTATAGCTGTAATGTAACGAAAACCTCGAGATCCAAAAATTAAAACCCTAAATCAAATCCATAAAAAGGCGATAAAAGCGAGATCTAGGGTTTATGAGATCGCTCAGAGTTGTAGAATCATAGCAAAATTGGGTGGAATTGAATGCAACCGATCCCTATGACAATTTTAATAATAAGAAAACGGAAAATAACTTACAGATCAGGTATAGATTTGCAGGAACAAAATCGAGGTGGCAACGCAGCGACAGAGAGAGAGAGAGAGAGAGAGAGAAGGAGGAAGTGTTCGATCTCGCACCACCCACCAAACCAGGTAAAAAATTTGTTTTTTCTGTTTTTATTGAATTAAAATTACACTGGTACCCTATGCCATGTTTTTTTTTTTTTTTAATCACAAATATTTCTTCGTTTTTTTCCCTAATTCACGTCAAGTTCTCACCAGCAACCAATTGGGAGATTATAAGTTTTTTTCTGCAAAAATTATTATTTTTTTATATTTTAATAAATTTAATTATTTGATTTTTTATTTTTAAAAATAAATTAAATAGTTCATATTTTTTATATCACTAATTACTTAATTTGTATGGTTAATTATATAAATTAAATAATTATTATTTTAAAATTATATAAATCAGATAGTTATATTTTAAAATTATAAGATCAAATAATTATGTTTTAAAATTTGCAAAGATTAAATAAGTATATTTTAAAAGGTATTTTAATTATTTTACTAATCATATAAAAGGACTAAATATTAAATAGTTCATTATTTGAAATGAATGAATTAGATAATTAATTATTTAAAAAAAAGAATTATTTAATATATTTTTAAAAATAAATAATAATTAAATAATAATTTCACTAAATTATATCGATTAAACATGTAATTTTATATTTATTAAAAACTTAATTTAATAAAATTTAATGCTTCGTTCACAAATTTAGTACAATGATTTTTAATAAAATTTAATGTTTCATTCACAAATTTAGTACAATGGTAAGTGTATTTAAATAAATCTCGAAGATTTCAGATTTTATTTTTAATTTTTAATTTTTATTTTAAAAAAATAAAATTTAATGCTAAATTTACTTATTAAAAATCCAATTATATTTGCAATTTGAATATTGAAACTCTGAAATTCACCGTATCAAGCAGATATTTTATACGATGAAATTGATTAGTGTACTGAAAAAGAAAAATTAATTGAATTAGTTAATTTTTATATTTACTATAAATTATATTTCCTCCTTCTCATAATTTTTATTGATTTTATTTTTTTATATATATTAAAAAACAATTTTTAATTATATTTATTTTAAAAATATTAAATTTTATTGAATAATAAGTGATATTTTGATAATTAATAATAGGGTATTTTGAAATTATAATAAAATTAAATAGAATTATAATAGTTAATTTTTATATTAATTATATATAAAAAAATAAAAATATAATAATTTTAGAATAAAAAAAGCTGAATAAAAATTATGAAAGAAATATAAGAAATTAAGAAAATTGTTATGGGAAATACAAGTTAAAGAATAATTTTCTTTCTTGACCTTTTACAAAGGTTATTTTACTATCCAACATTATTTTCATTATATTTATTTCATCAATTTTTAAATTTTTAATAATTTAATTTTTTATTTTATTTATAGTCACTTTTTTAATTTTAATTATAAATAATTTAATTTATATAATAAAAAATAAAAAATCATATTAAATTTATAAATTAAATTATTACATAATTTTAAAAATTAAATGAAATAATAAATAAAAATATAATATATTAAGCTGAGAGGTAAAATAAGTAATGGTGAAAATTGTGATGAGGTAATTATGCATTCTAGTCCCCTAATAAATTAATGCATTTCAGTTCTCTTTTGAAAATACTTTAATTTTAATAAATCAATTCAATACAAATAAAATTTAATTAAATACCATAAATTAAGGATAAATGTCATTATAACGTACTAAATATTTAATTTAATTATTTTTTACTTAATTTAGTTATTTAAAAAAAAAACTCAGTTTCTTAAGTTTTTATTTAATTATTTGTTCAGTTTAAAAGCTCTATTTCTTATTTTCTTAATTTTGTGTAAATTAAACTTAAATTTAAAGTTTGACTAATTCAAACATAAAATTAAAAGTAGACTAAATTAATCATCAAAAGAAAATTGGGTATTAAGTCATTCCTTTAATTCTTGGATGTTAGGCTTTCCCTATCATAATCATTGATTTAAAAAATAATTATTTCTAAATTAAAAATATTAACCTATTTAGAATCAAGGATTTTATATAAATTTAATTCAATATTTTTGTAATTCATTTATTTAAAATAAAAGGATTTAACTTCTTTTTAATTTAAAAGTCTATTTATTTTTGAAAAATAATTCATATTTGAAAAATATATTATTTAAAAAAAATTAATAAAATAATTTATTTTTTAATTTTAATTTAAAAATAAATATATATTAATTAATCTAATTGATATTAGATTAATGTGGTGGCTGAAACAATACTAAAATGAGATTGATTAAAATCATAAGAGAGAAAACGTGAGGTGATGGTGAATATTTATGATAGTTATCCTGATGTTTATGTAATATTTTTAAAAAATAAGGAGAATACAATAAATTACTTAAAACTCGAGTCGTGTTAAAAATAATATACAATTGTCTATAAAATCATTCTCTTTTATATTGTGTGATAACGGAGATAATTATAATTTTTAAAGTCTGCAGTTTAATAATGGATATTGCCAACTAATTAGATTGGTAATCTCGTGATTTATAGCGAAATAAAAATGTATCTAATAACGGTAACTCTATGCCAAGATTAGATTTATTTGTAGAGAGCGAGACTGAGACTTGATAATAGTATAGGCGTTAAAAATATTCGGATTTCATTTTTCTATAATAAAACCGTATTTTTCATTTATTAAATTTTTATTGTGTGGTCTCTGTCGTATACTGACGGTTCATGATTTGTTATGTAATATCATTAATAAATTTAAGTATAAAAGTTTTAATAAGATTTTTAAAGTGTATAAAATAATTTTTTTTAAAAATTATTGTCAGTTGGTTAATTTTGATAAACAACCCTGGAAAAATTATTGTGAAATAAATGAAGTCTTAAAATTTTATGTTTTAAAATAAATTGAAATCATGTAATACTTTTGCCTAAGATTTTTTTTTTGAAAATCATTCGTTCCAGATCACTTGTATTTACAATTTTAATCCCACTGATTTGCTTTAAATTATCAAGAAGATTTAGAAACTTATATGTAAATATAAAATTCTTACAAGCCTATAGTTATTTTTATTATTAATTAAGAAAATATAGTTAGAATATAGTTAAAATAATAAATTATATATTATATTTTCTAATAATACCTCATCATTCATATTGTCTTATTATTAAATTATTTTTAAAATAATAAATATTATTTTTAATATATATTAAATATTTTTTTGTCCTGCAAATATATATTAAATAATGATGTATTAAAAAGTTAACAAATAAAAATAGATTAGATATTTATAATAAAAGTAACTTATAATTTAAAAAAGATTTCAAAGAAATAAAGTAAATTTTTATTTAAGCTTACTTTATTTGTGAGATTGAGAAAGTAATTAAAATAAAACTTCAGTTTTCATAAATAAGTTACAAATTAATGATTTTCTGATTCATCTAAGATCAACACACTTAAAATGTTATTTTAATTGAACAAATTCAGAGGAAATAAAAGGTGACATTAAGGTTATTGGATCCACGGTATTCGATTTAAAATCCAATATTTTTTAATTTAATTTTTATTTTTAAAAATTTTAATTATTTTAATTTAATTTAATTTTTATCATAAAAAAATTAATAAGATCGAACCGAATGATTAATAATAATAATATATTATTTTTTATAATATAAAAAAATTAGTATATGCAGGTTTGATAGTAATTATATCTGAATAAATTTAAAAGATCTTAGATTCTATTTTTCAATCCATTTAAAAAAAATTTGGTGTATAATAATATTGAAATATTTTAATTAAATTTTAAAATAGTTAAAAATAAAATGAAAAAATAAAAGTTGAATTGATAAAATAAATCGTATTCCATTGAATAGACTGTTTTGATTCAAGTAGTTTCTATTAAAAATTAATTAAATTTTATAAATACTAAAATTTTAATTTTTAATTTATTTTATTAATTTAATTTAATTTTAAATCAAACCGATAAAATATTTATTATACTTTATATATATATATATATATATATTATTTGATTTTTAAAATTTATTAATCCATTTTCACGCCAAATAGCTTCACAAAGTGCTCACTAGTCCAAGATTCAGAGACAATTCATACCCAAATTCAAACTCAAAACGGCTTATTAACATAGAACCTTATTCAGCTGGGAAAATTTTCACACCCATATATTTAATCATACAAGTTTACATAATGAAAATTTTAAATTTTGATTATCTTATATTGTATATATATTTATTTTAAAATTTTTAATTATAAATTTGTAAAAATATATTTATTCATTTTTCCATAATCATCATAAATAAAATTTTCAGAAATAAATTTTGTGTAGTAATATTCAATTGAAAATATATATAAACAAAAATAATAACTTATAAATTTATAAAATGATGTCAACTGAAAAAGTTTCAAAAAATTAATATTTAAAATAAAATAATGAAAAGGATGTAATTAATTTCACTTTAGTTTTCGTGCATCCCAAATAGCAATTTTTTTTTAATTTCCTCTATTTACATAGCAGAACCAATAAAATTAATTGATATTCTTAATTTTAGAAAAATATATAATAATTTATAAAAATACATTTTAGATAATTTTTTTTCTGCATAAAAAATTCAAATATTTAATATTAATTCATATTTATATCTAACACTTTCAATTTATCACAATTATAGCGAATAATACTAAAATAAATTTATGTAAATTAATAATAAATTGCAATATAGTCTATAAAATTCTATTTGAATAATAAAATACTTTTTAAATACATATTTTTATTATAATAATATTATTTTTTATTAATCTTATTATTCATTAATTATTTTTACTTTATATAACATCTTAAATATTAATAAAAATTTAAAATATGAAAAAAATAAAATTTTACAATTATTAAAACATATAATATTTTATTATTTAGTATATTATTAATAGAAAGTAAAAAATTTTAAATATAAAAAATGTACACATAATTTATAATATTGAATATAAACATTTAATGAAATATTTTAATATATACTATTTATAAGTGATATTTTATATAATGAAAATTTATTTGCAATAAATATTTATTCAATGTATATATATTTAATATTATATCAAAAATATATTTAATTTTAATATAAAATTTAAATTAAAAAATTATCAATAATATAAAATTTGAGAGATTATATTATAATTTATAGTTAATTTCTACAAATTTAATTTAGTTTCATTGACTATAATTATAATAAATTAAAAAATTTGACTTTCCTTGAATATAAATATAAATTATCATAAAATTTTGAATTATTTATTTATTTATTTATTTATTTAATGATACAATGTAAGATAAAAGTCTATTACTTCCAGAAAAGTTTAAAAGCTTACCTTAAGTGAAGACATGAATATAATTTTTTTTTTGTCAAAAGTTAAAATTCACACACCAACCGTAATCATAGAACCAATATAAGTTAAATAAATAAATAAAATGATTGAAGAAATGCAAAAGGTGTGATCTTGAGACCAACCAATTACCACCGGCAATAGACAGCTGGATAGTTCTGGGACATTAATGTCAAACAACATTTAATACACGCATTAGCATAAAAAATGGGTTTTTTTTTTTTTTTTTTTTTTTTTTTTTTTTTTTGTGGACAAAGAGAGTCTCAGAAAGATATTAGACAAAAGCTAATATGCTTTTGTTCAATTTTATTTTATAGAGAAAGGTCAAAATAATTGAACACAAAGTTTGAATATTAATGGTTTTGGTCTGAAACAGACAACTGGAACGCTAATTGTCATACATGAAAATGACGGATATATAGTGATAATCCTAGTGATTTATTGACTAGTGAACTTTTAAAATACTATAAGAAAAAAGCATTTACAAGTTTAACACCGAGATAGAGAGAATTTAAATAAATTTAAGAAATTTTATATTTTGATATTCACTATTTTCACGTTAAAATAAGTGAAAATTATTTATTTTTTATTTAATATTAAGAATTTTAAATATAAAAATTTTATTTTATTTATTTTTTTAATAATTTTAAAATGAAAAAAAAAAATTTAAAATAAGTTGAATTCTTACCTGTCTATTTTAAAAAAAAGTGTGAATTCAAATAATATCTTCAAATATTTCTAGTTATTATTTTTGTAAGTATTACAAAAAAGTCTATTATCTGAATTTTGAATAATGTATATAATATCATTAATTATTTATTGGCTAAATTTAGAAGAGTTGAACACTAAAAAAGATGAAAAGATTTTTTTATTGAAATTATATTGTTTCTCTTGTCGGTGTCTTTCAAATTGAAAGTGGTCTTGCTTGCTTTTCTTGGATTGAATGTTGAATCTTTTTGAATTTTTAAGTCTAAAGTTCTATAGTTTTCTATACTGTATATGTTTTGAGCCCTTTAATATTTAGTTTGTTTCTTATTAGATTTTTTTATTTTTAAACCTTGGAGCTTTCTCTAGTCAAATTCTGTGTTTGACGAAAAAAGAAAAAAACAATAATATCATGTAAGCATATTATATAATACAACAACCCCAAGTAAATTTTACCAAATAAATTTCTTATTTACAATTTTACATGTAAATAAGAGTTTAAACGAACTAAATTTTATGAATTATTCGAGATTCGCCTCAATAAAAACTCGATCAGATGCAGTTCGTTTTCTAAACGAACCGAGTTCGAACTCACTTTTTCGACTAGTTTAATAAACGAGCCGAACTTGAACTTAACAGTATTCAGCTCGTTTAGCATCGCGAGTTCGGCTCGTTTTCAAACTCGTGAATAAACTCGCGAACAAGCTTGTAAACAGATTCACGAATAAGTTAATGAGTTCATCAGTATCAATCTCACGTCGAAAGTTGAAGAGATATGGAAGATTGTGATTTCTTTATAAAATGATAACCCTTCTATATTTTTTTTTATTAGTTTTGGATTTGAGAGATTTCAATTAATTAAACAAAATTAATTTAAAAATTTTTTAAGGATTTTATAATTTAAATTTTATTTTTAATTTAAATTTATTTATAATTTAAATAAATTTAAATTATATTGAATTTGTTTATAATATAATCGAGCTCAAATTCAAGTCTAAATGAAATTGAATTATAGTTTTTTGAATAGAGTTTGAGTTGGCTCATTAATAAGATAAACGATTTTATTACAAATCGAGTTCGAACCGAACTCGAGTTTAATATTTATTTTATAAATCGAATTTGAGTTTATAAATGAAGTTGTATTCGAACTCGAGTTTAATATTTATTTTATAAATCGAGTTTGAGTTTATAAATGAAGTTGTATTTGAGTTTGAACTTTTAGATTTATTTTCTAATGGAGTTTGAGTTTATCAAAGTTCGGCTCGACTTAATAATACATTATTTAAAATGAAAAACTGCTAGTTAGATATTTTCAAATTTTTCATTTTTATTTATATGATTTGTTTATTTTTAATTTATAGTATAATGAATTTACTTCAGCATAATTACAATACAAATAGGATTAAGAATTTTAAATATATTTAAACTCTAAAATTATGTAACTAATTAAATTTAAATTATAAATAAAAGACAATTTGAATTTAAATAAAAAATCAATCTATCCAATTAATTTTAGACTTAAACAATAATAATAATCATTATTTCTTAGCCAATCATTATAGAGGTCAATTAGTTAAATATTAAATTTAAATATAAATATTTTAAAAATTCTCCTATATACAAGCTTACAGTAATGAATAAAAATTGAGTAAGGCAATCATTACTAGAAACTTTTTTTTTTAAATGTCTAGAATAAATTTGAAAATTATTGGACAACAATGGAAAAAAAAAAATTAAGTCATACTTTCCAACTGAAAATGCTATTTTAAGCCGTATAATATAAACTCTAGAGGGTGGTTCAATTAATTAAGATTTGGACCAGATGATTATGGCACTAATGCTAAAAACATGGAGTTTCATGCAGGAAAAATAGCTCATTTAATTAAATCTCAAAACCAGGGTTTGTATAGGACAGGCCACAAGCCGGTTGGACGGTGCAGTTTTCTAGGTCCCAGCGAGGCAGTGGATTTCCCTACGTTGAGAGTGGGCTTTTATTATGGATCGGCCTTTTTCATATTTCAAGCCTCAAGCCTTTCTTTATATTATTGGGTCTTCAGCATTTAATGCAATGGAATGCGGCTGGGAAAAAAAATAATTAAAAAATATGAGAAATAGTATGATGCTATTCATGCTGTTTGCTAATAGACCATGAAATTATATCACTCATATAGATTTTAGTTTAAGTTTCCAAAATCCTTAATTAAAAAAAATATCGTTAACTAATAAGAGAAGAGAATAAGATTTTATCATTGTGTGAGCTTGTCCTTGAAAGAAGGCATACCTCCTTCTTTATGCCTTTTTCCCTTGTCCGTTAGTGACGTGTAACGGCCTCTTTCGACCACCTTTTATGTTGTACTAGTCCATATATACGGATACCATAGAAATCCTCTCTATGTCAGGCGATCATTTAATTTCCCTCGGTGCGCGCAAATGGGCAGGGCTGCGAAGTGACTGGGTCTGTTGTCTTTCCTCTTGTCAGATCACATAGTTGAATTTTTGCTTTCCAGGCTTGGGCTTTTTTGCGACTCGTCCTGTTGCTTGTACTGAAATTCGGGCGGAAACAGTTAGACAGGTCTGCCGAGAGGCACTCCGACCTTGAAGTCTGTTTTGAGGCTTGTTCTGTCCTTATAGGTCTCGACTCGGTTCGGAGGAGATGCGAAGTCTGACGATTATTAAGAATAAATCATTTGATTTGGTCTAATCTTTAGAGAGGATGTTATCGAAAGGGGCAATTATAAATTTAAAAAATAAATAAATATAAAGGGACGTTTTGTAAATATAAAAAAGAGTTAATGCTTAACAGGTACTAAATTTTTTAATTGGGGATAGTTTCTGGCTCTGAACATAATTATTGTCTTCACATTATGAATGTTTACCAGAATGGCACCACTCAGTATTGCTAGTATTGGGGAAGTTGTCACAGCATGCTTGTACGGTCTCATGAAACTTTCAATGAAGCTGCATATTTTGGACAATATGTCCAAAGACTCCACCAATACAAACAGCGGCATAACTTTTATTCCTAACTAAAGCGAAACAGGGGACGTTGTCACCCCCCAGCCAGCCTGAAAGCTGCTTTAGTTGTTAGAGATATAAAAACTTTTTTAAAATTCTCACCTATTGAACTTAAATTTTCTGGTTGAGTATTTACTTGGTATATATACATAGTATCAGAAATTCTCAGATAAAATAATAGATTTTAGGCACTTATATAACTTAATTAGCATGAATGCATGATTTTCAATTGGAAAATTGAAAGGGACGATGCTTCTATTTCCCATGGGCTCCTACTTTTCTACCTATCTTCACCCATACTGCAAGCTAAGATCATTAAAGATTTTGCCATTTACCAACCCAAAATTTTCGCCCCTTTTCTGGGCTGATGTGAAGAATCTTTAACATTTCCTAGAAAAAAAAAAATTTTTTTAAAGTGTTATGAAAAAAATAGAAATTTAAATGTAAATCTATCGTATAAGTAATTAGGCTAGGTATGAAAAAATTATTTTATAATTTTAAAGTTTTAACAATTAAGTTAGTGTTTAGTTTGAGTCAAATCTGATTATAAGTAGAAATTTATAAAATTACAAATTACTTAAAGATCAGAAATTTTAAATAAGTTGCATACTATTGGTTATCATCCACTTATTTTAAAATTATAACTTAACAAAATAATATATATATATAATTTTTAAAAATATTAATAATTATTAACTATTTAAAAATAGCACATATTTCATTGGGTCATTTAATTAATACTTTGAAACATCTCTTATACAAGCACTTCAAAGTAACCAAAAACTCAATTATTCTTTTTAATACTGATTCATAATTTTAAATAAACTTTAAATAAAAGTCGTTAATAAATATACCAATTAAACATTAGGCAAATGCTCCAATAGCGCTTCTTTTTGTTATAATTTTTTTATTTAATTAATTTCACACCTTTTATTAAATATTTCAACGTATTCACTATATTTTTTGATAGAATATGAATTGAAAATAAAATAAAATAAAATAATATTATAATAATCAATTTATATGTTATTATAATCTAAAAAATAAAAATAGATAATAATTTTAAAATAATAAAAAAAATTAATAAAAATTATGAAACTGATGACCGTTGGGTTTTTAGCACGTGAACTGAGGTCGGATCTTAGAGAAGAAAGCAGGCCCAAAGTCCATTAGAACCTATTGAGCAGATCGGCCCATTAGCGCGTCATTCAACCCGTAATGGAAACAAGCCGGACTGATCTAAGGTCTTAATCTCTCAGAAGAGAGTCTAGCACCAGTAATGTGACGGGAGTAGGAGACCAAGCTCGACTATGCCCTGGTCCTATCAGCATATGCACCAGAGGGGAATCAAATAGTCGTCTGACGAGTATGGGCGAGCATATACATCTGCATATACGAATCTGCGTGACAGAATAGGTGGCTGTAGCATGGTGACGGTTATGCGTAAACAAATGAAAAAAAAAAGATAAAAACGTCACCCCTCAAACTAAACTTCCACGCACTTGTAAACCCTATTTCAGGATATTAGAAACTAAGAGAGTAATTTCTAATAGAAGTCAATACTATCAAATAAAAAATTACCCAAACTGAAATAAAAATTGGGGCCAAGAAGCTCAATAAGTAGAAAAGCTTCCAAGAATTCCAATAGGCAAGAACCATGTTTGATAAAGATGACAAGCTTGTTAAAGAGCATGAAGAAATTGAAAATTTGTCCAATGCTCAAAATGCAAACTTTTTTTTTAGCTATTGGTAATGATAATAACATTAAAAATGTGAATAAAGAAGAAGTAATAGAAGTTACATAAAAAACATGTGCAATGATTTTTGGTTTTTTTTTTTTACGACATTGAATAGATTAAGAAATGGAAAATGATCATCTATTGGTATTGATGGATTATGAATTGATCACGAGTAGAAATATAGTTAAAGTCCTTATGTGTCTTAAGCTTATATTAATAACATTTACAGCAATTTCAACAAACCTTTTCTTATTATTTTGTGCTTAATATTTGGTCAAAGAAAGTGTGCACAGCCAGCAATGCCACCCAAGCATGACATTAAAAAAGAAGAAGAAAGAAGAAGAAGATTAGAAGCATATAATGGTGCCCTTAACTATGGCTTCTTTTGGGGGGAAAGAACTATGGGTTCTATGATTATTGAAAGTGTTTTTCTAAAAAGAAAAAAAAAGGCAATAAAAAAAAACTATTTCTTTTACAATTTTTATAATTACATTCTATCATTTTTTTACTGAAAATTCATATTTTTTACGATACCATTTATATATGATATTATCTTTTCATTAAATAACTAACAGAACAACCATATAAAATGACATTTAAACTGATTTTGTTAAATCATATAACCGATAAAATATATTAACAATGAAACAATCAATCACGTACGATAATACATAATTATTAATAACTGTTTTGAAATATATATTGTAAATTCGTTAAGAGGTAAATATTGAGTATAAATAGCACCATAAAAAATATAATGTTTAATCGGTTAATAAATCACATAATGTAATTGCCAAAAAGAAATTGAGAATGACCTTTTAATTATTATTTCAAGGAAAAATATTGAAGAGAAAAGAAAAGTTAGTTGTACCTTATATGTGTGTTCATTGCAGGGCAGATAAAGCTTTTCAATCTGCAATTCTAACCAGAATTCTTCTAAAACAAGAAATCACATGCATCAAAGAAAGGAACCAAAGACCAATATTTTAAGGAGGAAAATGTCATGAGATGGTCAATACCCATTCTTTTTTTACAATTATTTTATTTAAAATAAAAAGAAACACTAGTATCCAATATACATACACACATAATAAAAATTCATAAAAATAATAAATAAATCTGACTGATTCTTCGATAAGAATAGCATGGCCCCTCCTTTTGCCCGGATATTTCGTTCATTTCAAGGCAGATAAAATTTTTAATGAGAACATGAAGGGATTTGGATCTTTCTCAGTTCTTCTCTAGTCAGTAGTCACCTTCAAAGATATCCCACAAAGTCCCAGCAGCCCAAGAAAAAAAAAAAAGAAAAAAGAAAAGTAAAAGCAAAGACCCATTACAATATCCTTGGAGGTTGTTTTTGTCCTTTCAGTTTTCATCTTCATATCATTGGCTTTAATGCTTTCCAATAGCTAAAAAGTCCAAATCCACAAACCCCAAACACACAGAGAGAGATAGAGAGAAGAAAAATGTCAAGAGAATTTGCCCTGTAAACTGCAAAATTAATTAGCAATGCAATAAATAATTTTCATGATAGTGTGCAAGCTAAAGGGATAGAGTAGGAGTAGTAGACTGTGTACAAGGACATCTGGAGACTAGAACAGGACATATTAACAGAAATGGTGACGTTTTTGGTACTTTGCAGTGGCAGAGACCAAAACATTTAGGTCCACAAGCACAAGCCAAGAAAACCAAGAAATGCTTTAGCTTTTCTATCACTGAAATGGCAATGTACACATTATAATAACACTACCCACGAAGTGAAAACGTGGCAGAGCTTTGATATGATCAAATGGGATTTAACTCATTGATATTTAAATCGTCTCAGAGCTGAAAGGTGAAAGGTTTCGAGAGTGTAGCCAATTGTATAAGAAAAGAAAATGGGAGCAAAGTTTCTGGTCCATAAGCAGAGCAATAGGTTGTTAGGACACATATACATGACCAACCACTACACTTAAATTTTGCTGTTCCAAGGCACGTGAACTGCTCAAGAATCACAATTCACTCGCACCAAACAAACAAACAAACAAGGAAGAAAAGGAAGTTGGGGGAAACTAAACTCCAGCCAATGAATTTCTTTTCTGCATTAAATGAGTTGGTAAGTTGATAAAGAAATGAATTTCAGACTGCTACAGCACAGCTAAATTCACAAATTAACAATTGCGGAGAACACAATGAAATGAATTTAATGTAGTCAGGTCAGCCATGAATGGGAGTAACCAATGCAAAATCTAGAGAAAAACAAAAAATAAAGAAGAAGCATTGATCTATGCAATAAGGATCAAAAGTAAAAAAAAAAAAAAATCTATAGCTACAGAGAAGATAACCCACTTGAATGATCCAGTTACACAAAACCAAAAAATTAATTATATGGGATTAGATCTCACAAGGAGTAAGAGCTATTAGGCATCAGAGACCACACTAAATTCATCGTCTTCTGTTGGAGCTGGCAAGTTAAGATCTATGAGATTGTTGTCAAGTTTAGCAGAATTTTCAACAGCATTAGTGATTGAAGTAGCCATGAGATGCGATCTTTTGTGCCCGCCAAGTGCTTGTCCAGAACCAAACAGCTTGAAGCAATATGGACACTCGAAAATTTTATCATTACCTTCGTTGTTTCTTAGCTCTGTTCCATTTAGAGAGCAAATCCTCTTGTGGGCACCCAATGCCTGTGAGGATCGAAACAGTTTCTTACATTTTTCACATCTCAACTTCCCACGAATCTTACTGGTTTTGATGTCCTCATGCTCTTCCAACATCATCCCAATTGATTTTTCTCCATCTATATCTTGCTCTTGATCTTTTTCTTCATTATTTCTCGTCCAAACATCTCTTGAAAGCATCATAAGACACCTAGCAACATCTTCTTCAGGGGAAGTATCAGACACGGAACTTACCGGTTCTGGTTCTGCCGGCGACTCCTCCGAACTTGGATTCTTCAACTTAAGTTTCTTGACATCGAAATTCTGCTTCTGATTCTCCGGAAAACCCGATTTCCGGGTCCTTTTAGATCGTCTACGAGTTGGGTTTCTTGACTCAGTCTCGCTTTCTCTATCTTGAACAACAGACCCAGCATCAACAGCAAAAGAGAACTCAGGATCTGCGAACCTGAAACTCTTCTTGGGATTCTCTCTCAACCCATAAATCAAAGCCTTCTCTTCAACTTCTCTGTTCTTGATTTCTTGCTCCTGTTCTTCACCAGAGAAAGAATATGAAGATGATGCTGACTCAGTACGGTCTCCGGGTTGTTGCTGAGGCGCCATAGTAGCCTTTGGAGGGAGAGGTAAGGTGGCTAAGTGGGCCTTCATGTGACCACCCAAAGCTCTGCCATTAGCGAAAGTTCTAGCACAGAGCTTGCATTTGTGCCTCTCCATTGAAGCAGAGAGCAAGCAAAGATCAAAAGGGCTCTCTACCTCTCTCAAAAGCTAGAACAAGCGTATAGAGAGATTAGAGAACTTAAAAGGAGTAGGTGACAAGCATTCCTCCACCAAAAGGACACACACACAACCCAAAAATTATGATATAATATATATATACATATAATTTTTCTTTTTAAATCACAGAAACTTAATTCAATTTATTTTTTTTTCAAATTTTTTATTTGAAATGATATTTTTTAATTTATAAATTTATTTATTTACTTTTTAAATAATTTTAAAATGTCTAATAAAAAATTTAAATTGGAGTGTTGAAATATTTTAATACCTTATTTTTTTATTTGGTTTTTTAAAACCTTCATTCATTGAATAACCTTAAAGGATTAAGAGTAAATTTAAAATTAAGATAAAATTTTTAAAATATATATATTTTTATTTAAAAAGAGGTTTCTTTTAAGCATGACAATATTTTAGACGTTTCAAAAACTCTAAAAATTTAACTTTTCTAACTTATTAATTTCATGAACTTTCACTTCACTGTATCCAAACATTTGGTTAAATGTTTTTTTTTTTAATTTTTATTCATGAACATAATTTTTTTTATAAAAAAAAAAAGTGATAATGAGAGTAGAGAGAGGGACAAGTGACATGCAAAATTGCAAAATCTTACTCATTTGGATAAATAAATTATATGTAATTCACCTTTTTATCCTTTTATTTTAATTTGCATTGCATTTTTGGAGGGGTGATATGGTAATTATCATTGGTGCTGTTATCATCCAATTTTTACTTTTCCACACTTAAATCTGGATTTTCAATTTGAACATATGAAGCGGATTTTGCTAGGCTTTGGCCCCATTTGCTTAACTTTTTCATGACGATTTCCGTGACCTGATTTATGAAGCATGCTTTTTATATTGACACGAGCTTATGTGTCTCTTAATTTTAGTTAATAATTTCTATAATATTCTGTAATATAAAAGGATGGTAAGAATTAAAGAGAAATTCTCTTGTTTGGTTTGTTTTTGTTCTTCGAGAGAAAGGCTTTGCCCCTGTTATTTAGCTGTTCTCCTTTGCTCCGAATTCTCTCTTTCGATTGCTCGGAGAATGGGTTCATCTCTTTTTTTTTTGGGCAATCTGAAAGCTGCCTCCTTTGACACCTGTCTCTTGTAGCGACAGTAGAGCATTCCATCTGCAGATTAAGGTTTCTATTTTCATGAGTCTTGATTCTCAGTTGGGATGTTGTATGAAGCTTATTTGCCGGCTTGGCTCGTTTCCTATGCAATGAAATCTCATTGTCTGTGGAAAAAACAAATCTTCACTATTTTTTTAAACAAAATAACTAGTCATTCAATTAGTTTGATGAATTATTGTGCTTTAAAAGTAATGATAAAATATGTTACTTTAAAAAAATTAATTAGTGGCGAATTTTTGCTTAAATTTATAATTATGATATCATTATTAAAATCATTTATTAATATATAATTAAAACTCAAAAGAATCAAAGTGAATTTTAATTAAAATTTTAAAAAAATCAAATTAATATACTATTATTTATATACAGTATACGATAAAAATATTTAAAATTAATTTTCAATTTAGTTTTAAAATAGCTTTATATAATTAGCACATCTCAAAACTTGAAAGCCTTTACTGTGAACACTTGTATTGGAATATGTACAGTGAGTAAATTATATAAGTAAAACTTACAATTTGATCTCAATTGTATGCAGAAAATTCATTTATTATTTTTTTAAAAATAATATAATAAAATATTGTAGATATTTTAAAAAATTTATCAGTTTATTTTTTTATTAATTTTAACTATTAAATATTATAAAAAAATTCAAAATATCTCTAATACAAAAAATTAATCAATAAATTTTTTAAAAATATACTACTAATTAATAAATTTTTTAAAATTATAAATATTAAATAGTGAAATACGTAACGGTTAAAATTAACGAAAAGATTAAATAATAGATTTTTAAAATTTTAAAGATATTTTAATATATTTTTTAAAATTAAAAAATAAATTAAAAAATTTCTTTATAATGTAGAGTATAAATAATAAATTTTCTATTATATAATTGTATCATTATAATTATGTAAAATACTGTTATCGTGTTAATAAATATTAGTGTGATTTTATTAAAGTGATACTCTCGTGTGTGTTTCCTAATTAAATTCAATAATTGTATTTTAGCCTTTGTTTATTATTGAAAAATAATTTATATTTAAAAAATATTTCTGTGAAAAATATTTTTCAAAAGAAATATTTTTAACGAAAAAATTTACTTTTATCTAATTTTAATTTAAAAAATAATATTTATTAATAAATAAAATTGATTGATTTATTTGAAATATGGAGATTTAATTATGATAATCAAATTATAATTTATTTGAGATTATGTGCCAAAAAATCAGATTATCTCTGATTTTGGTTGCATTGTATTAAAACCATGTGCTTAATGCTAAATTTCTCATCTGTATTAATTAAGAAAATTCAATTTTTTTAGAAAGAGCAGCCCTTTAAACAGACTTAATTCAATGAGAGTAAGAAATACCCTACCAATCAGCTTATACTAATTTTATAACAGGTCTAGGCGGATTTGAAAATTGCCTTTTAACTCACTAAAATTTGACATCGCCACTATATTACCTAATCTATCTACAACACAATAATACAAAATATTAGTATGGCGCAAATTTTTACTTATGTCAGCTTCCATTAAATCAATGCCAATTTTATAATCCATTTCTACCATTAACAGTTTGATCCCCATATTTCATGCTATCCGGAGGCTAAATAAAATAGCATATAGCTCCACACCCATTGAAAAACAAACACTTATACGGATGACCCATACAGATGTAATACCCCTTCAACCATATTAAACACCATTGAAGAAATACCCATACAGGTTTCCTTTAGCTGCCCCATCTGTATTTAGTTTAACCTAATTAGGTAAGGGAGGTTGCCAAGCGATGTTTACCGATATTCGGGTACAGTTTGGCTCTATTGCTATGTGAACTCCAAGTTTGGAGATTCTGTATTAACCGTAACTTAAAATAACCGATTTGTTGGTTTAATAAGCAGTGAATGCCACGAAACATAATTTTATTCCTCTATTTTCATATCCACCATAGACTTAAACATATGACCTGCGTAGAAGATGACTCAGAACATACCCCATATTCAAATTCCTGTAACCGAGAGAACAAAGTAAACATATCAATAGATAAGAAAAGACGAAGAGAGTTAGGCCTCCAAACGCGAGATCAAAATTGTTGATGTAACAGCCCGGAAACCGATACCCCTCTGTAACGGCCCGAACCGCCACCGGCGCTAGGATCCAGATCGGCTTAAGGCCGCCGGGACCCGTAGCAAGCCAAACATACCTCCTATCACCTGGTCAAATCCCATACATGAACAAAACTTTAACATAAAAACTGAAACATCTGATGTACAAACCGAGCCTGACCTGTATGCGACATAACTGAAAACATAAAGAAACCCCTTACTAGAGTCTTCATCACTCTAGCTGGGTCAACACAACATACATCAAGCCGGAATCACATCCAAAGAACTAGAACCTAACCTGTGCATGCATCAAACCACGAACATAAGACCTTCACTAGGGTCCTCATCCATAACATAACGTGGTAAACAACACATGCCACAAGATTAGTTCAAACTCAACTCAACATCTAGCATAACATACATCATGTATTGAACAGGGACTAACCAAGTCTTAGGGCCAAGCACAATACTAATCCATAGGCATAACTCCACTTAACCTTACATACTCTCTCCCAATCATGCATACTCACTCCCACATGCATAAAGGAGCATAAACTAACATAAACTCCTCAACACAAACATCACATAACATACATTGGGCATAAAACCCACATAAATCCTAACATGCATATCTACCCATACTCTACCATTAAAACCTTCATAAAACTTTATAAAAACACTAGGGAAGCAAAGATCTACACTTACCTCTTGAAGATCGAGGGTGGTGTGATCCCTAACTCGGAGGTGTGGAGAATCCAAGCTCCAAAAGCTCCAAGCTCCCAAAACTTGATCCAAGCTTTAAAACTCTTCAAAATAACCATAAAACTCATGAAAACATGAAGGAGATGAAGAAAAACATGAAAACGGCCAAGGGAGGACAAAAACTCACCTGAGCTCGAGAATGGGGAGAAAACTCGCCCATTTCTGATCTGAGGGCTCTTTATAGGTGGCCTGGTCGAAGACCTTCGGCGGCCTAACGTGCCCCCTAAACTCATGCATGTTCGGCGGCCGAACTTGACTTTCGGCGGCCGAACCTTGGCTCGTTCAAACAAGACTTTCGGAGGCCAAAAGCGCTCCCGAAGCCTTCCCATGTTCGGCGGCCGAACTTCACTTTCGGCGGCCGAACCTGGCAAACGCCTCCTTGGTCTTTTCTTTTCAAAACTCAATTCTTTTTCATTAAAACCATGAAATCAGTAAAAACCTTTTAGAAAACACATTTTACCCCTCTAGAAACCTCTGGCATATTCAGAATTCTAGATTCCAACGGAGATTCCGCCGGAAGGTAGAGATTCCGATGCCGGAATCTAGCCGGGTATTACAGTTGAGCCTTTGGACAATCTCGAAAAATGTGGAGAGTATCTTCTACTACTGCTCCACATAAGATACAACTCCAATCCTGGGAAAAATCCCGCTTCTATCTTTCTATATTGATCATAAGTTTTCCATGCATTAAAATTCAAACTAAACACCGAATACATTGAGAAATTGGGACTCTCCAAATCATTTTCCAAACCGAATTAGAAGCGAAGGAGGAAGTATCGAACAACAAGTCATATGCCGTTCTGACAGTAAACTCACCATTATGCGTGAACTTCTAGGCCATTTGATCTATAGCACATACACCGACTATAAAAAACTTGCCTTCCACCAACTTATATCTCTCACCAGACAGATAAGTGTGATTTTATTCCAATTTCAATCATCATTGTTCCAATATTGAGCGACCACAGCTTGTTCATATGAACTTGGAAGGGCCTTGATTAAAAACTCCCAATGAGGCCCATTCCCAACTTAGTTATCATTTCAGAAGGGTGTACTTATGCCATTATCTACAGCCATATATAGACCTTTTTGCAATAATGCAGACCTGTTAACAATACCTCTCCAAACAAAAGAGTTAATAGGCGCAACTACATGACCTACACAAAAATGCCACCGTCAACCATCTCCCTCTCCTTGATTGAAGCGAACATTGGAGCCCCCAAAGAGAAAATCTCAAATCTATAAAGAAAAGAATACACAAACCCAAAAATAGAGAGGAAAAAATATTGGTATATCAAAAAAGCTTCCATACAAGGATCATTGTCAACCCAAAGAAAAAACAGCTCCACCTGACAGTGGAGAGGTGACCCACGCCTGACCAAAGGAAGGTTTCCTTCCATCAAATGGGACAAAAAGAAACCTCCAAGCAAGAAACAGAACTAATGTAACCTAGAAAACAAAGAGGTGAAATTCTCACAGAGAAAATCTCCTCAAACAAAATTGTTACTCATATGAAAAAGTAAGATTTCATATCATATTACTATTAGTTTTCTAATAAAATATAAATTAAAATAAATTAAAATTTTAGTTTTCTCAATTTATTTTTTTAACGTGAAAAAAAAAGAGATTTTAAACTTTTATACCTAAATATTTTTACGGGTAAAGATAAAAAAGAATTTAATAACACAAATTTATTTGAGATTTTTTCTTTTTGTTTTTTCACTTTCTTATATTTATGCGTAGTTGTTGGTATTTTCAAATGCTCGAAGAATATAATTTGAAAAATACAAATACGACATTAAAAGTATTCACCACCTTTATGATCCAACCTTTGTTGTTCTTGTTCTGAGCAGCTATCTCATGATTCATATGTTGTAGTTGGTAAATTTTCATTTATATCTATATACTTTTTAAAAATTCTCATTTTGGCTCCCCAATTTTATAAAAATTGTATATATACTTTTATATTTTTCTTTTTTTTTTGTTAATATATATTTAGCCTTTTAAATTTTTTTTTTTGAACTGGAGCCTTTTAAAATTTTGAAATGCTATTTTAAGCATTAACATCATTTAAATTTTTTTATTATTAGATTTAATTATAATCTTTTTAAATTTAATTTTCAATTGACTTGTGAAATTTTTAAAAATTATAGTTATTTGTAATTTTTAAAATTAAACAGCTTTTTAACTTTTTAAATATGTATATTTTTTACTGCCACTATTATTTTTTACCCTTAATTTAAATGTTTTAATTTCAACCTTACTTTAAATCTATTTTTATAATAGTATTATTTTATATCGATTATTAATTATATTTTAAATAAATTAGTTTCATTTAATAACTATTTATGTTTACTCCCTCCCACCTTTCAATTCTGAATTGGTCCCTCTCCATATGTCTCTTTTTGTCATTGGGCCGTGTAATCGGTCAGTTCGGTTTCGAATCAAACCGAACTGAAAAAATTGAAAATCAAATAGTAGAAATATTAAAAATTGAAAAAATCGATTTATGAAAATATAATCAAACCGAATCGAATTGATAAAAATCGGTTCGGTTACTTCAAACGAAAATCTATAATTTTTTTTTTTATTTTCTACTTCTAATTTCAGTAGAATAATTTAATAAACATTTCATATAAATTTACCAATAAATATTATATGAATACATAATAATAACACTTAAAAAATCCGTATAAATACATGTAAAATTTAAAAGTAGTTTTTCATGTATAAAATCGGTTATTCGGTTTATCGGTTATTTAACACGCTTAAACTGAATAAAAAATCGAATAAACTGAAAAATACTAACCAAACTGAACCGAATATTTTGATTAACCGAATCATTAAACAGAAATTAATCGGTTCGATTCGATTTTTCGGTTCAAACCGATATATGCTCTCCCCTATTTGTCATAATTATGAAATGCATGAGTTGCTAGTCTTAATCTTCCTTTCTAATGCTAAATTATCTTAAATAAAACATATAATATATATTGAAAAATCACACATTCACATAAAATTCATAGTTTCAGCATGTAATAGAATTTTGCTCAATTTGATTCCGGAAAGTCTCTATTAAAACCACAGGAAAGCAACCTCTCTCTTTTTTAATTTTCTTTACAAGAGTTGGAAAAAAAATGTATTAGAAAAGCAGGAGCTTATAATTAATATATATACATTACATTTACATTTTCTGAGCTTGGTTTCATGATTCATATTCAGAACAAGACCAGTGAACTGGTCTTCTTGTAGTAAACTTCATAATTCAAATACTTTTCCAGTGTCTTCCCACTTGTTATGAACCTTCTAGTTATAGTGGCCTATCGACGAAACAAAGTACAAATCTATCAGAATAATGACACTGTTAACTTAACAGAGCCTTCTTCGTATCTAACTCACTTTCCCCATCAAGGTATCCTTCTTTCCCCTTCGCCCATAGCACGAAATACAGACCAGTAAACATTAGCAGCATAGCACCTAGGCTGCAATTCATATAACACTTTGCATATGAGTTTTAAGCATTCAAATATTCAAAAATTAATGCAATGGTTGAGTGCCTTGAAAAATACCTAGTTTAAAAACAACATACCCCTAGCGTAATTGTATGAAATTCTAGTGGATCCCATAATGCATATTGAAATTTCATGTGGATTTTTTTATTACGGATCCATGTAGATTCGTAATATAAATATATAAAATTTTATGAGGATTCACTGTGTTTTTTCATTATAGAGTATATATATCCATACATATGTAACCATAGTGTAAATGTATGAAATTTCAAGCGGATTTCGTCAAATATTTTTACTAATGAATCCAACTTAGATAAGTATTACTGAGTTATTAGTAGAAATAGATAAAAATGAGAGCTCAAGCTCTTATGAAATTTCAAGTGGATTCCGTCAAATATTTTTATTATGAATCGATATGAACAAAACTTAGATAAGTATTATCGAGTTATTAGTAGAAATAGGTAAAGAGTAAAGGGAGCTCTAAGATCCAATGAGAATGAGCTCGCTACCGGAGATTACAGGGTAATTTACGTACCTTCCTATTGCAATGCTTTCGCCGAAGGTAATAACAGAGAGAATAACTGAGATGACTGTTCCAATGGGACTAAACATGGAGACTAGAACTGGTCCTCTCTTCTTCATTGCCCATCCATTGAAGCTCACACATGCTCCAGACAGACCCCCTGACTGTGCATAATCATTTAGTAATATACTTTAGATTTATACATTGCGAAAAGCAAATGAAGGACTGCAGTTCGGACCCAAGAGAAGCCGATTAACTAAAATACATTAATAATTACCAGTAAGGAGTAGCCAATGAGGTCCCCAAATTTCATGAAAGGCCAAGTAATTCTAAAATTGGGATCTTGAAACCACTGAACAATTGCAGTTATAATAACACCAATCAAGGATGTTATAGCACACAGAGACATTGGAGCAGGAAAATCACCCAAAGTAGAAGCCTGCAACAACAGCTTAAACCATTCAATCAATATGCAATTGTTCAATATTCTTCAGATAATGGTTCAACAGAAAACTTAACCTGCAAAACGACATTGGTGGAAAGAACAAAAACAGCAGCCATGAGATAAAAGCAACCGATCATCTTTTGCTTATCAAAAATCACATCCGATGTGGAAACAAGCAGAAAGTTGGCATCTTTTGTTGATTTAGAGCTGTGCAATAAACTCATTAACACGGCTCCTGCTACACACAGAAATGTGCCTACAATCTTCACTTTGCTGTAAACGCAGCTTAGCCTGATTTTCTCTAGCCTGAATAAGTATTGAATATGATCATTAGAGACAAACAAATCTATGGAATTAATAAGTTAGTGGGGAATTAATTCAGATGTTTAATTAATCAGACCCTGCAGTCCAAGCTATAAGGAAAATAAGTGCTGGAGTAAGGTTTGGCATGGCCGTGGCGAGTGCTGGTGAGGTTAGCTTAATCCCTTTTAGGAATAACGATTGACATAAAGTTACCCTGCAAATGAAAATTCATGGGTTAGTTCTGTTAAATAAATAGTAGAAAAGTTGGAGACAGGAGAAATTATACTATTTGAAAACAGAAACTTTTTATATGGATCCGCGTAAAAACCCGTGCATTTTCACTGTGGGTCCCTGTTTAGATAAGTTGTTTTGCCTGGATGGGATATGGATGCATAGAACTTGGTATTTACAAATTCAAATAACAAACGGAAATCATTAGGTGAACTCATGGGGTTCTCTTTCACCGTGATTAAAAAAATTATATATGGAAATAAGAGGGAGGAAAAAACAACAAAAGAAGAAAAGTTCAGCAAGCAAATGTTCTGTTTATATCTATTCCCAGAATTTGAAACTCATGACGAAAATTCACGTAATTCTTTTTTTACAAAAAATGGAAAATCGAAAGCATATATTTTTCTCAAAAGCACAAGGCTTCGAACTACCCAAAAACATTTATTGGATCCCTCTTTACATATAATTAATGAAGTTTGCTTACCCTGCAAAAGAGATCAAAACAAGCTGGATCATCAACCTGAAACTGAGTTCTTTGGGCCATTTCCTCCTGCAAAATGAACATGCATCAATATTTATCATCAACCTCTCATATAATTGAGAGAGAGAGAGAGAGAGACCTTTCAAAATAAACAGCAAGAGGAGAGGTGATGAGGAAGGTGGCAAAAGTAGAGAAGATAACAATGGTAGAAGGTGTAAAGCCAAGAGACATTAGATAGCTCGAGAAAACTGAATTCCCTGCATACACAAATTGTACCCCTATCAAACCTCCAACAATGGCTAAATCTTCAACCATCTCCTTCTTAATGTACCCAACTATTTTTCTTCTCCAACCAAAAACGATCAAGACCCTCAGATCGGATCAATCTTTAAGCCTTTTCCTTAAAAGTTTATTGTTTTTTCTCCTTTTAAAGATCAGAAAAAGCTTCTCTTTCTCCCCTTGTATTCGTCTGCAACAATCTTTTTTCTTACAGAACAAACAGAAAGGAAGCATAGGTGATGAACCCAGATCCCCCAACACCAAAATAAAAAGTGAAAAGAGAGGAGAAACGTCCAGCAACTGCTGTCTTCAGTTGTTGTTGGGGTTGATGTTTTTTTTTTTTTTTTCTCCCTCCCTCTTTTTGTATTAATCGTTTTTAGTACAAAGC
This sequence comes from Manihot esculenta, assembly GCF_001659605.2. Lineage (NCBI taxonomy): Eukaryota > Viridiplantae > Streptophyta > Magnoliopsida > Malpighiales > Euphorbiaceae > Manihot > Manihot esculenta. The sequence goes on from NC_035161.2 coordinate 28,393,527, forward strand.
TATCCTTTCGTGAGACTTCCTTTCTCTACCAGTCTTTCGTTCCCGGTTATTCGCTAGAAAGAAAACATTTGTTGTCCTTTTTTAAGGTAAATTGTTGTGTAGACCTAACCCTTTAACAACCTCTCTCACTAGATTTTCTCGACAATATGAAACTATTTTACTTTTCCTGGATTATTTTTCGCATTTTCTTTTTTTCTTCTCTTTTTCTTAATTTCAGCTTTATTCTTTTTAGATATTGTTGAGAGTAGTTTCATCCCATTATATATTTAAGGGTTGTTTATTTATTCCAAAAGTTGATGTATTTATATCTCTGGAGTACCAAATTATACCTTTAATTCAGGTGTTAATATATGATTAGTTAAATGAGAATATCTTTCATGTAGTAGAGTCAATAAAATAATTATATAAATCAAATGCTGAATAGATTTTACTTATATCCAAATGTACATAATACAATACGTGAATTTTATTTTAGATTATGATAAGACATGCATATTAGACATATATGTTGTATTTGTAAAAAAAAAAAATCTTTACTAAATATATTTTTACACTTAATTAAATTTTCTAAATGAATCAGACACTGCTAATTTTGAAAACATTCTATGATATAATTGAAAGTTAGAGCGTGATCTTTTTTCTCATCAATAAATTTCACTAAATTTTTTCTTCGTCTATGGCACGTGGGCTGCCAAACGGACACGAGAGACTAAGATTCATGGAAGAAGTGATTCATAATAGGCTTGGCTCTCTATGGATTACATCTGGTGTTTAGACTTGTTTGACATTACTTGGGAAAATGTCCAAAAAATTTTCACTCATAAATTTTTTAATAAATATATGCCCTATATTTTAGACATTAAAACAATTAAACCCTACCATTAATTGCCGCGTTAAGTGCTAACCTATGTGGCCTCTGGTTGCAATTGATTTTTTTTTTTTACTTTGCTATTTGTTGGTAAATGAAGCTTTAATTCTAAGAGAACAATTAAAAAAAAAACTTCTTGTCATCATCTCCATACATCAAGTCTTCTTGTTATCGACTCTCTATGACACGACGAAGGCACTAGGCTAAAGGAAGAGAGGGACGACGACTGGCTAGCTAGAGAAAGCAGATGCTAAGTGTGGAGATTGGAGATTAACGTAGTAACGTTTTAGGCAATTCAACATATATCAGTAGTATTAAGCAAGGAAATTCTTACGCTAACTTTCTATTTTATGAAGTAAAGTTTACTTTATCAATAACTACGAACAAATTTTAATCTAAGAGGGAAAGAGAACAAGTACAAACAAAAGTAAAATAAAAACAAAAAAACATAAAAGACACTATTAAGCAATTGCAATTAATCGCTCCATCTCAGAAGATAGGTTCTATCCGTCATGAAGAATCAAAATCACCTTCACTCACTGCTTTAAAGGTTCAGCAGCATTTGATAAACTGACAAAAGTCTTCCAATTGAAAAGCTACAAGGCTTTGCTGCTTCGATCATGCCGATGAAATCACCCACCAAAATGAATTCCTCGTAACAGGTCACCTTGGAACTGATAGACCAATCTCTGAAAAAAAAACAAAGAAATAATAATCAGAGAAAAGATGAGCGAAATGCACTCCATAACTAAAGAGTAATACATGGATAACCGTATTCCAGTATAACTTAACAACAGTACTCCTTTTTTCTGCAATCTTCAGCAATCCTGAGAATGCTTTTAACGATAAATGATTCACGGAACTATATTTTTCCCAATGCCACAAACTTGGTTCTAAAATATTGCATCAACGTCTAGAAGCTACAATTAATGACATTAAACCAGTCATGTGGTCAATGTTATTTAAGTAGTTTTCTGCATAGTTGCATGTCATAACTGTATAGTTGATGACAGGACCCACCTCCAAAAAACAATACACATGTTACCTGCCGTCAACTCCATCTGGAAAAAGGAGCAAAGTTGTGACACCATTATCCATTGCCAAAAAAAAAAATTAGTTCAAGTCCAAATATTTGTAATTCAAGGAAAAAAAATAGATGATTAATTATGCCATAGAGCATTGTCTTAATCTCACTCTATCTCCCTTCTTGCTTTATTTATTGTTTTTATATGTACAAGTGTTAAAATAAGAACTGAGAAGGGTTGCAAATAGAAGTGTCAGGACTTGTAGCATAACAGGGGCCATATGTTTATCTGCTATAAAATTTTATGGATCTTAAAAAAAAGACAAAAAAAAAAGGCAATGCATTAGACCTATGGAATAAATTGCCATTTATTGGGGAGGAAAAAGCCAATGAATTACAATAATCCACTCTTTGGAGACAGGTGAGCCACAAATCACAACAGCATATGCAGTGAAGGGAAACAATTGAATTCACAAATTAAAATTTATTGGGCTCACACATATGACACGAACATTGATTCATATGCAGGGCCATTTTTTTTTAACCAACCAAAATATTCATGCTATAGTGATTCTACGATTGAATAATTTTCCTTGAAAACTTTATAATTACTAATCCAGCAGCATAAAACAACTGCTTCCTAAACAAGTCAGCATGATTAATTAACAATGGTTTAGGAACAAAATCATGACACAACATTATACTTCCATTTCCATGCAGCAAATAAATTCTCTCTTGAAACAAATTACTGATAGCAGAGTAGCGTATGAGCATCTAAGTTAATGCCAAACATTAAAACAGAGGTTGTGATTCTGATGTAACCGGTCATTTTTAAGATTACTAAGAAAGCAACTGTAGTTTCATACTTGATAAAGATGCAGTGGGCCATAATTGACAGTCCCCAGTTTATTTCTTTTCAAATTATGTGCCTGCAGGAACCAAATATTCCAGTCAGATGGTGTTAAACCTCATTAAAGCACTCTCCTCCCTCTGAAGTGCCCCAATTTATTTAACCACGGAACGTGAGCTCACTCAACAAAGAGTGAACCAAATAAGATCTATCAAGGAAAAAACTCGATATAGGATCTCAAGTCCACTGCTAAATTCTGACTCTGGCATTGAAAAGTTTAAGCATAACCTTTAAGCTTGCATTAGCTCAAGGGCCAAGGAACCAAGCACATCACTAATGAAAATTCTAAATTGTCTAAGGGCCAACTCCAAAATCACTTTCAAAACTATCTTCTCTTTCTCTGTCGCTACTCTCATGATTACATCAATCGTAATCTTAATAATTCCACTATCTAATTCGAGTTGCTATGCCAGCAAAATATTCAAATAACCAAAGCAAAAAAAAAATAATAATAAAATCAATCCAACAGAAACAGCCAAAATGAAAAATTTTAAATTAAAAAAAAAGAGCAAATTCAACCACTAATAATCGTAAATTCAAGTGCTTGGAACCATAATACGCAGGAATTCAGAGGTACAGTAGAGGAGAAGCGGTTATCGGGGGGAAAAAGCTACTCACACTCTAAAACAGAGTAGTGATAAATTATTAGAGGCCGGGAGAAGTGCAGCAGAGTGTACCCTGTGAGAGCGCTCGGCAACTCCTCGATGTAGTGCTCAAGCATGACATCATCCTTGACGTCGCCACCGCGCTGTGAAGCGGCAAGAGCGACTGCACGCATCCAAGCTCAGATGGAGTCCTTGAAAATAAAAAAAGTCAATCACATATACGAACTACTAAGTTTATGTAGGAACAGGGATAAGAATACGTATGTGCTTGAGCGTACCTATAAGAGAAAGAGAAGCGGCGAAGGGAAGAGGATGGGGAATGAGGAGAAGAAGAGGGAGAAATGGGAGGTCTGGCGATCGGAGATTTTGAAGCGTTGGATCTGATGGCTGATTTGATCGACGATATGGATGATCTGCACATGAATCTGTAACAAGAAGCGGCCATGCTGATCGGAGATGAGGAAAGAAGGGAAGCAGATCCGGAACTAGAAGTGAGGGTTTAGGGTTTGGTTGCAGATTTCGATTTCGGAGGCAAAGTTGCACGGAGGAGGTTTTGGTAGGGCTGGGCTTTCATGGGTTCGTATGGGATTGGGTTTATAGTGGGCAAAGAGTCCAAATTAGCTCATAAATCATATTAAAGTCTAAAATAAGATCCATTTAATTTTCTTTAATAATTAAATTTTTATTTATTTATAAAAAATAATTTATATTTATAAAATATTTAAAAAAAACATTTATCATAATATAACTTAATTTCTATTTTTAATTTTAATTTTAAAAATAAAATATAATAATCAATTTACATATAAATATTTTAATAAAATCTATAAAATATGAAAAATTATTTTATATTTTTTAAAAAAATTATTTTCTTTAAAATGATTTAATTATTTTTTATTAAAAAATATTTTTCATTAATTAAAATTTTTTTATCTTCTAAACATCAGAAAATATAAAATAAATAAAATTTAAAACTCTAAACTTTATTTAAAAGTAAAATAAAATCTGATAAATGAAATATTACTTTTCTAACTATAAAATATTATTTTTATAATTTTAAAATGTTAAAATTTATTTTTTATTATTAATTTAAATAATTAAAGAATACAAAATCCAAAAATAAAATAATATATAAAATTTAAAATTATACTTTATTATTATAAAAAAATAATTCAATAAATCAAGACTTATCCATAAATAAAGTTTATAGTTTATTTAACAAAAAAAATAAATTGAAGTTATTTAATTTTAATAAAAAAAATCAACTGATTTCAACATTTTTCTGTTTATATCATGTTATACATAAATATAAAGCTATGGAGTGGATTGAACTATTCTAGCATCCTCAATTTGGAAAAAAAATTTGTTAATTATATTTTACTTACGCATATTTTAAACTTTTAAGAACCGAATAATTATATTTTATAAAAAATAAAACTTAAATAGTTAAATTTTTATAAAATTTAGACGTTAAAAATTAATAATAAAAAATTAAAATATTGATAAAATTTTTTTTTCTTATTTCATCAAATGGATTTCACATAATGTGATTTTAAAATGAGACATGCAAAATGGAGAAAAAAATCAAAATTTTACTAGAGATATCTTTTAATAAAAATTATTCCATGCTAAAGTTAGATTTAATAAATTTTAAAATAAAAATTTATTTCATACAAATTGCGAAAAAAATAAAAGGAGGAAAAGGAAATAAGGGGTGGAAGAAGATAGATAGAAGAGGACGTGAGCCGGAAAAGTAGAAGGGTACTCTTTTCCACCTATTTTGTTTTTTTTCAGTGATATATGAAAATATATATCCTAATATTTTTAGGAGCTTATTTTTTAATTAAAAAAATATTATAATTTTTATATATTATTAAATATTGACTTATTTTTTAAGTAAAAGTTAGAGATTAAAATTATATATTCAAAGTATATTATAAAAGAAAAAAATGTTAAACAGTGTTTAGCACAACCATATGAGAGGGTGGTAAGACAGTGTTGTGAGACTAAAATAAATTCTATAAATCAATTTTACATAAATTTGTATATAAATATTTAATTAACTGTTATTTTTATTTAAAATTGGGTTTATATTAAATGAATATTAAATATATTATAAATACCATGTTCCCTCTAAGATGGATAATGATAGTGATATGATTTTACTGGTCCCCCTTCTAGCTGTGACGAATAGCAATTAAGCTTAATTGATAAAAACTGCAAAATTAGACGTGGAAACTTTCTAATATTATCTCAGCAATCGCTTTAAAAAATTAATGATCAAGTCCTCACTCAATATCTTAATCAATACCCTATAATTTAATTATTGTTTTAAATCGCATTTATTTTTTATGTGATTGAAAAATAAATTAAAATATAATTAATCAATTTATAAAAAAAATGAGGTCTCGACCTTCGTGAACTATCACTCTAATACTTAAATCAGTAATTTATTAAATATATAAACAGCAATGAATATATTAAATTTAAAATAAGTGTATAAAAATATATATTTTAATTATGTATGTTTTACTTTTATATTATAAAAATATGAAATTAATTATGAAATTTTTTCGTAAACATTATAAAAATATGAAGTTAATTATTAAATTTTCTGTAAATTCGATTGAATTAAGAGATGTTTCAAATTCTATAAAATATTATCAGTGATTTATTTATATATATATTTTAAATGTGACTCATTTATATGTATACTTTAAACAAATATTATAGCGTATCAATTTTCACATAGATTTTTATAATATATATTTATATTTTAATTAGACTATAGTATAGGAAGTAAATTTCAAAACTTTATTTGACTAAATAAAATGAAAAGAAATCAAAGACCGTGTCACTGAGTTAATAGGTTTTTGTTTTTCGGGTGACATGGTAAATATTTTAATCGAAATTTTCAATTTGTAATTTTTTTAAAAAAGGTTGGAGTTGAAATCTTAATTAGTGCTTCTGAAATTCAAGCTAAAAACAAGAGTGCCTAACAGCGCAAAAAGCACTTCGGAATTAACATATACGAAATTAATGCACTGATTTCATTGTGAAAAAAGCAATTTGTTTTCAGAAACTTATTAGAGAATTTATACCTGAATTAAATTATTTATGATCTATTTAAGATTTAAATTAAATTTGACTTTATCAATATAGCTCAAATTTGTAATCAGTGAGATTTAAGTATGATTCGAACTTTAAGAAAAAAATAAAAAGTAAGATAAAAAAATAAACCTATTTAAACCTTACACTTTGTTTGGATAACTTTATGAGGAAAGGAAAATAAACTGTAGAAAATAAGGAAGTAAAATAAAAGTAATAGCAAAGTTATTTTTCTTCCATTATTGGGATGTTAGGAAAGGAAATACAAAAGTTCCCTTTGGACGTTAGGAAAGGAAACAAGAGAGGGAAGTAACTTTTTGAGTAGTAAAATAACTATTTTATTTATTATAATTATAATAAAAATCAAGAGTAGGTGGTTGATTAGATTTAATTTAAATCGAATAAATTGAATATTAAAATTTTAATATTTATAAAAATTAAACTTTAAATAATTATAAAAAGAAATTAATTTGAATTAAATTCATCGTATTCGATTCAATTTTTAATATATTTTTTTATATTTTATTTTAATATTTTAAATTTTAATTGAAATATTTTAATATTGATTATGATCTAATCTTTTCATATTATTAAAAATAATATATTATTATCATTAATCAATATAGTTTGAATTTATTTTTTTTTCGATCAAAACGAATAAAAAAATAATAAAAATTTAAAAAAATTAAATTAAAAAAATAAAAAATTAAATTAAAAATTTGAATTAATTCAATTCGATCAATTTTTTATTTAAATCAAATAATACTGAATCCTAATAAAAATAAATAATTCTAAGGATAAAAAAAATAATTACTTTTATTTTTCACCTACTCTCTCTAATTCAGATTGAAAGTGAATAATAAATTAATTGATTATTTTCTACCTTTATTTTTTTTCATCCTTATTTTTCTTCATCCAAACAATATAAGGGGAAAACATTTTTTGATTTTCCTTCTTATTTTCCTCCTATCCAAACACAGCATTAATGAATTATTGAACTATATGGCCGTTATTTGATTTAGTTGTGAAGACTGATAGCTAATTATTGTTATTTTAACTAATTTTTAGACTTTATATATTTTTTTTTCAAATATAATCCGATGTTAAGATGCTAATGCAATGGCCATGTTAGCATGGAATGTTAATTCAATTGAAGTAGTTGGTACAATCGAATTATAATTGATCAATCTGCAAAAGAAAAAATATGAGATGTCGGTGTATATAGACAGTCATTTTAATATTTAAGTCAATAAACTAGCAAAATGAGTGAATGTAATTAACTGTTTTGAACTTATATTGATTGTGTAAAAATATGTACATTGATCTCTTCGCATATTAATTTTTATATGGAGTTTATTATCAAATTTTTTGAAAATTTAACTGATAAATAAGAGATTCTGTAATTATAGATATAGTGAGAATTTATTGAATTATAATCGTACGATAATTTTTGTGAATCATCTTGTTTAAAAAAATGTAAGTTTTGGTGAAGAATCAAGTGTATGATGTTTGGGTCTTCCATTAAAAAAGACCACATATCATATTAGTTTATCAAATCTTTTTCATATTATTCTGTCTTACAATGACAACTCATAAATTATTTTCTATGATTATTATATCGCATCAAATATAATCGCAAATTTTAAACTTCACAAGTTAATTGGTAATTTTTTTAATAAAATTTAGAGTAAAAAAAAAAATTTTGATGTTGGGAGTTTTCTTAGTCATTTTCCCATAATGTTTGGCAGGAAAAATTTTCCTCAAAATGAAATTTACTGGTCTTTTCATATTATAAAGATAAATAATTTTTCATGATTAATTTATTATAAATTAACTTTTTTATAAACTTATTTTATTTTATTAATAACTTAGAGATAACAATTTGTCCCAATTTCATCCTATTCTAGCCATTTTCTTAATATTATTTTTTTAACGAATCAAATATAATATTTCTTCAAGATTCATAGAGCTAAATGGTAAAAAGAGATAAAAATTACACTAAAGGTTCAATTCAAACAAAAAAAATATAAAATTCAAAAAATAAAATATATCAAACCGAATGAAATAAAACCAATATAAATAAAATCAAACCAAAACACTAACAATGAAAAACACCGCTCCACCTATTACATACCGCTATCAGAACCAAAGACAGTGCTTATTTATGGGTTGGGTTGATTCTGTATATAAGCTGCTTCTCCTCTTGCTTGTTGCATCCGGCGTTAGTATGGTGATTGTTGCTTGTGGAACTGAGTCTTAAAAAATGTGAATGGATGATTGCAGATCACATCTCCATCCCCTTTATTCGCGTGTACTGATGCGATTTTCAAAGTTATCTGCTTTCGCGATGGTACCATCTCGACTGGCAGTTAGAGTTTCTTTGTTTATGCTCTAGATCTTTGCTTTCGGGGTTTTTATTTGCACGTGTCCCTTTCACTCTCTTTGAGCTCCAATAAGTTATTTTATTGCCTTTTAAGACTAACGTTGATGGAGTTCTCGACAACACCACTTTGATGCTTCATGGCTGTCAGATCGGATCCAAGTCAAGGCTGACTTCTAATGTTGGGCTTTATTTGGTTTTTATTTTCTTGGGCCTAAAAATTTTTATTTGTAATCCGTAGGTTTTTTCGGCCCTCTTCAATAAAATATTAACTTTGGTAAAAAATTATAATTAATTTTAAATAAATTAATATTATTCTTTACTTAAAAAAAAATCCATCAATTCAATTAAAATGAAGAAAAGACTAAAATGTACTTGGATAATTATATATGTCTATATATATGTATATTGTTTTTTTTCAGAAACAGAAAAACCACATCGGAGGACTTCAGAGTGATAGCCAGTCATTCATAATAAAAGGCTTTTGGAAGGGTGAATCAAAATTTAAAAAAAAAAAAAAAAAAAAAAAAAACTTCTCGCCTCTTCTGATAAGTTCCACTCTCGTCTCTCTTCTTCAACAGTGATTCCACAACACCCCCCCCACCCCCCGATTTTTTAGGGTTTTCAAATTAATTTCAGCATTCTCATTATTTACTCATTTGCATCTCTCTGACACTGTTTTTGTTTCAGTCTCTGATTTGAGAAAGTTTGAAAAGGGAGCGAGAGCTCCCTGCATTTTCTGTTTTCTCGGCCGTCGAGTATTGAGGTGCGGTGGTTGCATTTTCACTAAATAAAGGATGATAAAAGGGGCAGGATTGGGAATCTATGGGAGTGGCCAAAGCGTGGAGTTTTAGCGAGATATCGGCGAACCTGGCACTTTTACACCAACAAAACGGTAACCAAAGCCCCAGCAGAATCGCCGGAGGCGAGAGCAAGCATCACCACCACCATCACTACCGCCATCATAGACATAATGACTGGTGGCGGAGGTGGAGATCCCTTGCCACGCAGCAACGCAAGAAGATCCCGTGGTCGCTAGTTTGCGGGTTAATGCTGTTCATTTTGGGATTGATTTCGCTTTTCGCTGGACATGTGGCCTCTGATCTTGAGTGGTACTCTCAAAGATTGGTCACACACAGCTTGGGCCGACTGGTAGACTTTAGGAACTTCTTCTCATTACTGTTCCAAAATCCTTCTTTTTATTTATTTATTTTTTTTTGTAGTGACCTTTTTTAAGTGAAAAAAAGTTAAGATTTGAACTCTTAGTTGACATGTGAAAATAAATATTCGCTTGAGGTATAGTATCTATCATTGCAAATCTGATATTTGCAGGGTGGGAATCGGCGTGAACCGATTGATATATGGAAATCGAAGTACTCTAAGTTCTTCTATGGATGCAGTGAAAGAGGACGTAATTTTGCTCGTAAGTTAACTCATATATAATCACTATTTTCTTTTATTGCTACGGATTATGCAATGGATGCTTGCTCATTTCCCCCCCTCTCTCTTCGTTCTGTTTTGCTGACAACAAAGACATAACTAGAAAGAGAAAATGTTTTTCTTTTGTTTTTCTGCTAAGCAGTAGCTGCTAGACCAAATGTTTCATAGGGAGGTTGTGTAATATGGAGACTAGGGTGACGACAAAGAGTAGCATTATGCTCTTGCTCTCACTTTTTCTCTGCTAGTCTGGGTCTCAAAAAGTCTTTTATATGACTAAGCATGGATGCTATTCTTTTCATCAAGCTATTTATTTGCGACTTCTGTAGTAGGACTGTACAATTAGCCGCATTTGTTGATTATGTAAAATATGAAAATCATCTTCCTAAGCCTACAAATTGCAGAAGCATTATTCATTCAGTGTTTTTTTTTTTTTTTTTAATTTTCATTTGGCCTATTGGATAAAGAATACCACAACTTTATAGATTCACATTTATACCCAAAACTTTTAATTTTGGATCAAAAAGTTCAACTTTCAAATTTGTTGTAATTGTAATAACTTTTTAAATTAATTTTGACCGGATTTAAATTAACTCGGATGGCATACTACATTTCATTATTTTTACCATATAAGTATAAGTTGATTAACTTAAATTAAACTTTACTTAAGACTTTAAGTCACTAATTACCTAAAATCCTCAAATAAGATTTTTATTTAAGAGAATTAAGTATTTCACTTATATAATTTGAGAATTTCATATAATTAAGAGTTTAGGATCTTAACTATCAAGTTGCATATGTGATAAAAATAATGATATGTAGCATACTGTGTAAGTTAATTTAAATATGGTTTAAATTAATTTAAGAAGTTGCTACAATTACAACAAATTCGGAAGTTGGGGATTTTTAATCCAAAATTAAAAATTTTGGCTATAAATGTGAAAAATCGCGAAGTTGTGGTCTTTTTGAGCCAATAAGCCTTTTCATTTTAATGTTGTTTTTCCTGTCTAGTTCTTCTCTTGAGGAATGAGTATATCCCCTTATTTGGTGTTTTGGCATCTGGAATCTGACCTATTCACAATGGTTGGCTAGTTTTGCTCGTGTATATTTGTGATTCGTGAGTACTTCTGTTGCAATAATTTATAATGTGATGTTTGAAGGTTTTACTGTCTTCAAGTTTGCCTGTAGTTTTTTCTTGAGAATAATGGTGATAAAGAATTTTGAGTTTTCCTTGAAAGAGTTGTTGCAATAGAAGAACTATCGAAATTGATATTGGTAACAATGATGGTGCTGATTTGATTTTGTTAAACCTTTATAAGTCCAATTGACCTAAAAAAGCCAAACCTTTGCGAGTTATTGCGATTTTATCCCAATGTTTTAATTTTAGCAATTTTAGCCAAAATTAAAAGTTTTGCAAAAATTTTATTCTTGATTTGGGGGGCATGTGTCATTACTAACTTTTATTGTTAAAAGTGGGTCCCATCAGGACACATAAGCAGACCTTGGTTACTTATTAACCATAAGATACATAGGTAATTTCCATTATGGTTAAAAGAAATTCTAAATTAAAACAGTTGAAACCAAAGGTATTTTGACTTCACTGCTGATGTTTCCTTTCCCCAACAACTGCTGCTGGTGATGATTCAATCTTCTGCAATGTGTGCGCCGAGGTTATTAGGGTAGAGAGAAATATAGAGACTGAGGCAAGTATAAATCAGATTTAAGAATCAGCAGCCACGCCCTCTCCTCCTAAACAGTTAAAACAGACAATTTTCTTCCCTTCCTTTCCTTTTCTTTTCTTTTCTTATCTCTCTTAATTAATTTGTAATCACAGCTGCCATGATTTTCCCTGCAATCAATCATCCAAGGTTTAGCGGTCCCCAATCAGATGTGAACACATCACGTTCAATGCACAGGAGAACACCAGAGATCACCAATCTCTTCTGCATGAATATTTTTTTTTTCTTCTTTTTTTTCCCTACCATATTCTTGATAATAATGACAGTTTATTAATTACCATTCTTGAAAGAACTCACTGTAAAAATGAGTTAAACTTGAGAAGAAGCTGTTCTTTCTCAGCAGGAGCAGTGGGGTCAGTTGCTGAATTTTCCATCTTGAGATTTTGTTGGTGATACACTTGCCTTGGTCTTTCTATTTCTCTCTTCAGTACTATCCTCGCAACTTGGTTGTGTGCGAGGTTATTACGGTAGAGAAAGATCTGAAATTTGATTACAATTGAATTTTCCATCTTGAGATTTTGTAAAACTTTCAATTTTGGCGTAAATTGCCAAGATTGAAACGTAAGGATAAAATAGCAACACCTCCCAAAGGTTTGGCTTTTTCAAGTCAATTGGCCTTTTTATAAACATGGCTGCTGCTTCAGTTTTTTGTGGTCAGAGACATTTTCTATTCATTGCATCATCTGAGCTGGTAACTTCTTTTTTTTTTTTCTTTTAATTTATTTTATGAGATATTGTTCTCTATAGGCTTTATTTAAGGGTAGGGAAAAAAATGCATGTTTATACCCATTTGGGTTTTGTTTTCCTTTTTTCTTATTTTTATTTATTTATGTCTTATCTTGAGCAAGATATGAGTTTAAATTCATGGATGGAAATCTAACACTTGTAATTTCTCCATCTAGCTGCCAAACGTGAGCAGTCATCAAATGGCTATTTGCTTATTGCGGCAAGTGGAGGGCTGAACCAACAAAGAACAGGAGTAAGTGAAACTTAATTTGGTGGAAGCATTTGTGTATGAATTAGTGATATTAGATGCAGAATCAGTGCTATTAAATGCAGTTATGTACATGTCATCTGTACTCATTATGTTTGTTTGGACCAAGAACAAGCTTTACTAGTGTTAGTCTGATTAAAGAAGGTTTCTGTGGGATTTTGACTTCTGGTCTTCTTATTATTTTCACGGAAAGATAAATGCATCCTGCTTCCTGAAAATAACAATCACCTTCTGGACTCAGATAATTGATGCTGTAGTTGTTGCACGGATTCTTAATGCTACATTAGTTGTGCCAGAGTTGGATCACCACTCCTATTGGAAAGATGATAGGTAAGTTGATATTTTTTTGGTCAATTGGCAGTAATATTTAATTTGAATTATCTTCTTTTCTTTTCACATTTGCCTGATTTATGGATTCTTCTTAAATGTTATGTTACCTTGCATGCAGTGACTTCGTCAACATTTTCGATGTTAATTGGTTCATTTCCTACCTTGCAAAAGATGTGACCATTGTCAAAAGAGTTCCTGATAAAGTCATGCGATCAATGGAAAAACCTCCATATACAATGCGTGTTCCAAGAAAATCACCCTCTGAATATTATCTAGATCAAGTTCTGCCTATACTATTAAGGAGACGAGTAAGACAATTTGCATACTCGGTGATGTTTTCTTTTTATTTCTAACCGCATTCTGTTTGCTGTCATTTTTGGTGTCCATACTTGGTTTTCTTTTAATTTATGACAGGCCGAGTCCTTTTATTGATTTTGTTCCTAGTTTGCAGTCAGTCAATTAACTATGTATTTCACAGGTTGTGCAATTGACCAAGTTCGATTACAGGCTTGCAAATGACCTTGATGATGAAAATCTTCAAAAGTTGCGTTGCCAAGTTAATTATCATGCTTTAAGATTTGCAAAACCCATACAAGATATTGGTCAAAGACTTGTTATGAAAATGAGAAAGATGGCAAAACGATTTATTGCAATTCACTTGAGGTATGTCTTTCATTTAAATTGTAATTGATTATTGATAAGAAAATAGACTTGGATCTTTAAGGGGAAAGATTGTACAAGTCTTTATAAAAGTAAATTATCCTTGCATTTAATTAAGTAGGATACTTAACACACTCCCTTCACGCATAGGGCTAACACTTGAAGCGTAAAACACTTATAGGAGGCCCAACATTGGTTAGAGAGGTCTAAACTAATACCATGTTAAGAGAATGAACCCAAGCTTAACTCACTCCCAAAAGCTAACTTAAGAAGGGACTGTCTAATTCTTTACAAGGGACACATCAGCTGCATACTTAGCTGATGTGTTATACTTAACAGTAACAATGATTAATGTTTAAAAGTTAATTTAATTGCCAAAAGATGTATGTTTTTTATTACAATGTTAGCTTTGTGTTGAATTCATGTCTATTGCTGTAACATTCAGGGATTATTTTGATGTATCTTTTCGTCTTAAAATTAAGAAGTTTAGTATTGAGAAAATTTAATTAGGATGTAATATTTTAATTGTTTAGGAATCTTATTATGTAGAATTTCCTAGTTAGTGTTTGTAGTGGGTTAATATTTTCTTACTCTGGGATTGCTAATACTAGTGCTATTAGGACTAATTATTATACTATAAATACTAAACCAGTAAACTGACACTAATTAGGAGAAGAACCACAACAAACACTTGGAGGAAGGAAAAAAGAGTGAACTATTAAATTCAATTAGTTCTCAATTGTTTAGCATCAATAACCATAGATCTATCAAAATGCCAGATGATGTGTGTTTTTATAGTATGACAACTAGTCCTATTACTACTAAGATTAGGAATCCCAAAAGAAAAAAAATACTAAATCGATACTGGTTAGGAATATAAAACCAAGACCAATTAGAAATTCTACACAATAAAGTTTCTAGATAAATAAAATACTATTCCTAATTATTTTTTAAATAATAGAAACCTAAAACTTCTAAATTTTAAGATGAAAAATTATATCAAAACGTTCTTTAACTGCATCATCTTCAAGCTTTACATTCTTAGGAAGGACATTTTTCATACCCTAGGTTGTGTAATTCTTTCACTGTTTCAGCCGAAAGTAAATGGAATCATACTTTTCTTGAATGTGAATCCCATGATATCAAAACATTTTAACAGTCTCTTCCTTGTGTTGGATGCTTATTCTCATAATATGAAGTTGTGGAATCTAGTAATGAGAATGTGGGCTCCGATCTACGTTTATACCTTCTCTCTTATCCATTAAACATCTAGGGGATGTGAAAAATTTTGAGAGGAATTTTTTATTCTATTCCAATTGAATTGATCTTTACAAGGTTTGAGTATTATACACAAGAAATCAATATAAATTAAAAATATTTATAATAAGAATAAAATTTCTATAATCAAGCCTAATTAGGGTCCCAAAGATCTTAATGGCAAGCCTAATTAGGATCCCAAAAATCTGGATCCACCTAATTAGGAACCTTTTATGTTGGTCAACGCTCCCCTCTTAAGTTGGTGCATAGATATTACACATGCCCAACTTGCAAACCTAGTGTGATAGATCTTGTTGCTGAGCCCTTTGATAAACACATCAGCTAGTTGTTCATCGGAGGAGTTATTTCACTTTATTGTCCATCAATTTCTATGTGCTTCGTTCGATTGTTAAATCGGATTGTGAGCTATACTGATAGCATCTTTATTGTCACAATACAAGAGTTTGTCCCTCTCTAACAATTTCAATTCCTCTAACAATTTCTGTAACCATAGGAATTCACAAACACTTTGTGCCGTTGCTCTATATTTTGTCTCAGCTTTTGATCGAGCAACAACACTTTGTTTTTTGCTTCTCCAAGTGGCAAGGTTTCCTCCTACAAGTGTGCGGTAACCACTAGTCGACTTCTTATCATCAAAGGATCCAGTCCAATCTGCATTTGTGTATGCGGAGATGACCGTGTTTAGAGAATAGGAGACTTTTTCCAAGAGCAGATTTCAAGTATCGCAAAATGCGGAAAACAACTTGCATGTGACTCACAAGGATCGTGCATAAATTGACTGTCTAAGCTGACTGACTGCATATGCTATGTCTAGTCGAGTATGCGAAAGATAAATCAGATTGCTTACCAACCTCTTTGATATTTGCCAATATTCACTAATTTACCTATTCACTAATTTACCAATTCCTGCTTGTAGTTTGTGATTGCTCTTAATGGGAGTTTGTACTGGTTTGCAACCTAATATACCAGTTTCATTCAATAGATCCAAAATATATTTCCTCGATCCGGCAATCTCGATTCTCAAAAAATATTGAAGTTTTTCTAAATCTTTAATTTCAAACTCATGAGCCAAAATCTTTTTCAGCTGACTCATCTCTTTAGTGTCATTCCCTGTTATTACTATGTCATCAATATAGATTATGAGAAGGGATCCCCTGTCATTACTATGTCATCAACATAGATTATGAGAAGAGTAATTTTGCGCTTGTGATGTCTGATAAATAGAGTATGGTCAGTATTATTCTGTTGATAGCCAAAGGAATTCATAACTTTGTTGAATCTATCAAATCAAGCTCTAAGTGACTGCTTCAATTCATACAAAGCCTTTTTTAATATGTACACCTTTTCTTGTATTTTTTCATCAGCAAATCCAGGAGAGATTTTCATATACACTTCCTTCTCCAAGTCTACGTGGAGGAATGCATTTTTCACATCAAATTGTTATAGGTTCCCGTCAAGATTGACAGTACTCTGATTGAGCTTATTTTAGCAATAAGGCAAATGTCTCCTGGTGCAAATGTCTCTTGGTAATCCATTCTATAGATTTGAGTGTATCTCTTGACAACTAGTCTAGTCTTGAATTTTTCAATTGATCCATCTGCTTTGTGTTTCGCAGTGAATATCCATTTACGGTCAACTAGTTTTTTTTTTTTTTTTTTTTTTTTTTTTTTTTTTTTTTTTCAGATGGAAGAGACATTAACTCTTAGGTCACATTTTTAGCCAAGACTTTCATTTCTTCAATCATTGCTTCATTCCAATTAGAATCTTTGAGAGCTTCCTTCCATAGACATAGAGGAAATAGATAAGGCAAAGACTCTATAGGATGGAGACAAAGCATCATAAGAGAACAAGTTAGAAATAGAGGTCTTTGTGCAAGACCTAACTTCTTTTCTTTGAGCAATTGGTTTATTTAGATCATCAATGGGCTCAGAGTTTAGGAATGACTCACCGGATGGAGAAGAGAAAGATTCATGACACTGAGTAGGCTGCACAATAGCTTCTTCTGCTTCTGTTGTGTCTCTTCTTGAGTATTTCCTTAAATTTAATTTATCCAAATATCTAATTATTATCTTTTCCTGATCACTATTAGTCTCTCCTTGTATAGTAGTCTCCTCTAGAGTAAAACGCTTTATAACTAAAACGCTTTAAAGTTATAGGACTAGAAATCACTTTTTCTCTCTCGTTCTTCTTCCTTTGAAGAGGTGATGGAGTAGTAATGAAGTAAGGTTGTCTCTCAGTCTCTCTAAACGTAACATTCATACTGATAAAATATTTTCAAGATAGAGGGTAGTAACATTTGTAACTATCCTGTATGGGAGAGCACTCAACAAACACACATTTAAGAGCACTCGGATTGAGCTTTCCACCTGTCTTAGTATGAACAAAACACATGTATGCAAACAACTTTGGTGGAATAGCAACCCCATTTTGGCACTAATGTAAGGACAATTAGTTTGATGCAGTATCCCATTAGACTCCAAATAAGCAGAAAAATATCCATCCATGTACTTTGTGTTATTATCAGTTCTCAAAACTTTTATTTAGTGTCAAATTGAGTATAAACCATCTTGTGAAAAGATTGAAAATAAAAAAACACATCACTCTTTGCCTTTATTAAATAAACCTAAATCATATGAGTGCAACAATCAATAAAAATAACAAACAACGATTACTAGATAGTGAGACTGTTTGAGGAGGTCTCCAAACGTCAGAATGGATGGTCATAAAAGAGATCGTACTCCTATTATTACCGGAGGGATAAGAGGTTCTTATATGCTTGGCATACTCACAAGCATTACAAATCAAAGAACCACATTGAGTCTTGAAAAATAAACAAAGATAAAGATCAAATTTCTCTAAAACAAAGAAGGATGGATGTCTTAACCGTCGATGCCACTGTATAATTTTCTAGTTGACATTCTAATTTCTTTCAAAAAGAGCCTGAAGTGAATTTAAATCTATATTCCCTTCTAATATATATAAGCCATCGTGCAGGCTACCATAACCAATCCTCTTTCCAGTTTGAAGGTTATGAGTAACACAATAATCAGAAAAAAATTCAATTTTAGAGTTAAAGGGATTTGGTGGAAGTACTGACGGATAAAAGATTAATAAGAAAGTGAGGAACATGGAGAACAGATGATAGCTTAATATTGGAAGAATAAACAATCGATCCGGATTCAGAGACAAGAATAAAGGAGTCATTTGTAGACACAAAAAGTAATTAAGGAAGTTTTTAGAGTAACATGTCATGTGTCTATTTGCACCAAAATCAATAATCCATGGAGCAGGACCAAAAACACTACATCACCTCCATTAGTGCCTTTCTTATTTGACATTTTAAAGGTAAAAAGGCGCCAGCAACACAAAGAGACAGAAATGATCTAAGTTACTGTTAAAATACCTTGAAAAACCCAAAGGAGAATCCGATCACGGAACAGGGCTGGTTAGAGACGCGACATGCTGGAAAGAGGGCCAATAAGGAGCGTTGACGGGAAAGGATGCTGGAGGAAGGCTCATGCGCCGGCGCGTGGAAGGAGATGTGGAAGCTGTGGCGGGATGTGAGGATATGCTCATGTTCAAACCGGTGTCGCGTGTCGCCTGTTGGTATCGGATTCAAAGGATTAGTGCAAAGTTCAAGGCAACATCAGAACATTCCTTTGAAAACCAATAAGAAGAATTTATTCGAGGGGGAATTTAGCCGGGGATCGGCTGGAAATTTGATAGGCTTTCCTTCGGTACAGGTGGTGTCGAACAACCCCTCGATATAGTCGCCTAGAAGCTTAACCTATTAGTTAGCCCTAACTTTTTGTGACAGATTTGAAACTTATGTCAATTAAAGTAGCAAGACTCTGATATCGTGAAAAATTTTGGAAGAAATTTTTTATTCTATTCCAATTGAATTGATCTTTACAAAGTTTGAGTATTGTTATACAAAGAATCAATATAAATTAGAAATATTTACAATAAGAATAAAATCTCTATAATTAAGCCCTGTAATTAAGTCTAATTAGGATTCCAAAGATCTGAATGGCAAGTCTAATTAGGATCCTAAAGATCTTAATCCTCCTAATTAGGAACTTTTGATGTTGATCAACAGGATGCATACTATAGGTTTGCTATAGTACTTTGTTTTCTTCATTAAGTGTAGTTTAATGTGTTTGGGTTATATTATCTCAATATATTTGTAATTCATTAAGAACGTGCATTTCATATGTAACGTACACAAAATTACATGTATGAATATTTGTTTGAACTTTCGCTCGCATGTTTTGATTTTCTTTTGTATTCCAACTCCTATGGATCACAGGTTTGAACCTGATATGCTTGCATTCTCTGGATGTTATTATGGTGGGGGTGAAAAGGAGAAATTTGAGCTTGGTGAAATAAGAAAGAGATGGAAAACGTTACCAGTGAGATTGCTGTCCTTTATGACGTTGACTTTTAAGTTATTATGACTTGCATAAGAACTACACAAGAATTAAGAACTCTTAAATGATCATGCTGTGTGCATTTGCTTTGAATGCCACATGTCATAATTCTCTTCCAGCTGGCAGGAGAAATGCTTATTGAGATGGATTCCAAGAATTAATTCTGCCTGTAATTCTACATAAATTTTGTGCTTGTGCATGATTGTTCAGGACTTGAGTGCAAAGGAAGAGCGAGCTAGAGGGAAATGCCCGCTTACCCCTTATGAAGTGGGATTAATGCTGCGTGCTCTTGGATTTACTAATGACACATATATCTATGTTGCATCTGGAGAAATATATGGTGGAGAAGATACCCTGCGGCCACTTAGAGAACTCTTCCCAAACTTCTACACAAAGGAGATGCTTGCTAATGAAGAATTGGAACACTTTCTTCCATTTTCTTCCCGCTTGGCAGCCATTGACTACATTGTCTGCGATGAAAGTGATGTTTTTGTCACCAATAATAATGGAAACATGGCCAAGATTCTTGCAGGTCAAAGGTGAGAAATTTGGTTCATTGTTCTCAGTTTTGCTTTATATGGACATTATGAACCAAATTTCAATTTAATAATGAATCTCGATGTTATCATGCAACTCAAATCATAATATTATCGATGTAAACAAATATTGCTAGATTAGTATGTTACTCCAACTCTTCTTATCTTTGGACACTCCTCATTAACTTTTGTTTTTGTATCAATGGATCAAAGGAGGTATGCAGGGCATAAGAGGACCATCAGACCAAATGCGAAGAGGCTCAGTGCATTGTTAATGAAAAGGGATAAGATGGACTGGGATACATTTGCCAAAAAAGTGAAATCATGCCAGAAAGGATTCATGGGGGAGCCGGATGAGATGAAACCTGGACGAGGTGAGTTCCATGAATATCCATCTCCTTGCATCTGTGAGAGGCCATTGGTTGATGAAGGAAGCAACCATGATGAGGATCATCTATTAGAGCAAGTTCCTGTGAAATCCAAGGCAAAAGTACCATCAAAAGTATATGAAGGAGAATAGTGAGAAAAGCATTGGAAAGTCTAAGAACAGAAGCATGGGAAAAGCTTCAATATATTCTAAAGAGATACCTAGGATGATGAAAGCCTTCCATAGGTCAACAGAAGACATAAGCCCAGGATATGGTGGAAGAATTTATTCCATATGGATAAAATTTTCTGAGATAATTATGGCTATACCAACCCTCGGATGTGGTGAAATTTTTACACTCAAATACGGTGAATGAGTTCTGTTCAGTTTCTCTGGCTGGATCAATGTAGAGAAGGAAGGATCTTTGGTGAGTTGCAATTGTTCATAAAATAGTTTTGCTAGGTACATTGTTTTAGGTAAACAAAAGTTAAACGCTGGCTCTTTTTTTTTTTCTCTTCCACGCTGTGGTTTCAATTCGGATGTGGCGACTGTAATGCTAACGTCGCCAAAAGTTCAATTATTTCCAAGTGTCACATTCTTTTATCTTATTTTTACAAAAATATACTTTCTCACGTTAGACAGGATACGCTCATATTATGCCAATTTTAGGAGGTCCTGTTTTTGCCGCTCCTAAGTTGTACGCCGTCTCTTTTATGCCTCCTCCCCTATTTGAAGTAGGTTTCTCCTTCCTTTTTTGGATGGGTCGTGAAATATTTTGTGTTTCAGAGTACTGTAAGGGAGGTTTAATTTTTAAATATGCTTTTATTGTTTGTATAGATTGTTGCATGCAAGGATTCTTGCAGTAAGGAAAATCTGGAGCCTTCCTGCTTCTATAGCATGTAGATCTGGCAAAGGAGTCTTGGTCATTTTGAGACACTTACAACGACTATTCTGGCTGGAGCTATATTTACTCTCTTCTTGTCGGTTTTGGAAAAGGTAGATCAATGGTTTTTCCTTTGTTTAAGTTCGGTGAAAGACAGAGAAAAGTCATGTCCTGTTGGTGTTATTCTCGCAAGGATCCTTGAAGGCCTGAAAGGCAAGTGAGACGCTGAGAGTCTTACCACCTCCATCTTTTGCTGACGATTGGTAGATCCATGGTTGTTAAAATTGGATTGAATTTATTGGTCGGATCAGTTTAATTAAGAACTGGATCATGGTTTGATTCGGTTTAAATAATAAACCCTCTTTTCAAGAAAATCAGTAAAAATCAAAGTGATCGATATAGAAATCCTGACAATTTTTTGAATCTGGCTGCATTTACTGATCAAAACTCAAAAAGAATGCTCGGGATGAAGCTAAAAGAACTTACCATTTTGCAATAATGTTGTGCTAGTTGTTCCTAATTAAATTTCTTTGTAATTTAAAAAAATATTATTAATAATAATTTATTTCATTAAATGAGATAAATTATTAAGTTATTTTATTTTATTATCTCTTAAAAATTAAAACATACATTAATTTAGTATGTATTAGTTTATATAATTTTAATATAGTTATATTTATTTTTCATTTCTTATTATAAAATTTCAATTTTAAGTTTTTCTTATTAGATACAGTTATATTATTATTTAAAATTATTAAATTTAATTAGATTTATTTTAATAATTATTTATACAAATATATAAAAACATTAATTATAATAAAAACATTATTATTAATTTTATTATATTTGTTCAGTAATATACTGGTTCGATCACGGTTGAACCTTAAACTCTTAATAGTGCTCTCACTAATTCATTGACTGAGCTGAGTTTAAAAACATTGAGTAGATCTATGGATTTCTCTATGGCTTTAGTTTTTTATGGATTTTAGGCCGGTTTTGGATCTCTTTTATTTTGGTGTTGCATGCTAGTCCTTTTTCTAACTTAATTATTTTGAGAAGTTTGGCAGCGCTGCTGCCTTGTATCGCTCTATCTATAGCTAAGGTTTCTATTTTAGGCTTGGGCCTATTTGTAGGGATGGGTTGGACTTAGTTTTCTTTTTAGCCATGACATGTTTATTTTAGATCCCATGTCTCTTTTATGAAGGATAAATTGCACTTTAATTTCTCTAATTTAATAAAATATATATTTTAATTTTTATGCTTTTAAAAGCTTATGATTTAGTTTTTCATATTTAAAAAAATTACAATTTAGTTTATACTGTTAGAATTAGAATTAACTTATCGTTAATTTTTTTAAAAAGAACTAAAATACTCTTAATCTCTATCGCCCGTAGAGAGAAAATATGAGAGATTAAACTGTTAATTTATTGAACATTGCAGAGTTGGTCCAACGTCGCAGCTACCATGAGAAGGTTCAGTATTGATCTGCGACGGACAACGCCACAAGCCTAGTGGTGAAACATGCCTATCTTTGGTAAAGACAGATGTCGTGCGTGGTGATTGCACGTTAAATCTAGTTACTTCGAGATTGCGGGAGATGACTGCTGTCTGATTTTAGTAAATAGTGCATGTCTTCATGATGTCGTTGATTTCAAGGCTTACACGTCCCTTCACCGTAGTGTCACTGTCATCGGTGATACCCGTAAAAGATGATGTTGTCAACTCACGGGATGGATACCCATTATGACAGGCAATGAAACTGAAAGAAATTAGTTTTCTCTCGATTTTCGTTGAGAAAGAAGGCAATGGTTGTCAATGGAAAAGCAAGGGTTGCTCGAGCTTCGATATCCGCTAATACCAAATTAAGCCATGCTTTCGATGGTCGCATGGTGACAGCACAATCGACATGGTCCACCATCGGGTCTGGTCGAGTTTAGTCCCTCTAGTTTTCTCTAATTCTAATGGTGGCAACTAAGATTATTTTGATCATTTTTATGAAAATTGACGACAAGTTAATTTTAATTTTAATGATACAGACTAAATTGTAGTTTTTTCAATTATCAATGATTAAATTGTAGGTTTTTAAAAATAGAGAAATTAAATAGACATTTTATTAAATTAGAGAGATTAAATTGTGATTTACTCTTTATTTAATTGTTTATCTTTGAAAAAAAAACCTCTGAAAGGAGAATGCTCTGGTAGTTGTTTTATGTTAATAGTGTTTATATTTTTCAGGAGAATTATCCTTAAGTGCTTAAGGTGTTTAAGTATTTGTCAAATCACCTGTATTTTAACAATTACATTAGTCCCTTTGACTAAATTACCCTTTTAAAATTTTGTACTTCTCTACTATCCCACTCATTCTACTCTTCCTCCGCCCTTGTTGCTTTGTCCTCTCCCTCCTCCGTCCTTCAAGGTCTCATTCTTGTTGCCTGTACACTCCCTCTCTTGAAGCTCTCAGAAACTTGAGATAAAAGAATGGCCATAAGGAAAATAAAATAAGAACATATAGCCAATCAAGAAGCAACAGCGCTTCGGCTTTATTAATGCATACAGTGTTGAGGTCTATGATAAAAAAAAAATGGTGTTTGTCTTAGTTTGAGCCCTGAAAAAAATAAATTGTAGTGATTATAAGCTATTTGACTAAGCAAATTATTATGTTTTTTTTATTTAATTTTAAAACTTCACTATATATCTTATTTGATATATTTTCCTTTCAGTAATTTTAATAATAAATGTATTTATGAGTTACTTATTAACAAATATTTTAAAAGCTTATTTATTATTTATAACCATTTTAACCAAACACATAATTTTTATAATTACTCAAAATTTTAAATATTTATAAGTTTCAAATGGTTTATAAACACAATATTTATAAGCTAATTTTTATAAACCAAACAAATCCAGGGTGGTAATTAGAAGGGTTAGGCCGCCCAACCTATTTGGGTGGATGCAGACACATGGCTTGAATGGTAATGAGAGCAAGAGAGATATAACGATTCAGGCGGAGAACAGAGCTGCATGCAAATTGTGGATGAGTTGCATTAAAGAAAATGGAATAAGAGCGAGAAGGGGAAGGGGAAACTGAAAGGAAAATCAAGGCTGGTCCTACAGCAAGGACTAAAGCATAAGTTTAGAAGCAGAACAGCTACTGTAAGAAGCATATGATGAAGGAATTCTTCACAATTATTTTCTCAGCAAATGCAATCTTTTTTTAAGTTGAGTGTTGGACAGCAAAACTTATACGTTTAGTTTTGATGCTCGTCCGATATGATGGATAGATTTCACACGTTTTTGCCGTTCAATTGGTGGAAGCATTTTCAAAAATGAAAAAAAGAAGGGTCTTACCCAAGTCGCTTGCCACTGGAATTAAAACTAAACGTATGTAAGTTGAGAAAGAGTTAATGCGCTTCAAGAAAAGCGATGAATTGAGAGGAAGTAACATAGAAATACAGTGGTGTGGTCAAAATTGTGAATGAACAAGGTTTCATGCGTAAGAGGAAGAAAAGAAAATTTAAATGATCTTTTCATAATGACTTAACGGCCACACATTTAAACTAGAATGGAGGTTTAACTTATTTAACAGAAATAAAAATTGAAGTTTTTTTTTTAATACAATCATCAAACTCTAAAGACCTTAACGCCGACTAAATGAAAATAACAAAAAATAGAAAAGGAAAAACAATAACAAAAATCAAGGACATGTCAACTTGCTTTTGGTGCATGAAGAATGCAGTTCTCTTCTTATTTCTCCCAAATAAAAATATATGAACCAGTGAGAAATTATTATTGATTACGGTAATGACCCAACTAAAATGAAAATTTAAAAAAGGTTTAATTCCAACGGTTGATGGTCATCTGCAAAAGCTTCCTGCAATTTCAACCCAAACAAGATGGAGAATTTTCCATATACAACCTATTAAGGCAAAAAGCCTTATAAAATTAAATCATAATTGTGATAATACACTAAAATTGATATGAACATCTACCAACTAACATCTCATAATTAAACCCAAGGAAGCAAGAATTTCCATTTCTAGCTATCTCCTCTATTCAAGTATACACAAACTACTCAACTGTGTTCCGGTGACCATCCAACTCTTCCCTGCGTCTTTCAACCGTTGTTATTCCCTGCTACAATCAACCAGTCAGTTTTGCTCATGCACAAAACAACATTAATGTGTGAAAGAGAAAATTGAGATCTCACCTCTAGAAGCATTCCTGCTTTTATGGCTTTTATCATGTGATGCAGATGGAATTTTTGAGACCATCAATGAGCTTTGTAGCCCTTCTAATAGCTGTGGACAACACGAACATAAAGCTCGTCAGGACATTATTTGAAAGCATGCAGATGCCAATGCTGAAAACCAGTCAACTATTCAACGCCCAGGATTATATTACGACAGGTTCTCATAAAGCCTCCGCCAAATTGTCCATAATAGTAACAATGAAATAAAAGAAACCATAGGGAATGGCAAGAATCCAATCCTTGTTCTCTCTTTTATTTTTTATGGGTTCATACCTTTCCATCTCCATCCAATAGGTCAATATGCAGGTTAAGTTGTCACCAATATGCATGGATTATAGAAATTGATGCTTTAAGAATATTAAAGGGGAGCTGGACCATGCAATGTCAGATGGAAACCAATGAAACTAGGATAAGTACGTTAAAAGGAAGCAGTATTGAATTAGATTAGCAGAAATCAATCTGCAAAAGGGGACAAGTAGGAAACCATGATGGCCTGTTTAGATGGGAAACATAATCACCACATCCATAAGACTTACCCGCAAAAAAGTCACATCGCGAAAGGCAATAATTTTTTAAAATCTAAGCACTTACTCTTGATGTTGGCTGAATTCTGCGATTAGATCTCCGTGGCTCAACAGGATCAGAAGTTGATTTTGTAGAATTGCCATTCAATGGCTTGTCCTCCTCAATTTTACTCAACTTTCCACCAGCAGGGGCAAGTTTTCCTTTACTCATCCGTTCAGGTTTAGTATTAGACGTGTACATTTTCTTAGAAGAAACACTATCCGATGGAAGAGCAAGTGCAGAAAATAAGACTGGGCCCTCTATCGCCCCATCAGATACAGAAAATGATTGAAAGCCCATCAGGTTCTGCTTTTCTAAAGTGTTTTCACCATGGTTTAAAGAATCCTTGGCCTTTGTAGTATTATATGCAACAGCACCATCATCAGGAGGGGCAACCACAGCGCTCGTGGGGTTGTCCTTCTGAGGAATTGTTCTAACAGAAACATTCTGTGGTTTTGCAGACTTAACAACCTTGGGCTTTGGAATGGCTGTTCGTCTTTCATTTGATTCAGCCTTTGTATTTTTCCATCCCCGGGATCCAGCTCCTTGAGGCATCAAATGCTTTGTTGATTTAACTGAATCATTTGCTTCATTGAGTTGACTACTCCGATCTGCAACGTAATGCTTACTAACTTCCATAAATTTCCTTTTCTTTCCAGGCTTAGGTACACCAAATATTACTCTAGATCCTTGCTTCTGCAATCCAGTCCTTGTCATTCTCATTGAACCAGGCCTGTTCTCAACTTTAGTGCTTTTACCAATGTTGAATAGTTTTTCATCAGCTGATAAATCTAATAATGTTGGATCATCAGATTTATCAGATTCCATTGCATCAATACTTCTTGAGGCCTTACCCTTTCCCTTGGCCTCCACAACAGGGCTACGCACCCTTGGTCGCTTCACTTGTGGGGTATCAACCTGAACACACGTATAGGTTAGTGCAACCAAGCACAAAAAAGTTAACCAGGGAGAAAACAAATGGTAATTAAATGCAAATAATCACCCCATGAGAAGAGTGCCTCTTCTCTCCTGAATTTGACCATTCAATCCATTCCTCATCTTTCCATATGAGAGAAGGCCGAAGTTCCCACGGTTTAAGTACTGCTGTTTCTCCTTGAGCTGCAAGGGCAGAAATTCACCTATGATTATCAACTAAAACAGAAAATTTTGGGTGGTCATTGAACTAGACCATCATTCACACACCTGGAAAATTGACAGTTACCATTGGCTGATCTTTCTTACTCTGTTCAGTTACCACTCCTTCCCACCAGCTGAAAGAATAAAAAAGCAAAATTATCATAGTTATTAAAGGCACCTAGAGTTCCGGAAGCCTAGGTGAGAGGTGCATTGGTGAGCCCGAGTGAGGTCTGGTGCACAAGAAATAACAAATACTACTTGTATCAATAACATATAACAACTAAAATTCCAGCACTAATCTTTTTGAAATTAAAAATAGGTAAATAAATAATAAATAAATATGAGATGTTAGAAAGTGTTAAACCACAAGTTCCTACTAGAAAAGCAATAACCTATAAGACTAGTAATGTAGTTGATGGAAAACCAAATAGAATAAGAGACATTGAGGGGCGAGAAAAGAAAACCAACAAACAAGAGCATCCATAAAGAGATAGGACACAAGACCCAACTATATATGGAGAGACCAAAGAGAGGTAAGAAAAGAAAGAAAAAGGATACAATCAGTAGTGATAGAGTCGAAATAATAACCAAAAAATGGAAGTCAGCTTATGTCAACCAAGCACAGGAAATTTATAAATTGGAAAGTGGAAAGTGAGTCTCCTGATCAAATAACATGATCTTAGCCTATTTCCTTGCAAGAGCTATATCCCATGGTGAGAAACCTCCAACATGAACTAGAAAATCAGCCTTTCTCTAGTAACTAGGGTTTGAAAATTTTGCTACAATATTTCTATGCATTCACTGTACAAGGGGGAAAAATGAAATGCAAAGATACTAGTCCAGAAGGGCGTTTCCATAGTTCCATCAATTTCTTTAAAAGAAAAAAACTTGGGATATGGCTTTGTGCACCATCAAGCAAAGCTAAAGAATTTCATGAATCCCTTCACTCCTCCACTCTCCAAAAGCTAATTAACACCATCATATTAAACTTAGGAACCTTAGTATCATTAACTCTTATCACAACCATACATCAATGATATATACATGCATACCTATCTTGTATCCATGCATCAACTCTATCACCAACAGACCAATTATAGTCCCCAATTGCAGCTCTCCTCCTCTTCCTTGTTCCTTCAAACGGCATGGCAGTATGAGGACGGGCCACACGTATTTTGGGTGCCTCATCCCCTTCACCTTTGAGTGGAACCCACTCCTTTAGCTTTTCTGAGGCTGCCGAATAAAATCAAACAGATAAATAACTGAATTATCAATTTCAATACATGCACACAATAAAAGCAACAAATTCCAATACTATTAGATTCCCCCTTTTTCTATTTTTCTAATCCTCCTTGTATGAGGACAAACTTTAGGGGAAAAGTAGTTGCAACTAAGCAGTGCCAAAATTAATAATGAAATTGACTAGATATATCCTTATACTCTCTCTTCAAAGCACAACAGCTATACACATCTGAGTTGCAGGCAAACATGACAAATACGCTTCACTGAAGACACTACTGGATCCTATCTATATCACAATACTGTAGGAAAATGCCATGGCTAGCTTGTCCTCCACCCTTTCATATTTTTTTCCTCCATCAGCAAGTGAAAATTGCATAACTATGAAGTGTTATAAATCATGGGCCCAGAAGTGTGGTGTATCAAACAGACATGCGTCCATGCTGAACAGGGATTCCCATGACTAAATTGGCTTAGGCCATTTTGGTTCAATTTGCCTTAACTTATATGCTCTTTATTTTTTTTTCACACTTTGCCATCGTTAGACTTGTTCCTACAAGCCATAATCCAACAAAATAATTTGGCAACAATCATAGTTGTTAAAAACTTAAAATCGCCAGTCGACTCATAGAAATTTACCCTTTTTTTTAGGTTTGATTTTTCAAGTTAGAATCACTAAAATGAATCAAACATATGTAAAATCAGAATAAACTAAAATCACAATTCTAAATAGTGAGAACTGAATTTAACAAAATAACACAATTTTACAGGTCTTTGTATATTTGAAATTTTAAAATTTTATATTATAATTTACCAAAAATTGTCATTTTCTTAAACATCATTTCTAGATTTCTTTCAGTTATTAAATATAGCAATAACTATTGTTTATGCAACTGCAATCATCATGCAAGATTATAATCTTTTTATATTAATCAAATATTTCTATTCTTCGCATTTCAATATGTTAAAATTGCAAACTTGGAAATATGCTTTCAAATGTAAAGAGTGTGTGTGTCATAATATTAAATTATTAAATAACTCACCCTCAAATTGTTAACTTGGTGAAGAAAATATTATATCTAAAATTAAATAATTTGAATATTACACTTAACGATATATTAAAAAGATTTTTTTTCTCTTCATAACTTTTATGCTTAAAAAGTATACGAAACTGTTGACCAACATAGAAGATTCCTAATTAGGAGGATTCAAATCTTTGAGATTCTAATTAAACTTGATTTAAGAGATTTTATTCTTATTAAAAATATTCGTAATTTAGGTTATTCTTTGAGTATAAATACTCAAAACTTGTAAAGATCAAGTTAATCAAAATAGCATCAAAAATTCCTCTCAAATTCTACGTGGTATCAGAGCCTTCCACTGATATTGGACCTCCCATGAATGTGTCATGCTCCGGTGTAGTCCTGAGGAGGTGTGTTGAATTCCACATCGTTTGGGAAGGGGTAATGTGCCCCTTATGTGAGCCATGGGAACTACCCCCTTAAACTAACTTTTGAGGTGAGTTAGACCTGATCCAAATTTGACATGGTATTAAAACCAGATTCTTAAATCTGTAGCTTCGGTCTGTCGATTTAAAATTTATTTTACAACAGCTTCTTGGGTCCAAATCTGTCGTCTCTAAATCACCTGTTTAGGGTGAGTTGTTTGTATCACCACCCCCTACTGATCAAAATCGCAACCCGAGATAGGCCTCTTGTCCAATTTCAGCGACAAGACGAAGTGTGTGTAGCCCACACGCGCCTTCCTCTCTTCGCTCCAAAGCCACGTGTCGGAGCGTGTGACCTTTTCCGGCAAGATCCGGCAGCTTCATCTCCTCTTCTAGCATCGATTCAGCTTGGATATTGCAGAATTGGGTGATGTTTTGAGGTTTCGTACTCCGATTAAAGTGATTATCCTTAGTAGCTTTGGATTTGGCTTTGGCAGCTACTGTTTGGATATTCTATCACTTAGAAATTGTCTCTTGATCTACTAATTCCATTGGTACTCTAGTGGTTTTTTCCGGCAGTGATCCTTTCCGGCAGACTCGCCTTCAAGTCGCACCTCTGATCTGCTGGACCCGTGCATTTTTCACCTATGAACAGTAATTCTTTCTTAATAATAATTTTTCACTTTTTTTGATAGAAAAAGAGAGGTGTTTTCTTGAAATGGCAGTAACTTGTGAAGATAATGTAAGGACTTTGATAATGCTTTTGTTTCGTCTCTTGATTCTGCTATATGGATTATTGATTCTGGTGCAAATAGACATATGAAAGACTCCCCTGAAAGCTTCCTTAATTACCTTCCATGTCCACAAAAAGACACTGTCAGAATTGCATATAGTTCTTCCAATCCTGTGTCTAGAACTCGTTCTATTGTTTGTACTCCAAATATCAAACTATCCCCTTGAGCCCTTTAATGATCTAAATAAACCAATTGCTAAAAAAAAATGAATTAGATCTTGCACAAAACACTCTATTTCTAACTCTCTCTTGTGATTCTTTATCTCAATCCTATAGAGCCTTTGCCTTTCTATTTCCTCTGTGTCTATTCTATAGGATTAGAAGGAAGCTCTTACAGATCCTAAGTGGAAATGAGCAATGATTGAAGAGATGAAAACATTGGCAAAAAATGAGACCTAGGAGCTTATCACTCTCCCATCTGAAAAGAAATTTATTGGCTACAAATGAGTGTTCATTGTGAAACACAAAGCAGATAGATCAATAGAAAGATTCAAGGCTAGACTAGTGGTCAAGGGATACACTCAAACCTATGGAGCGAATTACCAAGAGACATTTGTCCATGTTGCCAAAATGACCTCAATTAGAGTATTGCTATCTTGCGCTGTCAACCTTGACCGAGATCTCCATCAACTTAATGTGAAAAAAGCATTTCTCCATGGAGACTTGGAGAAGGAAATATATATGAAAATCCTCCTAGATTTGCAAATGAAAAAAACATAAGATGTGAAAAAAGCATTTCTCTATGGAGACTTGGAGAAGGAAATATATATGAAAATCCTCCTAGATTTGCAAATGAAAAAAACATAAGGAAAAGTGTGCAGGTTAAAGAAGGCCTTGCATGAGTTGAAGCAGTCACCCAGAGCTTAGTTTGATCAATTCAGTAGAGTTATGATTTCCTTCGGCTATTAGTAGAGCAATGTTGACCATACCCTATTTATCAGACATCACAAGGGTAAAATTACTCTCCTTATAGTCTATGTTGATAACATAGTAATGACAGGAGATAATACTGAAAAGATGACTCGACTGAAAAAATTGGCCCAGGAGTTCAAAACTAAAAATCTAGAAAAATTGCAATATTTTCTGAGAATGGAGGTTGCCAAGTCAAAAAAGAGAATCTTTATTTCTCAGAGAAAATACATTCTGGACCTTTTAGAAAAAACCGGTATGTTAGATGGCAAACCAGCAGAAACTTCCATTGAGAGCAATCACAAGCTACACGGAGAAATCGGTGAATCAGTAGATATGGGCAGATATCAGAGATTGGTAGGCAGATTGATTTATCTTTCGCATACTCCACCAGACACAGATATAGTATATGCAGTCAGCTTAGTCAGTCAATTTATGCATGATCCTCGTGAATCTCACATGCAAGCTGTTTTTCGCATTTTGCAATACTTGAAGTCTACTTCTGAAAAAGATCTATTCTCTAAACACGGTCATTTTCGCATACATTCATTCATAGATGCAAATTGGGCTGGATACCTTGATGATAAAAAGACGACTAGTGGTTACTGTACACTTGTGGGAGGAAACCTTGTCGCTTGGAGAAGTAAAAAGCAAAGTGTTGTTACTCGATCAAGTGCTGAGACGAAATATAGAGCAATGGCACAAAGGCGTTTGTGAACTCTTATGATTGCAGAGATTGTAGAAGGAATTGAAATTCTTGGAGAGAGACAAACTCCCCCTGTACTTTGACAACAAAGCTGTCATCAGTATAGTTTACAATCCGGTTCAACATAACCGAATAAAGTACATAGAAATTGATCGATATTTTATTAAAGAGAAGTTAATAAATGGTGTCTTGAGGTTATATCATATAACTTCCGATGACCAGCTAGCTAATGTGTTTACCAAAGGGCTACCTATCAGACCTTGATTTGCAAGTGGGGTATGTGCGATATCAATGCATCAACTTGAGGGGGAGTGTTGACCAACATAAAAGGTTCCTAATTAAAAGGATTAAAATCTTTGGGATTCTAATTAGGTTTGATTTAAGGAATTTTATTCTTATTGTAAATATTTCTAATTTAGTTTGATTCTTTGTATATAAATACTCAAATCTTATAAAAATTAATTTAATCAGAATAAAATAAAAAATTCCTCTCAAAGTCTACAAAAACTCATTTACCTAATTAAATAAATATAACTGTATTTTTTAAAAAGGTAGTTTAAACAAATTGTAAAACCTTAAGATTTAAGCATTTGATCCTACAATATGATTTTACAGCCCTTCCACTGATACTAGGTTGAAAAAGCGAGTTTGACAACCTTGGCAATAATGCAACAATCAGCCAATTTAAGATTCCAGTTTTAGAGGGTATATACAATCAGGACGAAAATCAAATTCCTGCTATGACCACATGGCATTACCCTTAACAGTCATGCATGCAAAGCAGAGTTTCTACACTCATCAGAAGGATTCTCCAAAGATTTTTACATGCACAGATGCCAACATTGCGTTGATCCATTAATCATGCACCTCCACCAGTTTTTCAGTGAAGAAAATATTACCTTCACCAGATGCAAGCTCCGTGTAACTCACATAAGCCTTTCCCTCCTTTAAACTCAAAACTTTGGCTGGGAACCAGGCGGCCTTAAATCCACTCCCATCTTTGAAAACCTTTCAATAATAGTAACAACAAAATAAAAGGCTTAAAATGTTAACACCAGCCAAAAAAAAAAAGAGGAAGAAGAGAAACCAGATAAGACATTAAGAAGGAACAATGTTTCAAATCCACATCAGCACAAAACACAATTTACTGCAATAGAAAGTGAAAAATGCAATTGTGCAAAGTTAGAAATTTCAAACCTCGACAATGGAACTCTCCTTAATGCTATTCTCTTTTAGAGTTTCTCCCTTTCCATACTCATTCTGAACAGTGGAATATATAGCTCCTTTCTCTGATTCAGGGACCACACCGATGGTTTTGGTTAAATCAGAAGCCTTGCGGCCCTTTTGCCCTTTGGCATCCTTTGCAGTGATTGCACAAGAGCCAGAGACACCATCTAATAATCTCCCATGTTCCTCACTAGATACAACTCTAGAAGTAGGTGACTTCCCAATGTCAGAGATCTGATTTCCTTTCTCGTCTGATGCAACCTCTTTTAACTGCCTGGTAGAAGTATCTGGACCTCCACCACTGCCCACGTTCATATTTCCTCCACCTATGTCATTTGATTTAGAAACCAGCTCAGAAGTCACTTGTCCTACTTTCCAATAACCCCCTGGGCCAGCAGCTACAAGCTCACTCAATGATAAAGGATCACCCATAGCTACTATTTTACCAGCTTGAGACACAGCTTCTGCTGCCAACTCAGCAGCTTTTACTATGGCATCCATATTTTCAGCTCGTTTTGATGCAGCCAAAGTGGTTTCAACATTCCTTCTAGCAGCCTCCTTTGCAGCAACAAGAATTGAACTGGAACTGTTTGTTCCATCACCTCCCTGCAAAATAGATGCAGGTGTAGCCTTACCCATAATTTTCATGCCATCAGATAGAGATATTACATTGAGCTGACTAGGGTTGTGGTGACCACAAGAAACTACTGCTTCTTCAGCCATCAGTTTAGCTTGCATTGCAGCATCTGATGCAACCTTGGCAGCTGCAGCTGCCGCCTTTGCAACAGCAGCAGCAGCTGCTATTGCAACAGCTGCAGAAGCTAGCTTGGTTTCAACATCTGGTAACAATCCTGAATTTTTCTGCCTATCTAACTGATCCCATATTTCCTGGCTATGAGTAGCAGCAGAAGCAGCAAGAGCAGCAGCATCCTCTGCCTGCAGCCTAGCCTCCTTTATCTTACCAAGGGTATCCTCGGACGAAATTGCCCTTGTTTCCACATTCTGGACCCCCAACATCAGATCTGAAGATGTAGGAGTTACAGATGTAATAAATTTCTCTGTGGGGGCTTTAGGAAAAAACCCAACAGGAGTTGTGCTGGCAATAGGAGTAGACACCGGATTTGCAACAACAGAAGCAATAATTGGTTCCACATGAGGAGGTGGTAAAACATTCTGTCCAGGATTCTCAGAAACTGAAGTCTTTTTTCTTTTTCTAGGCTTTGGATCAGCAGAAGTTTGATTGGCTGCTGCTGTTACCATTTTCGCATCAAGCACAGAAACACCAGCAGAAGTTGCACTCTGAACCATGGGAACAGTAGGCTTTGCACCAGATGAGTGGGGCACAGATGATTCTTTTACAGGTGTCAATTGAACTGTCTCAGTGATAGGCAATTGCACAGAAAAACGACCACTTGTGTCAAGAGCAGAAGCCTGTGGAGATGCAACCCAAGGGCCGCCAAAAGGAGCCTGAGATAGCCAAGAAGGTCCATGCCCAACAAAATTCCTGATAACAGGACCTTGATGAGGATGCAGAGGAGAAAGTGCTCGTTGATAATCCATAACTGGACTCCTTGGCATGCCACTTGTTTGCAAAGTGTCACCAGGAGTAGGCATGCTCCAAAGTGGTGAAGAGGGAGGTACAATGGGATTCACTATTGTAGCACCCTTGCTGCTGCCACGAACAGCAGGTGAGGAGACCATACTTTGAAGCGCGCTTTGTTTACTTGATTGCTCAGGAGCTCTAGCACCTGTAAATCTCAATTTTGAAACACTTGCTCTGGACCAAACTCAAATCATAACTAATAAGCTTTAAACCAGACAGATACCTGACCGAGATTGCAGAGGCGTCTCAGGGGTAATGAGATGAGACTTTTGACTATGAAGCCTTTCTATACACAAGCGCCATGCCTTCTCCCAAATGCTCCTACTGCCATCTACAGGTCCACAACAGCAGAAAATTCCAACATCAAATGTCAAGGGCCATCAGAGAGAGAGAAAGATAAAGAGGGAGGAAGAAGAACGCTTACCAGGTCCTCCAAATGCAGATATCATATATGCTTCATCAGGAGGTGTTCCTTGTCTGCACGAATAATATCAAACACCGTAGAATCATAATCATAAAACCAGAAATCTTTTTGAAGAAAAAACAATAAGACAAACGCCACCTAATCCCTTATCTTTTCTTTTTTCATCATATTTTGTCTGGGATGGGTGCAGATGGAGGTGCAAGTGTATCACCAAAGACATCCAAAAGCACCTCGATCACATTTATAATGTTAATTTAGCCAGCTCCAACATTATCTATGCTAATGTGTTGTTAGCAACAATATAAAAAAAATAAAAAATAAAAGAATGGAACCCACATCAAAGCTCCATAAACAAAGATCTGAGCACGCAATTGCACTTGCTGTACATCTGTGAAAGGTTGCTGAAACGCTGCAGCTAAAATGGAAGAATTCAAATCCGGCAGACCAGAAGTTGATGTTGCAAGAACAAATGGTGGTTTTACATTACTGGAATCCACATGTCCATGGTGCTGCATCTCACTGGATTGCACAAGTTGAGAAACACCAGATGGGCTCAGGGACACATGGGTTGTTTTGTCTCCTCTTTCTGATCTCACAGATGATGCTACTTTAACAGGATTTCCCTTCTTAGCAGTTTCTTTTGCTGTTGCCTTACCTGAAGCACGTCTTGTTTTACGCTCAGAGCTACCTTTTGAAGCACCACGTGCAACAGCTACATCAGGAACCTTTGGACTTCCATGAGTAATACCTTGAGCAATTTTGGGATCTAATTGGCCAAAACCAGAACTCGAAGTAGATCCATCCACAATCTTTAGAAAGGACAGAAAGGAAAACAAATTAGTACAGGATCATATTGATTGTTAGGTGTTATCTCACAGTACATATACCTACAGATTACAGTTGACACAGAAAGGACATATATCAGAAAACATAAGTAATCTAAGTATGAAAGTTATAGGATCAGGGTAAACATGATAAACTCACCGGGGATGCTTTGCCACCTTCTGTATTTGAAAAGGGCCGCCATTTCTGGGAATCCCTCCGAGGCAAATCTGCCATTGGACTGACCTCAAAGGTAAAACTATTCTCATCTTTAGAGGCATCATGTTGACTTGGAGGATCCTTAGAAGCAGACTGTATTTTGGTGACATCACCATCAGTTACCTCAGAAACTGAAACACTCTGATCTGACGATCTTTGGAGTTCCTCCTTGTTACTCTCATCACGAGAAAGGTCAGTAGTTCTAATAACAGTAGGGGAACCACCAGCTGCCTTGTCAAGATCAGCACTACTTCCATGTTCTACTGCACAAAGCATATCTTGGGATTCAGAAAATACAGAAGAGAAGGCATCCTCCTGAATTTCATAGTAATTAAAACATATACAAACTAAGATGGCAAACAGAAATAACAGTAAATGTAAATCTTAACCAACAAATGATATTAACTGGTCTACCATTAGAGCTTTGAACAGCAGGTTGCTGAAAACTATTATCTCTAGGTACCACGGCACTATGCTCCTCCTGTCCTTTCTGATTACTATCCGGGCAAGACTCCTTTAAGGCCGAGGGTCCAAGCATCTCACTGTCTACAGTTGGTTCTGTATAAAAGCAGAAGTTCAAATGACAAAAATACACCAACTTTCAGTATGAGAAATGACAAAATATCTCGCAAATAGAAAAAGGGAAAAAGAAACCCATTGTTAAAATTTCAAACATGAATGCATTAATCCAATATCTATATTCCATATATAACTAAAAAGGTTCAAAAAGGTTCAACTGCATGTTGAATTAGCAAAAAAGGCCAATTTAATCCAACCTGAAGCATCTGATTACTGGTTTTTCTATTGAACAGAAAAAGACAACAATTGCAATGTTTTCTACGTTTGAACACTAAATTTCACAAAAGAATAGTTCACACACACACACACACAGCCAAAAAAAAAAAGAAACAAAAAACTATCAACACATAAAACAAGAGAGAGAGCGCTCATGTACAATCAAATTGCAAGCTGAGGTTACACAGTTGGCATTACTGGCACACAGCCTTATGAATAAGCTACAGAGAAAACTAGACAACTAGAATTAGCACTAGCACACCAAGCTCCATATGTTAAGGAATTACATGTAATTCCAAGAATAACAAAAAATAATTAATTCACAAGTCTTCATGCACTTGTTATGCAGATTACAGATGCTCACCTGAAACATTTCTAGCTTTCTTGTCATCATTTTCTTCTACTAGTGCTTCAATGCTATCTCCCTCGTTTGCAGTTGAATCACAAGGAGCTGGACACAATTCTTTATCCTTAGTGCAGTCCTGGCTGACCTTTTCAATTACTACATCAAGAGGTTCTATTTGTCTTTCTGTTTTACAAGCATTCTCCGCTGCCACAGAATTATCAACTGGCTCACACATCATCTGCTCAGCAGCAGTAGACAATTCTTGCTCAGGTTCAGAAACAGTTGTTACTTGATAAGATGCCTTATGATCAGATAAACTTGCTTCGGAAGAAATCTTGGCAACATTTTCGTCCTCTCTATCTGAGCAAGCAAGCACCAGAGGTAAATATGATACGTTAACATCCTTGTGATCAATAACCGCATCTGTACTATTGCCATTCTTGGAAGACTCAGGTACATCATCCAGTGTATTACAGGACAAATCAGCACTTTTGGAGGTGAAATCTAAAGCTGCAAAAGATAAGAGAAAAAGAGTTCCACAATAACTCAATTGTGCAAGCTTCATGGCTAAGAGTCAGCAAAGTAAGAATTCAACATTTACCTGATTCGTTTCCAGCAGTAGATTCTGATTGAGGTTTAGAAACTAGCAACTCATTTTCTGTGCTACTGCTACCCTCAGATGTCCCAACCTCTTTATCGGTTATTTTATTGCTTTCACTAACATCAGCTTCCAAATGCATGCTCTCTTTTTGCTCAGTAACAGGAACATCTTTATCACATTTGTCAACATCACATTGTTTGGGGACCTCATTTTCTTCACACATTTGCATGCAGTCAACAATTGCAGGTAATGAAACATGGCACTCAGCATGTGTCTCATTAATGAACTCAGCCGAATAACAGACTTCAGGCAAACTATAATTAACAGCTGCATGGCCACTGCTTTCATCCACTTTATCTTCAGCGCATATAATGTCGGATGGATCTGACTTCTCAATTTCATGCCTTTCAACTGTAGTATTTCCTTCAACCACCAAGAGTGGCACTACAGAATGTACATGCATTTCTAAGCCAGAATCCTCCTTGGGTGTTACATTAGGTTCTTCCACATTGCCCATGTTATTTTCAATTTCAGTTGCTTCTTCCATAGATTCCTCTGAGGTCATGCAAAGAGGATTGTTCAAATGAGAAGTGTCCCTTTCATCCACTTCTGCATTCAAAACCAGAGCATGCATTTGAAGTCCTTGACTTAACACACCCCCTTCCTCCAGGTGCTCACGCATATCTGTTCCTGAAACATCTTCATTTTTATCAGCAACCTCATTTATATGATTTGACAAACCTTCATTAATCAATCCATCATTGCTCGTAATGATGACTTCTGCAGTAGCAAATGTATTATTAGTTTGTTTCACAGGAGAAGAACCTTCTTGTGTCCGGTTATCAAAAGATTCATTAATAACAGTATCGACTTCCTTTTCATTCACATCATTACATTTATCATCACTGAAATGACTCCCCTCAGCACTGGCTAACCTGACCTCTACACTAATAGCAGTTAGGTCACCTAAACATGGATCACCAGATGCATTGGCTTGATGAATCTGTGAACTATCCTCAACCTGAGGCTGCTGTCCGCCATCATCATTTAACACAGAAAATTTTTCTGGAATTTCACCTGGCTGTAAAGTGGGCTGTAAACTTGTAATACCTACCACTCTAGCTGGTATACTAGTATCCTGTTTTGAGCTGGGCTCCATTTGTTTTACTATGCAACCCAGTTCATCACAGCCATCTGATTCCTTCGTATTAATTTGTGCAGGAATATGTTCTTCCAGGCCAACAGATTTTAATAACATCTCAACAGATTCTGAGGAGGTTGCCTCAGACCAGACATTGTTGCACCTTGAAATTGAGCAAGACTCTGCAGCACCTGGACTGAACTGTATCCCACTACTACCCCGAGAGAAATCTTCAATCCACTGGCTATCTTCGTTATTTTCAATGCCCAGAAAAACCTCAGTTTCAACCAAACTATCAAACCTTAAAGTTCCATGAAGACTGTCATCAAAATCAAACTTTGGAAGAGCATACGGCTGTAAAACAGGAGGAAATTTATTGCTCCCTTCACCAGCTAAATGAAAACTCTGGCTTTGAAGATCATTGTCATCATAATCCATGGGTGTATTCCTAACAAAGTAAAATAGTGAGCGAGAGAAAAGAGGGGGAGAGATATGTGATCAAGATACAAATGATACAGAGATATTTCACCAAGTTATAAAACATATAATTTGCGAGAAATGTGCATTAACCAAGTAATTAATAACTAATGAAACATCTTTCAATAACCATTTCAGCAGAAAATGTGAAACAACTTTCACATTACTACTACATCATACTCCTACACTCTTACAGACTCTGCTACTTTTTCATTTTGTCGAACAATTCACCAATAAGCAAAATGGCAAATAACCTCCTAGCCATTTTCCTGATTATACGTGGTCATAAACTAAATAAAATCATAGAATTTAAAAGCTTATGGATGGGAGGTTACAACAAATATGTTATGTGAACAGCTTACAAGGTTGTTAGTTAGATGTTTCTTTTTTTATTTTTGCCTCTCTAACTCACATGGTGCCATTCCCTCAGCCACAGCAATCAAATTGGCCTCCTTGATACAACCATAAAATTTTATTTGAATGAAGAGTTTGAGTTTGCATACAGAAAAGTCTAGTTGTTGATTGATACAATAAAGTGCAACTGTTAGAGAAGAGAAAAAGTTCCTTTTTGGAGAGAGAATGGCTTCCAGACAGGATATAGGAAAGAGTTTATAAAAGTGGAGCTTAAGGGGAAAAAAGAATAGCCACTACAGGTTTCTATTGCGCCTAGGTGGAAGTGAGGCCTAGAAATGGCACCAGAAATATAGGAGATAATTTACTAACAGTTTGGAAATATGATGAAAAAGGGAGGGACAGATGAGAAGAAAATGAAAACTTACAATCTAATCAATCCACAATGTGTTTGTTAATGAGAGAGAAAGTTGACCTGCATGGTTACACCATTTTCAAGAGAAAATGTTAGAAGCAGCCCAGAAAAAGGGTCCAGAAGAATTAAGCCCAGGAACAAAACCACTAAGGGTTTACCACCGAAAGAATATTTAGGGGAGAGAAGGATCCGGAATGGACAGCTGTAGAAAAGACAAAGGAAGAGGTTTTGCCATTGAGAAGATCCCCTGAATTCATGAAGAGGAAATATTGGGTTGTTATTCCATCCTGTTACATAAATAAGGTCTGCCTCATGTAAGAGGACATCTTTATTTTTTTTTTTCCTTTTAGAAACATTTCTTTCAGCTTGAGCTGAGCTAGCTGAGCTAGACGGGAGAATACTCCTGGATGTATTCTCTTTGTTTGTTCTTTGTACAAGAGAGTAGTGATATTTCCTGATTAAGAAATCTATAACAGCAGCCTTGTTCTTAAATTCTTGTTAATCTCTCCCTCTGTGTTCCTAACTCTACCAGAAAACTAGCAGACATTCACTGCATAGTCTGCATGATGATAGAAATACACCCTAAACTCAATTAAATATCCAAGAATAACAATATAAATAGTCATCCAGATTGCCTAGCCAATTTACAAAGACACTAAGGTCTAACTTTTAATGATATTCAGGGAAATCAACCTTGATTCTATTTGTAATATCTCCAAAACCCTCACAATCATACCTAGGAGGTTCCGGTGACCCTGTTATGTCTGTCTGGCGCCCTAGCATGGAGTCCAAATGGCCTAGGATTAAATCCTACTTGACTGCTGAGGATTGGATTTCTATGGGTCCTGCCTATTGCTGAGCCCTAGGGATCAGCTGAACAAGCTCCAATATGACTAGCAGAAGGACAAACAAATAATGAATCAAGAAATTTTGCTGCACATCAGAACAAGTATCTATTCTACATGGCTGTGCTGTTCCAATCAATACAAATTAACAGAGAAAATCAAGATAAAAATAAAAAAAGCAAAAAAGATATTAGAATTATAATAAAAAATTAATTCAATCTCCTGATAAACTACTAATTACTAGATATCAGCACAAACTTTGCGAATTATATATATGCACTAGTGTGCACACAAATGTCACATGACATGGCTTAGAGAAAAGTAAACAAATGTCACAAATTTCTGCTCACTA
Source organism: Manihot esculenta (assembly GCF_001659605.2). Classification (NCBI taxonomy): domain Eukaryota; kingdom Viridiplantae; phylum Streptophyta; class Magnoliopsida; order Malpighiales; family Euphorbiaceae; genus Manihot; species Manihot esculenta. The sequence goes on from NC_035161.2 coordinate 28,435,741, forward strand.
CTCTCTCTGTGAACTCATCAATCAATTCCATTCAGCTAGCAATACACAGAACCCTAGTTCAAGCTTCTTAAACATTTAATAACATCAACAAATAAAATAGCCGCTTCCTAGCCCCATAACTAAGTATTTTTTAGATATTTTTTTGGACGGGGGAGAGAGAGAGTCTCGAGGCTTTAAACTTAAATTCACCATTTCTAAGCCAAAAACATAAACAATATTCCGTTTTCCACTTGCACTCGTTATCATAACAAGAACAAAAAGCCTAACCTTATTTTCTGTTTTACTAGAAAAAAAATAAAGTAGGAAATGAACAGTACCAGAACAAGTAAGTCTAGAGACGCTACCTCCCTCCATTCGGTGACGAAATCCAGGCCGGTTGATCCTCAACTCTTCCCCAATCGTAAGCTCATCTATCGTTCCACAATAACCACGATGAAAAAGCTGAAATTAGCCTCCCTCACTCCTAAATTCGCTCACTTTCAGCTAAAAGTAAAACCTAATCAAGTGACACAAAACTACCAAACACAAACAATTTCTGCTCACTAAAGACCGTATACTCACCGGAATCTTTAATTCGCCGGCGGATCGAGCTAGGGTTTCGGATAATCGAAAGACCAAAAGGCCAAGCAGGTGAGTTAGAGAAAAAGAGAGTATAGATTTTTCTTCTAGGTAAACGAAAACGGGCTCGTTCGATAGGGGAGAGTGAACAAGTGAAGGTGATCGAATTTGAAAAAAGTGGGGTACTCCGTATTCCGAGTTAGACATGATCCAACGGATGCAAACGGAATGGAACATTACACGTGGCAAGTTTGCACACGTCTGATAAAGTGTAAAGAGCAATATCATTGCAGTGATGGAACTTGTGACAGCAGGCCTGGTAGCCGTCCGATTAATGAGGGGGGGAAGGTTTAAACGGTGATAAAGGGTTCTGTGAGAGAGAGATGGTAACCGAAGAGTGGGTTGACCGTGGATTTTGTGAAATCCAAAGTGATATCTTGTGGAGGATACGTGGCAGGGGAAGCCTAGGTTGGGTTGGGTCAGAGGAGGCTATGGCTCTTAATTAGGAGTAAAACTGTGGAGTGCTGTGGATAAATTTCTGAGCCGTTGGATTAGATGACTTTTCTCTTGGTCTTCTGGATCACATTGTAATTGGCAATCCCCAGATGAATAATATTCTTCACGTGGTGTTTAAGAAATATGTAAAATGAATAAATGAGAAACATTGTTTCTGTCTAAACACTGTTCTTTAAACTTTTTTTCTCAGGGAAAATTAATGTTTCCTTATGTTCTTTAAACTTTAGAAAAAAAAAAGATCATCAATGCAAATAATGCAATAGCCTCAATTCGAGGTTAAAAACGGTTAATGATTTAAAGAATTTAATTTTATAAAATATAAAATCTTTTTAATTGATTGATTATAAAGTAAGAATAAGCTAATAATTTTTTTAAAAATTCAGAGGATTTCATGATAATTGTCTAGAAAAAGACAATAAACATAATTAAATTGAAAAATGAAGTAACTTATAGAGTTCTGCTAATTTATCTAAATAATTTAGGTAGATTCATTATTTGTGGTTTTCTGATTTTTATTTTTTATTTGATAAAAAAACATATAATTTGTTCATTTGTTAGTATTGCATTTTTTTTCACTTATTAGAAAATATTTTTGAACTCAAAAAATAAAAAAAACCTATAAATATTCATTTTCTTTTTACATATTTTATTAAATTATTATTTTTATGTGTACCTTTTATTAGATTACAATTAAGAATTTCAAGATTTTATTTATATCAATTAAATTTATTTCTTTATTTTTAAATACATATTTATTCAATTAATTTACAAAATATATTTTTATTTTATTGTCATAAAGTAGTTTTTTCAATTTTAAAAAATAAATTAAAATATCCTAAAGTTTTAAAAAAATTACTAATTAATTTTTTTATTAATTTTAATTATTAAATATTTTATTATTTAGTTATTATGAAATGAAAAAACTCATTAATTAATATTTTAATTTTGTAAATATACTTACTAATTAATTTCTTTATATCTAGCGTATTTTAGATTTTGTGTAATAAAAATATACTATTTAGTTCTTATAATATGAATAAATTCATTAATTAGTTTTAAATTTTAAAAAATATATTAAAATATTATTGAGTTATTAAAAATATGCTAATTAATTTTTTTATTAGTTTCAGTCGTTAAATATTTTTATTAGTCTCTATGGCAAGAGAAAATTTATTAATTAGTCTCTCAATTTTATAAATATTTATATTAATTAATTTTTTAGTATCGAGCGAATTTTAAATTTTTTTATAATATTTAACAGTAAATTGATAGTGAAATTAATTAATATATTTTTTAAAATTTTATGAACTTTTTAATGTAATTTTTAAAATTAGTGGATTATTTAATAAATTTTTTTATATTACGTAAATTAAGTAGCAACGTTAAAATTAATTGACTAGATTTTTAAAATATGAGGAATTAATATATTTTTTAAAATTGATATGCTAACTAATAAATTTTTCAATATTAAAGTAATTTTATTTATTATAATATTATATATTTTATAAAAATAATTTATTACTTACTTTTATTTATAATCATTTATAAAATTATATATATTCTTATTTTATTATTAAATATCATACTTAAAAAAATATTTTTCTTTTTATTTTTATATCAAAATTTATAACCTTATTTTTACATAAATAATTTCCACAAAGTTTTTAAAAAGTAAATAATAAAAATAAAAAACGGTTTATAATTATAAAAAAAACAATAAAAATCCTACTGTGCTACTAAATTCACCCTTAGTCTTTTAAATTTTACTTTTTATAACAATTTAGTCATTTTAATTTTAATGATTTGTAATGATTTAATCTTATAATTTTAATATTTATAATAATTTAGTCTATTTAATTTAAATTGATTCTTTAATTAACAATTAATTATCTATAAATTTAATAAAAAGATTATTTAATTAATAAAGTAAAAACTCAGAAATTATTATTAGTTTAACACTGAATTTTAATAAAAATACTATTTTATTAACTAAATTAATTCTCATTAAAATAGTAAAACTGTATTGTAAATTTTGTTAAATATCATAGACTATATTATGAATTACTCTTACATAATTAGGTGTCAACCCATACTTTTGCTTTTTTTTAGGTGTAAGCATTTGCCTTAAATAGATTATCTAATAACACGTGTAAACTTTTGAAGGAGTAGCAAGCAAACTCACATCTTGGGGAGAGCATAAATCGGTCTGAATCGAAAAATCGAATCGAACCGATAAATTTTGGTTTAATAGTTTGGTTAATTAAAAGGTTCAGTTCGGTTCGATTAGTATTTTCCAATTTATTCAGTTTTCGGTTCGGTTCGATTTAAACGTGTTAAATAACCGAACCGACAGATTGCATCAGGCCTATATATATATATTTTAAAAAAAAAAGGACACAAGTCAATTCTAGATGGGAAGTTACAACAATGTTGTTCTAAACCAAATTAAAAAAAAAAAAAGAAAAGAAAAGAAAAGAAAATCCAACCAAACATTTGTTGGAGGAATTTAAAAATTCATGGGCTACAAAGTGGCATCTAAAATAGGCAAAGATCAGATGGACAATAAATGTAGATCATAACAAGCTCATATCCACCGTGGCTTCTCTGTCAAATCCTTTGAGAATACATACTGAAACCTTGAGCTGTAAGGCAACCACTCTATGACCTGTGAAGCCTTTTTGCTTGATTTCCTATCAATGCATTTCTGAATTGAATCATGGAGTTTGGTATCCACATTTTCTATTAACCACTTGAGAAGATCATCTGAGTTGATAGAGGCTTCCTTTGCAAATCTTTCAAGCAATTTGGGTAGAAACACTTTCCTTGACTTCTTCACAACTATGTTTGTTTGAAGAAACTCTCTTTTTGCAACCTCCAATTCCTCTTTAACATTTGATGCTGTATAGACTTTTAGCTACAAATATATAAAGGGAAAGCTCTCATTAACTTCGCATAATTAAAGATCAGTGTGGGCTTGAAAGCAAGACTAAAAACAAACGATACTGTAACTGGACTTAATTTAAGAAAGGAGAAAGCATAAAAAAGTAGTTTGTACTTTTATTCATTTTCACTTCAACATATATAATTTAATTTGTGTCAAAATAATATCTCATAATATCACATTCGTTAGCAAACAATAATAAATTCCATACACCGTTAAAAAACACTGATATAACAAGTAAAATATAGTTATTAATTAAAAGGATAAAGTACTATATAGTTTCGCACATTTATTTTTATTTTCTCTCTAGTATATATGGTTTAATTTGTATTAAAGTAATATATTGTGATATGATTTTTATGTCAGAATTTCTGACAGCCTCTGAAAATTATTACAGTATTTGCTAACGAGCAGATGCCACAAAATATTATTTTGACACAAATTGAAACATAAATCTTGAAGTAAAAAACCGATAGGGTGCTTTTTTTTTTCCTTACTTTTCCCTTTTATGAAAAGACCTATTGCTAATATGCACGAAAGCATGGATTTTAAAATGATTTAAATTGCATCTTATGTCAAAGAAGAAATGGCATCGATAAATTACCACAGGATCAGAAAGAGCTCCAGTACAGAGCCCAAAGCAGACTAGGGGTTGAGCATCTGAGAGGCCAAACTTGGAACTAATAAGTTTCCTTTCTTCACTGGATCTTTTCCGCAAGGTAGTGGAAAAGATTGTCTCAAGCCACTGCAATTTGTACGAAACCATGAAAAAGAATCATGTTTAGGAAATGTAGAATTTGACTTCTTTCAATCAAGTCTAAATATTTCAGTTCAAGCATTAACTATAATGCCCTTGTACTTCTTTCAAATGACTAGAAAGAATAGATGCTTCCAAGAAAAATCTAAATGCAATCTCCAAATACATTTGTCGTAATAATTTTCATTTGATTACAAGATTATGATTGCATTCACATCATATTCATACAGCCAAAAAGCGCTTGCAGAATGATTGCATTGCATTGCTGATAATACTAAAGAAGATGAGAATCAGACCGTTCCAACTCGGGGTGTGCGGAAGCAAAAGATTGACTGCTCTATAGCATTTGCACTAATGATGTGGCCACCAATGTTATAAGCAGCCTGCACTACACAGAAAATCCCATCAATTCTTATTCTCCATAGAATGCATATGAAGAGTTACCAAAGAGAAACTAAGTATAAATCCACCAGAGGCTACAGACTTGAACCCACAAAACTCTTTGTAGTTTAGCTCTTCATATCCTCAATTATTTAGCCAAATTAGTCATAGTTCTTCAGCAGATTTAGTTTAAAAAGATGTGTCATGACGATTTATTCCTATGGATATAGTGGATAAGGAAATGTGAAAAACAAATTCCTCATCATCCCACAGAAATTATCGACAATTTTTGGGGCCAGAGAAGCTACTCCAAAGAATGTTTGAACAAACCCATGGATAAAATTAGAAATACAATCTTAAGCTCAGGAATTCAATGAGCATGCTAATGGACATCTGAGTAATATTCTCAAGGAAATAATGCCAATCTAATGTTAGTGTGGCTAGATAGACAGAACAAGGAAGTGTAATACCTTATGAAACAAGGCTAACCTCCTCAGAGAGCTGTGGGGGATTCCATATGCTAAATATGCCTGGCCAATACAATATTATATCTTGTCAATTGATAAATCCATAACAAAATAGATAAATAAGTAAATTCTGGTAGTGTGATCTTTTACATGCATAACAAGGGCATTATACACATTCATCCAAAATGCAGTTTGAGCATTGTTTTCCATCTGACTAACATTCACCCCTTCCAGTTGCTCAACAAGAACTCTGAAATTGGAAAAGACGAAATGTGTGTTACAAAAGAGTCATCCACTGAATACATACAAGCAAGCATTGGGGTATTTGCAAAGCAGTTAGAAAGTTACATGTCATTTCATCCTTTCCCTTAAACAGATTTATGCTGAAATTTATTCAGATTGCGAAACTAATGCCAAAATTAATTCTCAAGGGAACAACCCAGCATATGCAGAGACAAGACAGAACTCCATACTTTTTGTTCAAGTTCTTCCTCGTCTTCTTCTTCTTCATTTCCTCACTTTTTTTTCAGTGACGGGTTTGAATTTGAAACTTACCTATAGTTATTAATGGCATAGGATGCACGAGAGAACTGGCTTTTATCAGTTGATATCAGAGATATTTCTTCCATGGATTTGCAAGACCAACCTCGGTCCTCGCCTATACCATGCCGGGGAAGTACAACGTTAGTGGATGATCTTGACAAAGTAGGTGATCTATTTTTTCCAGAAACAGATGTGCTACGAAGCCAGAAGTATACTGCAGCCATACACCTGACCATTTCCTCAGACAACATGCTTGGGCACTGGCAGAGATGATTTTTTAGAGTTCTCAGTATTGGACTTTTCTCCATGTCTGGAATCTTTTCATGAGCCTAAAAAATAACAGCAAGAAATCAAGTCAATAATAATTGGTTATATTCTTGCATATAAAATTTTCACTTTTTGATATGGTATCTTTTCATACACATTACACAAAATACCTAAAAGGAACCAAAAGTAAGAAATTTTTTTATCAATGCTACATGAAATGGAAAATAACAGAATAATAAATATCTTTAAATGACCGATCAATGTAGTAGTAGGTTTGATTTCTTAGTAAAAGAAAGAATAATATTCTCTGTGCAAACATGCTGCCTCTTGGAAGGCCTATTCTTAACTGAAGGCTTGTTTCAGGAGTCAACCCAGCATGACTATTCAACCACTGTTCACAAAGGAAACTTCAAAAAGCCTGTGGGCAGTTGCTACAAAACTTTTGGCATCAACCCATCTAAGATTATACAATTCAGAGCAGAAGGCCAGGATAAAATTCAGATACTCTCCATACTTGCAATACTAATGATACAAGTGATAGGACTGTGAAAATCTATACATGCTAACCTTTCACTCTCCCTGACAAGTTCTTTAAATCAGTTTCTATTGGAACAACAAGAAATTTGATTCATAAAACATATACACCTTTGAATCAAATGGACATTTTGAACGGAAAAGTCTCGTAAGTTTTGCCAATTGATAAAACTAAAATAATTTTCATTCCATGAAGAACAATATAGAAACAGATGGAATTCTTTCAAGTAATTCATCTGCTGAAAGAAACTGAAGAATAGATACATATCCTACCATGATATGGTCAAAACAAATCTTCTCAAATTGAATGTCGCTTTTCTTGATGAACGATGGAGCATCGCTAGCCTTGGAGGATTTTTTTCCTGACTCGCTGGTAAAAACTAAAGCTTGCAGAGGACGGAAAGGGAACTTTTTTGAGGAGCAGAAAGCACTTGAAATAATACTTGGGTGTTTCCTGGATACTTGCTTTGTATGGGCAGGAGAAGTGACCCCTGAATTTTGCTCTGAAGGAGCACGACTAACACAATGTTCAAAAATACTCCTATACAGAGAGAGTACATGCTGCTCTCGGTTTGCGACCTCTTCCTCCAGTAACTCAATCTCTGCAATCAACTCCTTTGTCTGACATCAAGCAATGACTTGAAGGTTACTCACTTACTCTAAACTTGCCATCTCATGAGAAATAATAAGAATAGCCATAAGTACACCAAGCGAACTTAGACATCATGCCACTGCATTTTGCTCCTTAGAGGACAATTGGTATGAGCAAAAAAAAGAAGCAATACAAAAAATTGAAGTGACCAACTCACAAGCTCAGAACAACTAATTTGTTGTTAACTTTAGTGCATAAAATGGCTCCCATCCCATGTATCAAAGCTTTACCATCCCAAAAGCAAGGGCCATAGCCCATTAGCAGGAAAGAAAGGGATGTCGGTTCCATAACAGAAAAGAGAGTAGAAGTGGTTAATTTAGAGTATCGATTAACAAGAAAACAACCGTGGCTGTCAGATGATAGTATTAAGTGCTCTGAACATTCAAATGAAAAACATTATAAAAATTACTAACGTTTTAGTTAGGATTAAACAAGATTGTTTAAGCTTTTGTACAACTATGTTTTACATCACTATGTTTGTTACTTCAAAGCATGAAGAGAAAAAAAGCTACTGCTATAATGGGTCAGCAAGGAAACATTTCAAGCACCACAACAGAAGCCCCAGATTGACTTGTGCTCGCTAACACGCCAAAAAACAAAATCCTTATAGGAATTCAAACACTTCATTATAAAGATACCTGAGTAGCAAAATGCCTATGTCCAGGAGATAAAGTACTTGAAACTCGGCCCATTGCTCTCTCGAGCATCATGCGCATAGATTTCTCTTCTTGCAACCGTAATTGCAGCAGCTCAATCTGTAAGGCAGTTTTGAGAATAAAATTCAGATTCAACCTTGCATATTAAAGCAAGGAAAGTAGTTCTGATGCTTACATCTTGTTCTAAGGAAGCTCGATGGTCTGATGAAATATTTTTATTTGTACAAGTAGGATAGTCATGGAGTGGACTTTGTGTCCTATAAGCCCTTGATGACAGCGGTGACATCTGCTCAATTCAGGGGGAAAAACCCAGTGGTCAGTTTACTTATTCTTAGTTATGCTCTTTATCAAAAGAGTTTTAACCTTGCAGGGCTTGCAAGTTGCAAGTAAAATGGGCAACATGAAATTAATCCAAAATTGACATGAATGAAATTTGTAGTCTAACATTGGTTCCATTATGGTCCTTCTTTGTGGAGTGCAATATTCCACCTCTTGAAACTTCCAATTTCCGGCCAAATGCACTGAAATGAAAAGAAAAGCTGTAAGGTAAAAAAAGAATATGCATCTAATGTTTGCAACATATCTCTTTTTTTGTGGGCAAAAAACACAACTACTCATCTACCCAGGTTTACATTTTTGAATTGCTTGCAAAAGCCATGGACTTGAACATCATTTATCAAATCATATTTCCTATATCTTTCACTTCATAATACAATCAAGGAAAGTTGAATAAACACTTTCAACTGAAAAGTGAGAATATTAGAGCTAAAAGATTATCCTATTAACACAAAGTTGGAATCTGTCTCAGCGTTACCAATCTTGAAATTCTATTTGCAGGAGTATAATAATCTCAAGGTAGCATTTGATTCTATCAGTTACCTTTTCAAGTTTTACTTGCTTCTCATTAGCTCATCACCCTACAACTTCCAAAACTTGCATTGACTTTCTCAACCAAGCTTAATTCATTACACCTACTGGTCCTACTCACAACTATATGAGGTTTTCTAGAGTTTTTTTTAAATCATGTACAAAACAAAAAAAAATTAAAAATTATTTTTGCCAAAAAATATTTACAGACCCAGAGTGTTTGATTTTTTGTTTGTACAACTGGAAGGTTCGACAGTAAAACTATCGCCAACTTTACAAAAAAAAAAAAAAAAGAAACAAATTATGGGACTTGCATGCAGGAATCTTCCTGCATGCAAAGTATTATTTATAAAAAATATTAAGAATAGTTTTTTTAAAAGTGTATAAAAAATAATTAATAATTAAAATTATTATTAAAAATAGATAAATTTATTGTTTCAAAATTATTTTTTATTTTTAAATAGATATAAATATGAAAAAAAATATTTAAACAAATAATTATTTAAGAAAAATTACATAAAATTGTTTTTTTTTTAAATAGAAATCGGAGATTGGGGGAATAGAACTTAAAATCTCTCAGATTTACCCGGATGCACTTACTATCAGTTATATAAAATTGTTATAATGGAATTATATATTTTTGAAATTTTTATTAATTATTTTATTAAATTGTGAGTTAAAAAATTTAGAATTTCAATGATAGTAAAAAACAAGTTGAAATTTCAGAACATTATATTTGTGAGAATTTTAAAAAGATATGTTGAAAAATATAAAAAAAAAATTGTATAAAAATTATATATTTTAGACTTTGTTTATTTTATAGAAAATATTTTTTATATTTTTTTAGCATGCACTTTTTTTTTTATCCTAAATGGTATAATATATATTTTATATATTTCTCTCGATCCCATATTATATCCATTTTTCTATACTATTTTTCTATACTAAATAGAACCTTACTTTATTTATTTTAGTATCTCATCAAAGTTGAAATTTTAGAAAGATTAGTCAACTAATACTTTAAATATTTTAAAATTTTTTATTTAAAATATTTATTCTTTTCTTATTTATATATATCTAATTTTTTTTCAACTTCCACAGTTTTAACATCGCAGTTAAATATAATGACTATAGAATAAAAGTTCAAAACATTCTGGATTTGAAAAGAAAATATTTATGGAGCAAACATAATTTTCAATTTTTCTTTTTATTTTGTGTATGATTTGAAAAAAAGCTCGATATTCTACTTTATTAATTATGCACCAGTACTCAAGTCATAGATCCATAATATTCATTTCATAAAAGAATATTCAACTTCACAGTTCCACAATCACTTCAACCAAAACAAAGGATCCAAAAGTCTCTCTTTCCTCAAATTCAAAACTAAAAAAAAAATAAAAACAAAGAATACTCATAGCTATATCTCACAGCAATAATTCAATTCAAAAGCCATAAATTGATGCAAATGGAAGGACCAAAGAAGAGCAAAGCAAGAGCCTTCAAATAATTTTATTTTCCATGTTAGATGATTTCCCACTTTGAATCAACATGCCATTAACAACAATAAATAATCATAACTCAAAGCAACAGCAGCAACAAGAATTACCAAATTTAGTTTATAAAACACACCTCTTGGAACGTCTGTGTTGGACATGAGTATGTAGATGTGGCCAAGAAATCCCATTCTCTCTCTTCTTAGGTGCATCTTCATTCTCGTCTACACTGAAACCATCCATTTCACTGTTCCTCATAAACACCAAAGAGGCAGTACCAAAGCTCACATATCTTTTAAGCATTCAATGATATAAGACTACGCAGACCAACTTTAAATACAACACCCATCAGAAATTATAAAAAGGGTATTAAAGAAAGGAGGAAATGTTATTAATATGAGTATGTTATAATTGAAATGAGAGAGTTTTTGGAAGCATATTTGAAAAGTGAATTTATTCAGAAAAGAAGAATTTGAAGTAGAAACACGATAGTTACCACAAAGAAATGGGACCATGTAGTAGTAGCTGCTGATAGAGAATTGAATATCGCCACTCTTGGGTTGTTGGGTGCATTCAATGCTTGGATTAATTTCATCTGATCAATCTCTCTCTCTCTCCCTGCACAGTGAAAGATAGAATAGAGCAGTAAAGACATGAAAACTAGATTTTTGAAATTAAACTTTGCGAGCAGGCGACCCCGCCAAAATCCTGTCTGCTTCGGCTGCAGGAGGATAAACGGCCGAAGATAATAAACACAACAAGAATTTTCTCTTTTTCCCATTTTTTTTCCTCGCCATCGGCGAGGTACCACCAATAGCAGAGCTCTTCTTTCTTGGATCATGCTCCATTAAAATTATTTAGTGCGGTAGCCCTGTTAATTCTGATTAGCGATGATGAAAGAAAAATGAAAGAAATAAAGTCTGCGCTTGCAGCAAAGGAGTTTGAGTTTTGCAAAAATATTTGCAGTGTCCTGTAGGTAACGGAAGCAACGGGGAAGATGGGAAATTATTAGGTGTATCTAGACCGTTGTGTATCTAAGACCCATAGAATATGGGTTCCTGTGATTTATTTCATGTAGGACCCATGTTTAGGTGTCTTGAATTTTACTAGACCCAGTTTAAGCTGAGGTTTTTTTATAAATAATGTGTTGTACAGAGAGCTGATTAGAGATTTTATTTTTGTCAATAAATCAATATATTGAAAAAAGCTCTAAAGCCCAAATAAATATATTTAAAATTACAAGTATATGTATATATTTTATCATTGTTTTTCAAAATTTAAGGATAAATTTTAATTTCATCATTTAAAAACCTATTTTTTTAATATTTTCCTCCTTAAATACAATTAAAAAAATTTATTTTTTTCTTAAACATTATCTTCTTTTATTTTCTTTTAATTATTTTCCTTCATCATATCTGTGAGCTTTTATTTTGTGAGGGTATTAAAAAACCTATTTGAGTAGCTCCTCGAAGCTCCCTGAGGCTTTACATGTTCTCCATCTATGGTGCTTCTTATCAGGGTGAGCATTCGGTCGGTTCGGTTCAAAATTAAACCGAATCGAATAAATCGAAAATTGAAATTTTAGTGTTTATGAAAATCGAATCGAACCGATTTTGATCAGAAATCGAATCGAATTGAACCGGTCTGATTCGATTCGATTCGATTCAGTTTGATCGATTTTGATTTTTAATTATTTTTTTTATTTTTTACACTTTATTTTTAATATTTTAAAATTTAATTAAAATATTTTAATCTTAATATGATTTAATTTCTCTGTATTATTGAAAAAATATATTATTATCACTAATCGATTCGGTTTGATTTTTTCAGTTTTTTTTTATCAAAACCGAACCGAATCGAAATAACTGAAATTTCTGAAATTAAAAATCGAACCGAACCGAAATATATAAAAAACAAAACTAAATTTTTAAATTAATTTAATTCGATCGATTTTTTCGATTTGAACCGAATACTGCTCACCCATCAAATGAGATTTATTAGTTCTAGGAACATTCACAACGCCACTTTATTTTGAATTTAAAAAAATAATATTCCTCCGTTTTATAAAAATTTATTATATAAAGAGTTTAAATTTAAAATCCCTCAATAATTAATTTAATAGATTTATCGCTAAACCAAATTGATGAATGTTTTATTTATTAATTAATGGATGCATTCATATTTTAAACATTAAAAGTTAAATTATTGATTTTTCAATTTAAAAAATTATTAAAAGATCAGGGGGACATTTTCAACTAATAGAAAACTATAAATTTTTTATGGGTCATACAAAAATCAATTTCCCTTTGTGTTGTAATCATTGATTGTCCCAATTAGACTATTAAATTTTTCAGAATTTAGGCTCAATTTATTATTTAAAAAAAAAACTTCATATTGTTTATTTTCAATATTAAAAGATAAATGATATTAATAAATATATGCATAAAAATTTTAATAGTATTAAAAAAAGATAAATTTACTTATGTAATTCATACGTATTATTATTATTAATAAATCAATCATTATATTTAAAAAATTTATTAAAAAATTATTATCTGTCTGCCGTCTATTTTTATCATAAACAATATAACGTAAAAATAAATTATTCCCTTCGTCTCCGACTCTTTCTCCTTTTTATTATTCTACTCTTTCTCCTTTTTATTATTCTATTTTTTTTTATTATTCTTCTTTCATTTTTATTTTTATTTCGTTAACGACGGAGATAAAAAATAATGACATTTTAATAAATTTGAGAAAATATAAAAATATTTTAATAAATTTTTAAAAATATAAAATTATTTATTAATAAAGACAATATTCATATACTAAATAAGATATTCTGTTTGAACGTAAAATTAGATTTTAAAAATATTTTTTTCTTAATTGGTGAAAATGAAGAGAAATTACTATTTTATTGTCGATGGAAATAAAAAATAAAAAAAATATTTTAATATATTTAAGAATATAAAAATATTTTAATAAATTTTTAAAAATATAGATAAAATTGGATTTTAAATTTTTTTTTTATTTTTTTTTTATTTTTAACAGAAAACAGAATGGAAATATTATTTTTTTATAAAAAAATAAAAATATTTTAATAAATTTTTAAAAATATAAAAATTAATTTATTAATAATGATAATATTTAAGAATTAAATAGTGAATATCCTAAAACGTAAAAAAACGTAAACTTAGTGAATAGAAAGGAGAAAAGGCAGATTTCCTTGCAGTGACAGCATTTACAGTTACGTTCATGCTTTGAATAATTGAAACACACCAGACATGGTTATGGGCCAGCTCATGGCAAAAGCATGAAACCTTAAATTATTTGAAAAAGTTTTTTTCATCAAAATAATATTTTTGATAAATAAACGGTACTTTAATTTAAAAAATAAAATATATAAATGAATTTATATGTTGAGGTATTAATAAAATTTTTAAAATATAAAAAATATCTCATATTTTATAAAGAGAATTTCTCGGAAATGATTTAATTTTTAGTTTAAATGAGAAAATATTTTTTTAATTAATTTTTTCTAAATATTTCAAATAACAAGAAAATATGAAAAAACATTTTTACAAAATCAACGTAGTTAACTTTTTTTTTGTCAAAAAAATTACAATTAGTTATTTGGTTATAATAAATGAAAACAGAGAGTTACCCTAGCTAGTAATTAAAAATTTACAATCTCTTATAGCTTCATTTATTTTTGCATAACTTATTTGAAAGAAAAAAAACACCGTAATTGCCTTCAATTTTTCTAAGTAGAATTAAAAAATTAATAAAAAAAATATTTTTTAATAAACGTATAAAAATAAAATAGACAAAAATTATAAAACAAATGAAGTATTAAAATGATAAAAACTAGTCTATAAATTTATTAAATTTTTCAGACTATGATGATTTGAGATCCAAAGAATAAGATTTTTGTGTGTATAAGCTTGTCTCACCAACAAGAAGGTGTGCCTCATTCTTTATGCTCTCTTCTCGCTTGTCCGCTAGCGACGTGTAACGGCCTCTCTTCTACCGAACCACCTCTCCTGTTACATGGGTCCGTACGTACAGATACTTCAGAGGCTCTCTCCATGTCAAGCGACCATTTAATTCATTTCGGCGGGCGCGAGTGGATAGGGCTGCGAAATGATTGGACCTGCTGTTTTTCCTCTTGTCAGAGTACCAAGCCGAGCTTCAGCTTTCTAGGCTTGGGCTTTCGGGCAGCTCCGCCCATCATTTGTATTGGAATTTGGACTGAATCAGCTAGACAGATCTGTCGAGGGGCGCTTCAAACTCGAGACTTGATAGGCTCTTACGGACCTCGATTCGACTCAAAGAGATGCAAGGCTTGACGGTTATCAGACTATATTATAAATTATTTTTTTTTAACAAGTGATATTTTTAACCTATTGCATTAATACTAAATTTTTTGCATCAAATTAGCCCATTAAATAATAAAATATTCTCATTATATATTTATTTTTATTTATAAAAATAAATATTTTAATTTTATTTAAATAAAATAAATATCAAATTACTCAATTTAACACGTGGTTAAATATAATAATTTTTGAACATTATAAAGGGAAGACCCAAATAAATGCGATTGTGTTGAATGGTAGGTAATTGGAAATAGATTGATGGGATGCATTCACCTTTCATTTAATGCACATACACCAACTTTAGAGGCAAACGTACTTCATTGCTTTATTGAGATGGGCTCTCTCTTTCTTTTTTTTTCTTCAAGTTTTTGACATATTCAGTAAATTTAATTAAAAGAAATTCATCTATAAATTTTAAAAATCTTATTAATATTGTTACACTCTGTATACAATAAATATAATTAAAAATTAACAATTACAACTAAACAATACAAAATAAATTACTTTGTTGAATAAAAACTTACTTTTCAAATATTATTCACATATAAATTGTGGCAAAATAATGGAGGCTAATTCATTAAAATGAAATATGAAAATTAAATAACCTAATTAATATATATATATTTTTTGACTCATAATTTTTATTTATTTTATTTTTTCACACATATTAAAAAAAACAACATTTTTATTATTTTTTAGTTATATTCATTTTAAAAATATTTAATTTTATTTAATTTTTTTATATATAAGATATTAAAATTTAATAAATAGAGAGATTAATTTATAATATTATATTAAAGACCAATCTATAAAAATTATATGGATTAAATTTAATTAAAAATGTAAAATTTAAATCAAGAAATTATTTTATTGATTAAATAAAATTTACAGGATTAAATTTAAAAATATTGAGACTATAATATAAATTTTATTAAATATTACAGAACAAATTATATTTTATTAATAAAATTTAACTGTGTTAGATAAAAAAATCTCAAATTATTAATAGATTCACTCAAATTGCATCAATTAAAATGATAATCAAAATTAAGAAAATGATCCTCTAAAATTCAGGCAACGATCATTCTCATTTCTATGAGTTCTTCAACCCTCAATTTTAATCTAAAATTACCAAGTGCATATTTAATTTTATATTATTTATTATTTTAAATTTATTAATTCGATTAATCCAAATTCATTCCCACACAGCAAAACAATTTCTTTATAAATTTAAAAGCCACTCTGTCATTAACTAATAGTTAAAAGAGGATGAGATTCTATCTTCTCATCTCACTTATTAAAATTTAACATGAACATATTTTAATAAATATTTTTTTTATTAATCGGACAATTATTATTTAAATTGAGTTAATAGGAATGTATAATATAAATAAATAAAATTTTATATGAATTTAATATTATTTTATACTACATAAGTGTTTTTCTTTTAAATCAATGGTTATTAAAAAAAATAAAATCAATGATTTAAAAAAATTAATATTTACGCCTATTTATATTTTAATTTAATTATTTTAATTTTAATTTAATTACTCAACTATTTTAAATTTATTTTAGCTGATTTATAAATTTATAAATTTAATAATTTATATAGCAATTTAATAATTTAAGTGATATGCCAAGTGTTACTTTTTTTTTAATTGGTCATTGACTAAAAAAATTTAATATTTATATTATTTTATATTTTAATTCAAATATTTATCTAAATTCAAAGTTTATATTTGAGTGTAATTTTAATTAATTTTTAAAATTAAAATTAAAAATAAATAATTTAATTATTAATTTACATTTTTAACTGTGATAAATTTTATTTTACCATAATAATTATAAATATTTTATAATATATATGTTATTTAATTTAAAATAGCAGTATATAAAATAATTAAAAATAATATATTTATTATAAAATATTATAATTACTAATACAAAATAAAATTTATCTATCATTTAAAATTGTCGTTCTATATATTTAGATTATTATTATTTTTAAAATTAAATATATCATTTAATTAAATATAAATTAATAATAATATACGTTACACGCTATCTAAATTATTAAATTACTACGTAAATTATTAAATTTAAAATTTTAAAAATTAACAAAAATTATATCAAAATATATAGATCGAGTGAATTAAATTAAAATTAAATTAAAATGTAATTAAACATAAATATTAAGCTTTTTGAATTAATTGAAAAAAAAATGAGAAAATTGTAATTCTATTCATCCATGAAGCTGCTTGGATATACAAAATAATGCGAGAAGGATCTCTTCTGCTACAACTGTCACTGGCTCAAGCTAACAACCTCAGCTATACCATGTGAGAAAAGAATTGATTTCATTTTGAGCAAATTATTGCACGGACTTTGAATACCATCTTATTAAATTAAGGTGGTATACTAGTTAACAATAATACAATAAATTATTACAAAATATATAAATAATTATCTAAATTCACACTACCACTTAGTGTTTATTACTTGTGCGATTATTTTTTTTTAAAGCAAAATTATTTATTATATTAATAAAATTATATGAAAGAGAAATATTATCTCAAACAGAAATATTATCTCAAATAGAAAAATGATCATATGTAATAAATTCTCTAGTGAAAATATGAACAGGTATAATAATATGACGACAAACCCATCTAACATGGTCTAATAAAAATTTATAATCATTCAAAATCAAATTGAGTTCAGAAATATCTAAATGTAAATATTGAAAAAATTGAATCACTTGCAAATAGTTCATAAAAATGCAGCTATTAAAAGGCAAACAGTATGGCGAGCTAAAACTTTTATTTTTATAAAAAATAAAACATTCGGCTTATAACTAATAATCAAATCTTTCAATTCATTAACTATTTGAAAATTATCGAATTTTAATAAAAAAAATAAAAAAATTTAAAAAAGAAAAAAAAGCGAGATATCAGTCGCAGAGGGACAATCAGAGAAAATTTACATTGAAAGTGACTTGTGCGGTTAGTTGAAAGCAAATTTAAGTTTATTAAATTTTATTTTTAATAAAATTATTAATATATTTAATTATTTTTTCCATTTCATAATTTTTATTTATTTTTTTATACATATTAAAAAACATAATTTTTTATTAATTTTTCAATTATATTCATATTAAAGTTGAGAGGATGGACTTTATATTTTGATACTTATACATATTAAACCTATAACATAGTTTGAATAAATAAATTATTATATTACTCTTATTATTTTTTTTAAAATATTACCAAATATTTTTTAATATTAGTTTAATAATTTTAATAATAAATATATTTTTGTATTATTTATTATTAAATATATCAAGTTGTCAACCATTTATAAGCTATTTATAAATATTTTAATTACATATATAATTTTTTAAAATTATAAATAATTATAGCTTACAAATAATTCATAAGCTTGAGTAGTTGTATGTTAGTTTATATAAAATAAAACAAACAGCTGTATAATCAATATATATATAAAAGAGATATTATAATATACATGTAAAAGTGAGATGCGTATTTTTTAATTAGAGATATCGAATTTAAATTTTTAAATACAGAAATTTTTAAAATGTTTTAAAAAAATATTTTAATTTTTTAATAAATTTATTCGATATAAATATAAATCAGTCGAATCAGTAGATTTTTAACGTTGAATAATTTATATATATAAAAGCTAGGTGCTTATCATTGAGAATAAATATAAATTATTTAATGTTTTATAAACAAAACTTCCATTAAACATTAATTATTTCCCACAATATAAAAATAAAATTAAGCTTTTCCATCCTTTGGTCGGCTAAGCCGTGCTTGAAAAAGTATATACCTTTTAATAAAGTTTTTTTTTGTGGAACTTTGATTCCCAACCACACATTTTAATTATTTTAAAAGCTATCCTTAATTAAAATATCCATCAATCTAACTAACCCACATACAAAGTGCAAACAACATTATAATCCATGGATTTTATATATATGTAGTTTTTTTTTTCTCAAATTTTAAATATATTTATATTTTTATGAATTAAATTATAATTCAATTCAAAAATTTCATATAATCGACACGTACATCACAATCATCCATCCTCAAATAATCAATCATCATCATGATGAGATAAAACCTAAACCCATACACCAATTCTTTGATCGAAGCTAATAAATATTGTTTGGTGGGCGAGAAAATCCAATGCCCTCCATTTCTCTATTCTATTTAATACAAATGAAAATGACGTTAGCCCTTAATCATTAATCTAGTGCAATATATAAATGTAGTGCATCGTCAATGTTTCATTAATTACTAGTTAAGTTCATTGTCTTACATCCTTAATGTTGATCAAAGTGTTCATTAATCAAATCAAAGGCGGTCTGTGGGACCCAATGATATAGTGGCAATGAAGTAATGTATGGGTCCATGGCCGGTGCCGGCAACGTTCATTCTTATAGAACCTACTCCGACCACTATATAAGCATTCATAGTGGTGGGATAATATAACATACACTTTGTGATAAGGTCTTGTGCTACATAGCCAATAGTGCAATAGTCTCTGATTCATATTGAAGTCGTTAGCGAAAATGGCGAGGATAGATTTCGGTAGTTTTGGAGACTCTTTCAGTGTTGGTTCCATCAAGGCTTATCTATCTGAGTTTATTGCTACTCTTCTTTTTGTGTTTGCTGGTGTTGGCTCTGCTATTGCTTACAGTAAGTCAGAAATAATATTATTTATTATTATTAGAAAAATTATTTAGACGTATTATTAATATAATTTAATTAATAAATAAATTTCAGGTAAGCTTACAGCAGATGCAGCTCTAGACCCACCTGGGCTGGTGGCTGTAGCGGTGGCTCATGCTTTTGCACTGTTTGTTGGGGTAGCCATTGCAGCCAATATCTCAGGTGGACACTTGAATCCAGCTGTCACTTTAGGATTGGCTGTCGGAGGCAACATCACAATCTTAACTGGCATTTTCTATTGGATTGCCCAGTGCCTTGGCTCCACCGTAGCCTGTCTCCTTCTCCAATTCGTCACCAATGGCAAGGTATAAGAATTTAAATTCATAATTTTTTTTAAAAAGAAATTATTTCCAAAAAATTAAATATTAAATAAAAATTTTTTTTATTCGGCAGAGTGTCCCAACACATGGAGTGGCATATGGCATGAATGCTTTTGAAGGAGTAGTAATGGAGATTGTCATAACCTTTGCACTGGTGTACACAGTTTATGCCACAGCTGCTGATCCCAAGAAGGGCAATTTGGGAATTATAGCACCAATTGCAATTGGGTTCATAGTTGGGGCAAACATCTTAGCTGCCGGGCCATTTAGCGGCGGTTCGATGAACCCGGCCCGATCATTCGGGCCAGCTGTGGTTAGTGGAGATTTCTCACAGAACTGGATCTACTGGGTTGGGCCATTAATCGGTGGTGGGTTGGCTGGGGTTGTTTATGGTCAGATTTTCATTGGGTCTTATGTCCCAGCCCCTTCTTCTGAAGACTATGCCTAGATTATTTGTCGGCATTTTGTTTGCTTCCGTTGTCTCATGATCATCTGCTCTTTTACTTGTGGGTTTGGGCTTGAACTTGAGTTTGTGCTTCATAATAATGAAAATGTAAATTATTATCTGATTTCTTCTTGTTAGTATATTTTTCATTTAGCTGTTTGAATTTGTGGTTATTGTTTTTTCAAATAAGATTTCAATTATTAAGATAAAATAAATCGACTTACCAACAATATAAAGCTAGAACGTAAAGTTAATATATTTTTTTAATTGAAAAAATTCATGCAGCTGTCTAAACTAATTTCACTTTTTAGTATTAAAATAAAGAAACAAGAGTAATATTGGGCGGTTGTGTGGGCTTAAATTAATAAAGGCCTCTAATAGAATAGAATCCAACTTGGCGTATGATTGCCAATTAGTGTTCTATTAGTCTTGGATTTAGAAATTGAGCACCTAAGCTCTTGTTGGCACTATGAGTCGTAAAATAATCCTTTGTTTGGTTAAAAAGGAAGTTCTCTTTGTTTTTCTTAGCTTGCATGTTTGGTTAGGAAGCTCTGACATTTGGTGGTTGCATGTAAGCCCTTTCTCATTATAATGATGTTCGATAATCTATTGCAAAGGGCTGTAGAGCTTTTTGGAGAGACGATCTTCTTCTGATGACTGATATATTTTTGGGATGCTAATAACGCCTCCTCATTATTGGGTTGCTTCGATGAGCTCTACCATGCCTTGCCTTTATTGTCTGTCTGACATGCCAAAGTGTTTTGTGCTTGTCTCTCTTCTTAAGCCCTACTTTTCTTTGAATTTTGGACGGCTGTGAAGAGTTTGTTGCTTCTGGTTTTAATTTTGGTGCCTCTTGTAACCTTTCAGCTATTTGATACCTTGGTGCCTTGCGATGAAGCCTTCTCAGGTAGTTGCAAGGTTGCAATGACGTTGTATTTTCTAAGCCTCAGACCTTATTCCCAGGTCAAATCCAAATCTGAGACTAATTATTATTTTTTGTCTATTTGGGTTCTTAGCTGTATAGGCTCTGGACTAGAGTTTTGGACTTCTTTTATTTTTACTTTGTAATTCTATGGCCTCGTTGGACATTAATTGTACTGGGCCTCGACCTTTTCTAGTAATGAAATATCTTTCGCAAAAAAACATTAAATAAACATTATTTTGAAATCTGCCATAGTTTTTTTTTTTTCCGAAACTTCTTCTGTGCATTTTTCTTTATGTGCACTGTTTTTATGATTATTCTGTACAGGCTTTGAGATGGTGAGAAAATGTAGGGGCCATGGCACAATAATTGAGGAAATTCTGAATCATTCGGTAAGTGGACCGCCGGGGAAATTAAAGAGGAAAATGAAAAGGGAAAGAGAAATTAACTCCAGTACACACCAGTCTAAGAGCTTAATCATATGCTTTGAAATTTTATTTATATTTTATTTGGATTACCAAAATTTTTAATGAATTCGTATGAAATTAGCAAGACAAGCTTTGGACTAAAATTAACCTTACCTATCAGGAGCTAAATCAAATGAAGAGTAGTGCGCATCAACACTCAAAAAGCTAAGAGAGCCGCTGAGCTTGAAGATATCTCCTGAACATAAGTAAACCTCAATACTATTTTTTTTTTCTAAGCATCGCTATTTAATTAATTAAATCCTAATTATAATCAATAAACAGTTTTTTTTAACTGAAATGGAATCAATAAACTGTTATCAATGTAAAATGCTTATATAAATTATATTTTAAAAATATTTTTAATTATTTAAAGTATTTTATGACAGATTAAATAAGATTTTTTAAAATTGGATGGACACACTATAAAAATGTAATGAATCAAACTTTTACTAAACTATTTAAAATTAAACTTAATAAAATAAAATTTCGATCAAACTCAATTTAATTTCTAAACAAATCAACTCAAATTGAATTTGTAAACTCATTTAATACACGAGCTAAACTTAAACTTCACAATATTTTATTCGTTAAAATTTTTGATCTCGATTTGTTTTCAAATTCATGAATAGTCTAATAAATAGATTTATAAATAGTTTCGTTAAATAGGTTAATATTAATGTTATAAGAAAATTAAATTTAAATTCCGTATAAATTTATATAAATCAAATTTAAATATTTTAAAATTCAACTATATAAAATTTAATTACATTTTTAAAATTTATAAATATTTAAATTTATATGAATTAAGAGTTATTTTTTACCAGTTTGCAATCCAAATTGACCTTAGCATATAGGCACGCTTACGGGCTCGCACACACACAATAGAGGCTTTCAAGATCACTGCCCAAACGACAGGCATCTTCTACGATTGATTTCCGTTGAAGATTTGAATATAAAAAGCAAGAAATCTGCCTCATGCATACAGTTTGCTGCTAAGTGTAGCATGAGCCGTGAATAGACAGAACGTTGTGGAAGTGAGATGCGTAAAGCTAACTAGCTAGCAGGGCAGTGGACTGGTGCTATTATCTACTTTAGTCCATGAAGGTCCCACGCGCATAATCAGAGGATACTAAAGTTAGCTTTTGCTTGTGATCTTTAAACTTTCTTTTCAAATTAGTTCAAAATGTGTATCACTAACTCAAAATGTCAGTGACAAGCCTAAATGAACTGACAAAAGTTTTTAAATGAGAGTATATTGAATATAAGTTTATTTTAATAAATTATTATTTTTAGGTTTTCATATATATATATATGTTTTTTAAAAAAAGCAAATTATACTTTAAGTTTTAAATTTTAACATAATTAATACATCGATTTCTATATTTCTAAAATTAAATATTTAAATTTCTATATAATAAATTCGTTTAAATTATGAATTTTTTCATTCATAATTTCGTTAGTTAAATAGTCAAAGAGAGAATAAATATTTTAAATTTTTAAAATATCCTTATGAACACTTAAATCATTTTCAATACATGCGAGAACTTTTATATTATATAAATTACATTTTGATCTTTAAATTTTAGTATAATTGACGGATCAGTACTTATATTTTTAAAACTAAATCTATAAATCCCTTTATATTTAATATGTCTAAAATTACAGTTATTCTAGAACTTTTTTTAAATCATTCAGAATGTAAAAAATATATTTCAAATTATGCAATCCGAAAACTAACTTTCAAATTCAGTGTGTCAAACCTACTTGTTCGACAGTCATACTGTCGAATAAGCAAGATTGACACCATGGGTGTCAAAGTATTGAACAACTAACTCTCATGCCACATCAGTACACGGAAGCTTATGATGTTGCATACATGGTATGTTCGACATCTAAGATTCCGATCATGCCTTGCAAATATTAGTCCGGCACTAGAAGTGCCGAACATGTTCAATGGGTATTTGTCCATCACTAGAAGTGCAGAACATGTCCAATAGCTTGTTCGACATTTATAGTGCTGAATTAGTTCCAACTGTCAATTCTAATGTTACAAAACCACAGCTCCCTCCTCTATCTGATAGTCTTGGAGGTGGTCGAATAATTTATCTGATAAAGTATAGGATGAGGATGATGATGATGATAATTTATAGATGTCTACTGAGGATGATGATGATGATGATGGCGAGGAGGATAGTTTAAGTATGCATTAATACTACACTCACTTTACTAATCATATTGTGCATGTTGTTTATCCTCCTCCATACTCAAAAATAAATTTTAATTTACTAAGGATGGATCCCTAAAATAAGCCAGAAGTTTGTTCTTTTTGGAATCCATTTAAAGTGTTTTCAGTTGGATGATATTTTTTTTCAAGAGATGCAGTGGCTGCGGCCGTAAAAAAATATCAGCTTAGCTGTCATCATTAATTTTGCTACCATTATACTAGAGGGATGACATATTCTATAAAGTGTAGAGATAAAGATAATGATTGTGCATGAAGGCTTCGAGCATCGAAAAAAGAAAGAGAGAATATATGAAAAATTACGAGATATAGTGCACTGCACACATGTACAAATCCTCAATTGTCGAAAAATCATAGCCAATTGGATAAAAATTTTATGTTTATTTATCTTTGCATTGATTGAATAACAACCTGATATAAAAATTGCAGCCTTACAAGTAGAAATGAGAGATAAATTTGGGTATAAGTCGTTTTATAAAAAAATATAGGAAGCAAAATAAAAAACAATTGCAAAGTTTTATGAGAGTTGGGACGAATCATATAGTCGGTTACGTAGATTCATAACAGGTCTTCATCATTTCAATTCTGAAATAGTATAATGATTGAGAAAAATGCACATTGAATAAATGAAATATTAAATTCGATGTGTCATGTATTTGACTGAATGTTTTAGACTTTTAAGCAATCGATTGAGAGGTTTAAACATTGCCAACTTGTAATCTTAATCGATAGGATATTCCTATATAGAAAATATACCGGGCGTATACTATGTGTAACCACACTTGATGGAAATAATAACTCTTTTCCCTAGCTTTTGTTATTATTAATAAGGAATACGGTAACAATTGGTCATAATTTATGGACTGTATAAGGATAATTGTGACCAATAGAGAAGATTTGTATGTAATTTCAAATCGTCATGCTGGAATTATTAAGGCATAGCGGAATGATTGGTGACAACCTCCAGCCGGTTATTATTATTACTACATAAGACATGTATTGAATAATTACAATAAAACATTAAAAAATGCTGCAATAAAAGAATCGTTGTGTATGGTAGGTAAGTGTTATGTTTTTAATACAATTTTCTTTATCTATTTAATGTCACATTTTGCTGATAATAATTTTAGTTTAATGACCTTGTCATTTATATCAGCAAATCAAAACCAGAAGAGAAAGTTTTACGAGACTATGGATAATATTCAAAAGATGCACCCTGAATAATATGATTGGGCAGTTGAAATAAATTTAGAGTAATTGACCAATTCACACGATGGTGAACAAATATATGACGTGATGACAACAAACATGTCTAAATTTTTGAATGACATGATGAAAGGATTTTCTTACTATACACTAAATCATAATTATATAAATTTTCAATCTAAAAAATAAAAGAAAATTATTATTTCATCTTACCAAAACACAACTAAAAATCTTTATATATATATATATATATATAAAAGAAAATCATTTCGTCATGTCATTCAAAGATTTAGACATATTTATTGTTATCACGTCATATATTTATTCACCATCGTGTGAAATTGGTCTATGTATATATATATAAAACTAAACATGCATATTTTTTTTTAAAAAAAAGGAGTTTTAGATATATCTAGTAATAAAATAAAATAAATTGAAAAATCGTATAAGTTAAGGAGTATATTAGAGAAAAAATAAAAAGGAAAGAGTTTTTCACCACTAAACAAAGCGTCCGGCATTGTAAGTGCCGGACCCATCAATCGACAGGTCAATCATAGTGTCAGAGAGCGCAGAGATGCACTTATTGACCCTTTAAGGGTCAATCAAAGCTGATGTGGCTTCATTCGGTATCTTTGTTACCAGACGGAGCCAACGTGTCCCACGACACGTTAGCTTTTGTTGCTGACGAGCTTGTTCAACATTGTTAATCTCGAACAAGTTTTTCTTCGCCAGCATTATTAGTGAAGAAGCTTGTTCGACACTTAAAGTATTGAATAAATTTGTTGCCCACTTGAATCTAAAAGTTTTTTTGGTGGTTATATGATTTGAGATTTATTTTTAAAGTTTTACATGATTTAAGAAAAGCTCATTTTTCTGTCCATTATGGATATTAGTTCAAAATTAGTAGATGGTTAAACTTTTTTTGAAAGAACAATTTCTCTCCAAAATACTATTTATAAAAGTTTTCAACCTATTTAAAGATTACTTAATATTACTTAAAGATTACTTAATATTACTTAAAAATAGTTAAAATTGTAAATATTTTTTTGAAAGTTTTGAAATTATAAATATTAAAATATTTTAATAAATAAAAATTAAAGAACAAAATATGTTAAAAATTAGTTAAATGAGATAAATAAAATTAATGGAGCTTTAAGTGTTTTTTTAAATAAAAATGAAAGATCAAAATGTTTAAATTATAATAGATGAGAACAGACTGATTATAAAGAAATTTAAGTGTACGATTTTAAAAATACAGGAATCGATCAATATAATTAATTATGTTAAAACTAAAAAATGTAAGTATAGTTTATGCATTTAAAAAAAATAATAAAGACATTTCTATATTTTTAACGGTAAAAATAGATGGATGGACTTATAATTTAAACGGACTGATTATAGAAAAATTTAAGTATTTAATTTTTAAAATAAAGGATCAATCTATTAATAATACTAAAATTTAGAGACTAAAATATAAGTTATCTTTAAAAAATTATAAAATTATCTTTTTATTTATATAACTAAATTAAAATTTAATAAATTTAAATTTGCTTTAAATTATATTTTTATTAATTAATTAACCTAGTTATATTGAATTTAAATTGTTATATATATATTTTTTATTTTTAAATGTAAATACTATATTAATAAATATTTAAATCCTTTAATTGTAAATTTTAAGTTGTTACAAAAATTTAAAATTATGAAATTGTTTATATAATACCTTTAAGTGTAAATTTTACGTTGAATAAAAAGAATTTGTAAGTAAGTTTTTTGTTTTAGAAAAAATTTGTAATTAAGTTGTGTATTTTGAATAATTTAATCTGAGTTTTCAGATTATAATTAATTAGAGATAAGAGCAAAAGTACAGACTGGTATGGTCGAATCGTGTACATCAAAGGAAATTGTCATTTTCATATGCATAAATGCAAAACTGTAAGGGCCCTTTTCTGATCAGTTCTCGAAGATAAGGAGATCACTGGATTGTTTATTATTAATAATTAATGAGATAGATTTCAATCTCCCAGGATTAGTGATCTGTTTGGCTGAGACTGGAAGTGGCCCTTGAGGAAGCTACCCATATCACAAGAAATATGTCCCATTTGTTTGTTTCCAATACAAACACGAAGCTTCCAATAATGGAAAATCCTCTACCAATTGCAATGCCATACAGCCCATCAATCTGTGTCGGTGTGTCCATTACATTTTATTTGAAATTCAAAATTACCAAGTGACCTCTCATTTCAACCTACCATATGATTTAACGAAGATGTAATAGTTCAATTTTTAAAATATAAAAGTTAAATAGTAATAAATACCAAACAAATATTAAATAATTAATTTTTTTATACACATGAACATATTAAAAAATAGTGAATTAAAAGACAAGTGCTGCAATTATTTACATATAAATATTGGCAATGCGTAGCAGAAGCAAGGAATAGAGTCGAGATTTTAATTGGAATGATCTTACCTTGTACGTATCAGACGTGTAATCAATAATTTAATGCATGAATCGTCACCATCTCAATTTATCCCAATTATTGAGAAATGCAAAAGGTTACAATTTCTTATTAGTGGGAAACATGAAGGTTAAAAATCCAAAACTTCATTTCCTCGCACGTTTGGTATAAAGTGGTAAAAAAGCATAATGTAATTATGATTATATTATATATTTAATTATTTTATTTTTTTTATAAAAAATAAAACTTAATAAATTTAATTTCATCTCAAATTAATTTAATAATTAATTTTAGATAATAAAATAATTTATTATAGTATTATTCGTTGAGTATACCACTGCAACGTGATGAGGTGTTATTAGAGGCGCTCATAATAATTTCTCGGCTAGAAGCGTACAAAATAGGGAACAGGGACATGCATTTGAGTCGCGGCTGAGAAAAGCAGCGGGAACTCGAAAGAGAGAGAGACTCGCTCCTAAACTGTCCCCACCGTCCAGCGAAAGATCATGCCATGGTCAGTGGCTGATCCTGTACTGACCTTCAAGTTTCAAAATGCCATGTGCCAAGTGCCAACCACCCAAAGCCCACAACAAATAATCTACACAACCATCCAAGTAATTGAAACTACTTCAACATCCGCTTTATGTTAATTCAAGATTATGAACAAAATAATTCAAATTTTTTATTTACAAAATGAATGCTACCAAATAGAGAACATGAAACTAATCTTATATAAACACTAAAATAAGAACGCTTGTCGAGTTTATAAATAAATTACATCCATATTCGAGTCCTCACCCTTCAACTCCTTACTGAAAAAAAAAAATCTAGTAGTACCTACCAAGTCAAAAAACCAATAAATGTTACATAAATCCCAGATTTCTGTGTAGAAAACCTGTGCTTAATAGCATGAGTGTCCAAGGAACAATCCCTGGTTATCAAGGATATTGTTGTTGTTTATGTTTCTTAATTAAACTACAATTATATAAATTTTCGAGTTGCGTGAATTCTGTACATGTTGTCTTTCTGTCCTTTTGATTTCCTTTGTTGAGCTAGAAACCCAACCTTATTTCATGGAGGTTCAAAGCACGAGATTTTGGTGAGTGCTTCTGTAACCTATTTTGTCCCCTTAGATAGGTTCTTGCTTGATCTTTTCGTTTGCGTATAAAGAAGTTTTGTTCTCAACGGAGGTTATGGCCTATGGGTTTGATTGTTAGATGGGCATGGAGCCTCTGAGGTTGGGAGGTTAGTGATTAAAGTAGTTCTCTTTATTTATGGGTCTAATTTAAAGAAAACAAAAAGGAGAGAAGTGAGCTTTTCGAAAACTTTTCTTTCTTTTCTTTTCAAGTATTGAATCTGAAATACTCGATACTCAAAGCTGCAATCTTTACAGTTTCATTTGACTATACGAAGATATTAGTTTATAGCCTTGACGTGCTTGCTTTTTTGTCAAAGTGAAACTTTGCTTCAGACAAAAAGACAAGTGTTTTCCAATCTATAAAGCTAGTCGTCTAACTCATTGCATGTTAGTTGTTTTTAATAGAAATCACATCTTCCACACTGCGTTGCTTAGTCCATGTGCTTGCTTAAGGACTTCTCAAACTGACATCACTGTTGAAGTTCTGGTGAGATAAAAGAGAGTTTTTGATTCGATTGGAAGCTTTGGATGCAAATTGAAGACATGGATGGTGGGTTTCATTCTGCTTGGAAGCATGGTTCTTTGCTGGATTATTTGGAGGAAGAACAACCGGTGGCACCGCTTCCAGCAATCCAGCAACCAGAAACCCCAAAAGAACCTATGGAGTTCTTATCTAGATCTTGGAGTCTTTCTGCTTCAGAAATTTCAAAAGCTTTGGCTCAGAAACAGAGACAATCTTTCACTGACAAGCAACCCAATTTGTTCCCAGCTGATACAGTAACTGCACCGCAGTTGGTAGGTTCCCTTTCAAATTCTCTTGTTTATGTGCGTATTTCATTCTCAAAATTTTGATAATCAATTTCAATTCCTGTTGGTCTGATTCTGTTGCTTAATTTGCAGTCAAGGAAGATTTTAAATTCGATAAATTCAAGAAAGACAGGATCAATAGTAAAGTGGTTCCACCACAAGGAGCTTAGCAGTAGCACAGTGAAGAAGAAAGACAAGACACGCATGGAAAATGCACATATGCATTCTGCTGTATCTGTTGCTGGACTGGCTGCAGCCTTAGCTGCTGTGGCTGCTGCGGGAAACTCTAGCAGTTCTGGTTCAAAAATGAGCATGGCTTTGGCCTCAGCTACAGAACTCCTGGCATCCCATTGTATAGAATTAGCAGAATCAGCTGGAGCTGATCATGATCGTGTGGCTTCTGTTGTGAGATCAGCAGTCGATATTCAGAGTCCAAGCGATCTAATGACCCTTACTGCAGCAGCTGCAACAGGTAATTGCTTGATCTTACACTGTTCTTCATGTTTCTTTCATCATTCAACATTGATTAATGAAGAATTTTGATCTTGTGTAGCTTTGAGGGGAGAAGCAGCAATAAAAGCAAGATTGCCAAAAGAAGCAAGAAAAAATGCAGCTATTAGTCCTTATGACAGAGGAATAGTAGAAACTCAATGGGGTTCTGCCACCATTGGTAAAGTGGAAGAACAGGCTCCCTGCGTTGGAGAAGTACTGCAACATACAAAAAAAGGTTAATAATTTGTACTTCCTCTGTTTTTCCATTTTTGGACTTTGCTTGAAAGCTCGGTAAAGAAAAATTCAAGAGCAGAACTGCTGCTCAGGAATTTTAGCTGCTATGCCTAAATAAGTTCATTCTTGTAATTTCCAGGAGTGCTTCGATGGAAACACATTTCAGTTTACATCAACAAGAAATCACAGGTCATAATCAAGATTAAAAGCAAGCACGTTGGAGGAGCCTTCTCCAAGAAAAACAAATGTAAACATTTATACACGACTCTATTTTTGCTGCATTTTTCAGCTCTCTTCAGCATAAACTCTCTTATTAATCTGAAGTTTAAACGTGATCTGTTGATTGCAGGTGTTGTTTACGGGGTCTGCGATGAGACAACAGCATGGCCATATAGAAGAGAAAGGGGAAGCTCTGAAGAAGTATATTTTGGGCTTAAAACTGCACAGGGTCTTCTAGAGTTCAAGTGCAAAACCAAGATCCATAAGCAGAGATGGGTTGATGGGATTCAAAATCTTCTTCGTCGAGTCAACTGTGTTGAAGCAACTGAATGCTCCATGGAATTTCTAAGCCTGAGCAATGGCGTATAGTACACTGAGTGTCTCATTTTTGTTTGTGCTCCAAAAGAAACGGTAGAAACACATGAAAGTTCACTAATGATCATCTACACAGTATGTGAACATGGTATACATGTAATAAAATTTCTTCTCCTTTATACATATACATAATACAAGAAAACTAAATACACATTCTGGTCCTTTTTTTCTGGGAATATAAAAGAACTAGCTGAACAAACATTGCTGGATTCTTGAATATTGTGAAAATGGATTGCTGGGTGCGATCCAAGACCTAAGGTCCTTTGGGTTTTCTTCTCTCTATATGGGAACAGAAAGAAAAGCTGAAACCTCATAAAGGCACTGTTGAAAATTCCTGAAGATTCTTGAAAAATGCATACTATGGATGCAAATGCAAACTTAGTGCATTTACTGAAAAAATAAATGCAAACTAAGGATGCGAATGGAAATGCAAGCTTAGCAGGTTCAGCTATCTCACATTTTATAAGGAACCTAATCGCATAGCAAGCTCATTTCTTCTGGGGACTCGGAGGCTCAAATCGCCTCTTGAGCTCAGGTCATGATTCATCTTATATGAATACGACTAAATAAATAAATATTTCTTTTATATTTTTTGAACTAAACAAATTATTGATTTTTTATCTCATCAAAAGATTAAAACAAAATTCATTTATTTTACTGGTATTTAATCATAATGGTAGAAATTAATTCACTTTTTATTTTGCTATTAAATACAAAATTAAGTGAAATTTCTCAATTTTTTTTCACAAATTCTAATGAAATTCTCTTTATTCCTCCGTTCGTACATATTTTTGGATGCCAAGCTTCTCTTTTCCCACCCAAAAGAAAAAGGATGCAAATGCAAAGATGTGAACAAAGTCAAGTTTCACTATAATACCCGAATAAATTTTATTGTCGCTTTTCAATTAAATTTCCATAAGAATCTAAAATCTTGAAATTAAAATTTTTAGAAAGAAAAATAAAATTTTTATAAAATAAATTTGAGACATAATATTGACTATTCGATGCATTTGATGAAAATTTTAATATACATTCATGTTTTCGGTATCAAATTTTTGTTAATGAAATGAAAATATTTTTATATGCTTGTGTAATCATATATAAAATTATATCAGGATGTATAATAAACTTGTTATGAATTTCGGCGATTTTAAATCGATTTTAACCCAAGGCCTATAGAATTCCGATTTCTGAGTCGTTGTAGTCATTTTCACCAAAGCCAATTAAAAAATGAAAAGTTGAATTTTTACTCTCTTGACTTTCACTTGGGGGTTATGTATAAACATATTTCTACAAATTGATGCCAATAAATTGACCGAAAAAATGTAATGGATAACTGAATATACATGCAAAATGTAACTACTTTGAATTGCTCGTCTCCATCTGTTATCAAAATACCAGAGTCTTGTTTCCCTCAAAACGCAACACCCGCAATTCACAATATGACTTTATAGCTTTTGCAAGGCATTGTTTCTCAAGGTTCTCTGATTTCTGCACAAAACTTTGCAAATTATCTCTATGAGAAACTCTCTCAACCTGCAAAAGTGGGAGAATTGGCAGAATTCGTAATCATGTTAAACAGTTCCAGAAATCTACAAGCTCATCAGATAAATAGAACAAAGAACCAAACATGAAGTCAAATACATTCTGATAACAGTTAATTTAACTTTATGCAGTCAACTCCTGGTTTCCAGACTGATTTCATTCCTAAACCATACTGTTGACTTGAGGCCCAGAGAGTATCATAAACCAAATGCCCTTGCTCCAAATTAACATGCTATTAAACTGTGTCAGATAGGATTTCAGTTAATGGTATTGTTTTTGTAGAAATGCACAACAATATTCTATATTCAATTTGGATTTAAGAAATTGCAGTCATATCATAGCGCCAGAAGCAGAAGCCAAGCCATTGGGAGCCCATGTTAAGAAATTTGGGCACACGCATACAAGCTACTTAGGTTCTAAAACTTCTAAATATGCAGAAGAGGGCAGGCGGACGATTTATTTCTTCTTCAACCTAATTTTATGCAACTTTTTCTTACTAAAATGTCCTATGCAACTTGATGCTGTAGTAAAAACAAAAAAACATTGCACAATAGAAACAGTAGACAAGAATTTCACTACCAAGTAAAATAGACTGATGAGGCGAATAGTGTTAGTAATAGTGTTAGTATTCATTATATTCCTTGATCTGCTAACAGCATAGCACATGTATTGGCTAGGGCTGTCCATTCTTTGACAAATCAGGTGAAATAGAATGTTTCACCTCCTACTTGTATTTTGCCTCTGTTGAGGCTTGATAGTGCTTAATAAAATTTCTCTACATTTTCTTCAAAAAAAAAAAAAGAGTAAAATAGACTGAAATATCAGACATCAGAACATGAAAATTTTAAAAGGGTCTAAAATTATTACCATCTGCTCAATAATAGGCCCTGCATCAAGTTCTTCAGTCACAAAGTGACTAGTGGCACCGATTAATTTTACACCGGCATCAAAAGCCTGGCAATATTGTCCAACAAATTAAACATGTATGGGAGTCATGGAGGAAAGCAGAATGGTTAAAGGGATCATTTCTGCATCACATGAGTAAGGTAGAAATCGACCTGCTTAGATGGACGGCCACCCTTAAATGAAGGCAAAAGGCCATGGTGAATATTGATTATATCTTTCCCATAGCCACGCAAAAAATCACCAGATAATACCTGAGGTAAAGAATAAGCCATGTAAGTTCAAAAAACTATAACGTTAGTTAAACAATTTCACCAAATCTTTATAAGTGTGCTTTACAATTAATTTAGGGGGATGGAAGTCCTGATACGAACATCAATTGATTTGCAGGTTTAAAGTAACCCAAAGAAGCTTGTTTCTTCTTCTATCAGCTTGACCTTTTAATGATAAAACCAATAGCCACCAAATCTGGCACATGTTGATATTGACATTTGACAAGAACAAAACTGATTAAATTTACCTGCATATACCTGGCAAGTACTAAAAAATCAGTATCCTTCACCAAATCCAATATCTCCTTTTCTCTCTTATTTTCTTTGGTTGTGTGCAAATAATGATAAGGAATACAATTCCTATCAAGAAAGCGAATCACATGTGTATTTGGGCCTCTTTCATGGTTACTGTTATAGTACAAATGAAGAACACATAATCAGGATCCATTAAACCAAATAGAGTACTTAAGAGGGAGACTATTTTCACCTTATTACACAAGTTATCTCAATTGGAAATCTACCATCCTGCCATCTATGTAACAAGTCAGTTAGGCAATGCTCCTGTAGCAACAAGACAAAGTTAGTTGACAGACACAGAAACTGTGAAACATAACCATTGTTGTTAAAAGTAACAATTTTGATAATCAGAGAGAAAATTTTTTTACCATCTTGGAAACAAGAATAGCAATCTTAAATTTGGGGTCTACATCAGGCACCCGGACAATGGACGTTTTTGCATGGAACATTTTTGCTAGCCTGAGAAAGTCCTCATCCATTTGAGCCCGTGGCCATCTAACTCTGTCAAAAACAAACTCACTGCCACATTTTCCACAAATCAAATTCACCTCAGATTAATTAGTACACAGATCAAACACAAAACACAATCTCCCGTTGAGCAAAGAATTGACTGAAAGTAAACACACGAAATGCTAAGACATAAAACATGGCCAACACGGGAAAATTAAGAACAAATTAAAAGAAGGTACCTTCTAGAATAGAAGACATTCTTGTTTTCTGGCACAAAAACATCAGCTCCAAGAATATTTCCACCTCTCGATGCAATGCCTTCCGATAGCTTGGCAACAATACCAACCGAATCCTATCATCAAAAAACCAATTTTCTTTCAATAAAATTAACTTTCTTAAAAGGGTATAGAAATTTCGGAGCAAGAAAGCAGGATATCGAGATCTACTGGGCATTGAAAAAGATGGATGCCATGGGTGAGACAAGGAGAGGACGAGGAATCTAAGGGCACCCCAGTTAAATTCAGGGACTTGAAGGACCTGCTAGCAAATCCAAGAACTTGAGGAATGCTTGAGGAGACCCTTCTCAGGCTCATCCCTGCAGATATCTTGGAGAACTCGCGGGCACAGGCACGCACCACAACTGGCGGCCTTTGCTTTTGGAGGTGGTAGTTCAAGCTGACATCGGTATCAAGTCCTACACCAATCAGCTGGGCCATGTATAAGCTTCTACGACGTCGTATAATGCTGAGAGAAATTAAAATGACGACGTTTTTCAATTTTTTTTTATTGTTTTAAAGTTGTTCCTGTTAAAGTGAAATTAGAACTTTAAACTCTATTTCTTTTTAGTTTTTTTAAAGATACTCTAATTAGTAAGATTTTGGGTTCTATCTTTCCATTGGTTGAAATGTAATGTAATTTCCATGACTGGTAAGTAAAGTCGATAATTCGAACTTATTCCTAAAAGAATGATTTCTTATTAAAAACGGGTTTGAAAAACACTATCTTGCATGCACGAGTTATCGAAAAAATTTCATTTTTATTAAAAAAAAAAAAGAAAAACGATATTCATGTTGATCTATGAAAATTTATCTGTTTGAACAGTAATTTGCAAGCGAAAACTAACCTTTTAAGAAAATATACACTATCATTTTAATATTAAAAAATAAAAATTATTATTTTATATTTTATAACTAAATTTTAATAATTTAATTTTAAACTATTTTAAAAATGGTCTAATTAATTAATTTTCGAATTAAGCAGAAAAAAAAAGGAAAGAGTTAGAGAGAAATAGTTTAGATTCATCATCAGTGCCATTGTTTGGATTGTGTTGCTTTTACTGGTTGCAACTGATTGTTTTGTTCTGCTTTCCCTATCTCTTAGGTAAGAGAAGGGTGCTTTTGTTTTGTTTTGTTGTCGCCTATCCATTTTTACCTTCCTCGTATGAATTAGCATGGGTCTTCTACTGAACCTGCCGTAGAGTTGCTCTGCAATGATATTTCAAATAGGGCTTTCGAAAATGCAATACGGGCATCTTGAGGACCACACTAATTCATCTGGTGGCTTCCGCTTCTATAGACAGTAGATCAACCATGAGCTCTGCTTAGTTTCCTCTCTATGTACAGTGCCGATTCAGAATTGTTTGTTTACTTTGTTTGGAACTTTTTATTGTTCTTATATTTTGTATATCTTGTTTAGATTTGGTTTATTTTTTTACCGTGCTTTTACTGTTTATGACCATCGTCATCGAGATATTGCGCTGAGGTGGATCAATAATAATTCGGTAGCTTAGGCTATGTTTAAAAATTAGAGATGGTTGAAGCTTTTGGTTTATTGGTGCATGAATTTGGATTTGGTCTGTTTTGATATGATTTAATTTTTCTTTAGTTCTATTATGTATGGGTTGATATTGTTGTGTTTTAATTTCTTTTTTTTGGACCTTGAATTTGACCATGTATCTCTTTTATTTTTAGTTTGATGAACCTTGAAAATGCAATTTATATTGCATGATTAAAAAAATTATTTAATTAATATAATAATTATTAGTTATTATATGTCTTAATACCATTAGTGCATTTAATAATCTATCGATAAATAAATAAAAATTAAAGTTCACAAAGACAAATACAAACTCTATGACAGCGAACGCCACACTGATCATGAACAAGCCTGTTAACAACATCTCCATAAGAGTTGAAAGCTTATACACTCCCAAAACATAACCAGGCGCTAAATTTGCCAGATAATTTGCACTGAATTTGCTTCTCTCCTCTCCTCTCCTCTCCTCTGAAAATTGGGAAAACAACTCTCAAATCTAATTAACTAAAAGAAAAGCACTCCGGGGCCCATAGTTACTCTAGTAAGTAATTAAATTTCTCGCACGTGGTCACACTCTACCAAGACTTTATCAAATTCATATTTCTTAACCTGTTTCACTGTCTATGAAAAATTATGTAATAAAATAGACAACATGTAAAAACATTTATGTAAATCTAAAACTTTTTCTCAAATAAAAAAATTATTAATTAATTACTTTGAAAAGAGATTTTTTCAAGAAATAATTTTTTTTTCAAAATTTAAAAATTTTGAATTTGTATTTAAAAGGGATAAGAGTTTTTAAAATAAAATTTTTGGAGATTAATCTTCAAAAGCTTTCAACCTCAATTTACCAGAGTAAAATGAGAAGATTTTTTCTTAAATTTTTTTTAAATATTTTTAAAAAATTTATTTACTTTTCAAATAAAAAAATATTAAAATTTAAAACTCATGAAAAATTTTATTTTATAAAATTATACCTTAAAAAAATATTATTTTACTCTACGTCTTCTCAGACATATTTAGTGTTTTATTTATTCACTTGTTGAGTATATTTTATTTATTTATATACTTATTATTAATTTGTTATTTCTATACGAAATCACAGTTGTTCTAATTAACGAAGATTTCAAACATGCTTTGCAAACTTGTCCGTGGATGGTAAGCCCAACGGATGTGATTCTTTATTATTAAAAAATTAATTTCTATATTTTTAAAATTTTATTAAAATATTTTTATATTTTTTATTAATAAAATAATCATTCATTTCTATTATTAAAAATATATTAAAAGGAGGAAGAAGAGTTTGAAGAAGAAATTAGATTATTGAGAAAGGGGAAGGAAAATTATTAATAATAATAATATTAAAAATTAAATAATAAATTTATATATATATATAATCTTAACTTTCGGTATAAATTTACTTCAAACTATTATTAAAATGTAAATAAAAGATCTTAGTTTATCTGATTTTATTTGACCATAATTTACTGATAAATTTGTACTAAAAATTAAAATTTAATATTTTTGGCTATTGTACCGTTTATGGGCAAATTTGATTTATTGATATATATATATATTAGTGGCGTTCTACGTGGCGAGCTATAAGTGGCCAGCAGAACTCACCGGACCAATTCACGGTAGAAAATCCAGAATCCAGATCCTCACTGGAAATCGCCATTGAAGCGCAACGACCAAGCAAACGGATCCCCGTCCTTGCTCTACAATTATTTCAATTACTCTCGATCGCTTGAACCTGCACTACCAAGCAAAGAGAACATTAAATTAAAATGCCTGTAAGTCTCTCTCTCTCTTTCGTGTTATCCAATTGTGGATTCAGATAAATTGAATTGACTTTTGGGTTATGATCCGGTGGGGGTGTAGTACCGGAGAATCATGGAGGTGGAGCCGCCTAGTCCGTTAAGATACATAATCGGAGCAGCGATAATGATGATAGGGGTGGTCTTACCCGTCGGTTACATGATGTTTCGTACCCGGCGTGTTCCTTCTTCTTCCTCTTACTCCAAACAGACGTAGGTGTGCTTTTGGCTGTTTTCCTTTTTTTGTCCTAACACTGTTTCTTTCTTTATTATGTTCTGATTTTCGCCACGAAATCTGTTATGCTTGTTCTGTTTCTTTGGATTAGAGGTCAAAATGACAGGTAGGGTTACTCAATGTGCTGATTAATTGGTAATTACTCGTTAATTAGCTAAAAATGGGTATTTTCTCCTTCAGATTTGAACTCTGGTATTAGTAGAGCTTCATCAGTGATTAATTCTTCCTGAAGGCAGAGGCTGTAAGTTCGGAAAACAAAATAGATGGCCTCAAAATGTTCATGGTTATTGGAATCTAAGTTGGATAATTTTAGGGATCAAACATTGTGTATCAATTTTCGCATTTCATATTGCGGGTTTCAACTTCAACCTTGTTTTTTCCCCTTTTAATAGAATGCTGTCGCTTAAAAAACTGGTTGGGAAGATTCTGTTGTTTATTATTGGAATCATATAAATATAATCATGCTTAGAAGTTTGGATTTGCTGAAATTACCAAGAAGTTGTGCAAAAAAGGAAGGGAACTCTAATATGGTGTACTTATTATTTAGAAAGAAGGTTAATGAGAAAACTGTAATTGCTTCTTCAATGGGTTTGAGGAAATGTGAAAGCTTGTATTGTAAATTTTGTTATCATTATTAACTTTTTGGTAAAAGCAACCGATTCTAACTAATGTTGGATGGTTTTGAATTCTCAGGAACAAAGTTTTGATATAGAGAAATCGGGACAAGAGACCCTTAGATACAATTCCTTGCCACCTGAGTTTGAAGATTTGCAAAAAGAATATGGTCTTGACTGATGTGAAAATACAAATGTAAATGCACTGAAACTACAATTTTGTTATGTTGCTGTTGGGATTTCTAGGTTGAGTTCATGACTGCTGTTGGATTGAAAACTGAAATTTTGTTGTGCTCGTGCTTGAGAATTCTAATTCAAGTACAAGTAAAACAAAATGGATACAAATGTGTGGTTTGATTCGATAGAAAATGGATATCAATGTCCATTATGAACTTTGCCCCTGCCTGCTCTCTTTTTGCTCATATAAGCTTTGCCAGTCATGGTTTTCCAGTCATTCTGGTTTTGATTGCTTTTGGCAACTCTCTTATCATCTCTATGAGAATATGAGAAAAGAATTCATGTTTTTATTCGTGTTTTGCTTGATAAATTGTGTGATCGTCAACAAGGGATGTAGCATGTATGTTCAATGGGTTTTGATTCAGAATGCAGATAGTGTAAAACTGTAATATAATTGGTGATTTTACTTTACATTCAGTCACTGGATTATGGATTGCTTTAAAACTCCAATGAAACGAGCAAAGAGTACGCTGGCAATACACTCTCCCTATAAACTAAATGTTCTTCTAAAATCCCAAATGCCCAGTGGTGGAGCATTGGAGCTGGTAAAGAATTTAACAACTGAACATGTCCAAACCCGCTATATACCCCTTGCTAGGCCTTTTTGATAGGTGTTTTTCAAAATTATCATAGCAAAATTAGTCTTCCTACTTTAAGCATAAACCGAAAGATTCACGGAAAAAATTGTATAACATCAAGTTGTCATAAACTTTGAAGAAGCCAAAAAAAAGAAAAAGGATCAAATATTTAATTCAATTATACAAGCAGCAACTGTAGCAACACTTACATTTTCTGCTTTGCAGAAAACTCACTGTTAATACTGGGATATTAAGGACGTAGAAACACCTAGGCTAATTGAAAAGCTGTGAAAATTAGATTTAAACTCAAATTATTAAATAACTAACTAAATTATGCCAAGCATTTAGTAAATCAAGCATCGAATTGCTCACAATACACTAATAATCATTAGACTGACAACATAGCTTGCCATAGCTAATGAGGGAAAAAGAATAACTATGAATTTCTAATAAAATCTAAATAAACCCAATAAAAGAGGTTCCGCTGCATCTTAACCTATGGTATATTAGGAAAAAAAAAAAAATATGTAATCAAGAATCAAAAATCGATATCTAATCTTTTGATAGTCGACATCTTTCACTGTAGCGATAAATTTTGCACGCTACATCCGCTCACAGTAAATGAATATCAGGACATCATTGTTTCTACAAATTGTGCCACCTCCCCAGTGCTTCCCCGACACGGATTCTATCCCCACGCTTGATATTGAACCTGAACTCTGACGATGGGACGTCCCTGTTATCGAGTGGCTTTAATGTGGGAGCCTGAAAGACGAGAACTACTGTTGATCCCATATTGAAAGCAGCCACCTAAAACATAAAAGAAAGAAACCTTGAACCCAAACGGAAAACAGTCCATAAAATTTAACAGGAAAGGGTGGGGAAAGTGCAGCTATATACGGTAAAAGTAAGAATCCTCCCTTCACTTGAACATTCACCATTGGTTGCATAATGATAAACCAGAAGATATCTAAGGGTGACTATTACAATCCTTTAAGGTTTTTGAATTAAATATATGAATCAATTATTAGAAGGGCCATCAGCCAGGATACATATTATTATTATCATTATTAGAAGCATGTCATGAAATATAAAGGAAAATAAGTAGGGTAGCAGCACTCCTGATTCAACTGTGCTATACTCTTCAAGCAATAACATTTATAATGTTAACAAGATTTCTATTTCTACTCTCTCTGATGACACTGTTTATCCATCATCAATTTCACAAATGCAATCTGTATGTATTACTAACCTCATCCCCTTTCTTCAGCACTTTCCCAATGCCCTCAGGTTCATATACCCGTTCTTCTGGAGGCTCAGAATTCACCAGCTTTTTTCTTGGCAGGTTTGTCCGAAATTCTGGTTCAATGAAAAGCTGCAAATTCAATTTTAGACTAATGTCAAAACAAAGGCATTCCCTTGGAGAGAGGTTCATATACCCGTTCTTCTGGAGTCGCAGCATTTCTTTAACACACAGATTGTAATGATTATCGCCCAAGAATTCAATTCAAAATCATTTTTCAATAAATTCATGTATTTGAAATGACCTTTAGAAATGATATAATTCATCTGAGTTCTATTGTTTGAAATGACCGACAATTAAATAAACATAGTAGGGGTGTTTTGAATTTTTAATACTCCCTCTGTTCATAATTTTTTTCCATCTTTCTTTTTTTAAATATCCTAAAATTATTGTCCACTTTTCTTTTTTACACAATAATAACATATTAAATTGACTATCATAACCCTATTTAATTTTATCTTATTTTCAAGAAATCTCTTAGTATTTAATAAAATTTAATGTCTTTAAGATGGATATAATAAGAAAGTTAACAAAAAAGAAATACTTTCAAACATAGGAATTGGTTAAATATAGCTAAAATGAATTCTTTCTTTTTTAGACTTTTCAAACATACTGTTAGAGCGTGAACATAATCTGTACCTAATTATAGGAAATTACATAATCATAGGCTAATTGATTAATAGAGAATTCTTAAAATTTGCCTTAATAAGGCCTTGTACTCTGTGTGTATATATATACACTTATTTTAATAAAGAAAACATATTAAAATTGTCCAGTTATTCCTTGTCTTGTCACATGGTATCAGAGCCTTTGAGCTAATTTTGGGTATCTGTTTTTTTTAGGTTTCTCGGGTTGAGGAATTGGTTGTTTTTTTTTAATCAAAAGAGAAATTGGTTATTGGTTATTAGGTCACCAAGTTTGGTCTCACCGCCGGCACAAGGAGAGGCGCAACATCATTTCTAGTTGTTCCTTAGAAATTAAATGAGTCAACTTAAGTATTTTTGAGAGTCGTGGGAGTTAAACTCTGTAGCACACCAATGATTCCTAATATATGTCTCACAAAGGATGACAGAGTCCCTTATGATGATTCAGAGAGGTACAAGAGGTTGATTAGAAAGCTGAACTACTTTATGGTGATAACTAGGCCAGATATTGCTTTTGCAGTTAAAACAAATTCTATGTTATCTAAAAGGGACCCCAGGACTCGATATACTCTACAATGATCATGGGCATAATGCACTTGATTGTTTTTCTGATGCTGATTGGGTGGGATCCAAAAGTGATAGAAGGTCGATTACAAACTACTGCGTATTTGTTGGAGGAAACCTAGTGTCTTGGAAAAGTAAAAAGCAAAACGTGGTATCCAGATCCATTGCCGAGTTAGAACATAGGGCCATGGCTCAATCCACTTATGAGATTCCGTAGATAAATCATCTGCCGAAAGAAGTTGTTATGGATGTTGCGTCACCCGTGAAACTTTAGTATGATAATCAGGCTGCTCTTCACATTACTTCCAATCCAGTATACCATGAACAGGCTAAGCATATTGAAGTTGATTATCATTTCATCAGTGAAAAGATTCAAGAAAATTTAATCTCCGCCAGTTATGTGAAGACAGGAGAGCAAAGACAAGAGAGCAATCGCCAATCGGATGATCTAATCACCAAAACTTTAAATGGGCCTCGAATAGATTATCTTTCTAACAAGTTAGGCATGATAAACATCTATGCTCCAACTTG
This sequence comes from Manihot esculenta, assembly GCF_001659605.2. Lineage (NCBI taxonomy): Eukaryota > Viridiplantae > Streptophyta > Magnoliopsida > Malpighiales > Euphorbiaceae > Manihot > Manihot esculenta. The sequence continues at coordinate 28,478,637 of NC_035161.2, forward strand.
AGGGAGAGTGTTAGAGTGTGAACATAATTTATACATAATTAAAGGAGATTACATAATTATAGGCTAATTGATTGACGGAGGATTCTTAGGAATTGCCTTTATAAGGCCTTATAATTTGTATATATATATACACACACACTTACTTAAGTGAATTATGTAGGATTTCCTTTTTATTTTTTGGTTCTTGGGGAAAGAGGCAACCTTGGTTGGTAAACTTTCTATTATTTAACCCACATACTACGGGTGCCAGCTAAAAGCACCTTGATTGAGAGTTGAATATGTAAATTTTTTATGCAAGCATGCATGCAAAAATTGTGCAGTCGTGGATGGGTGGAAGGAGGAAAGTGATTACTTAAATCACAATTATTGAAAAGCCACCTCACCTCAATTGACCCAATATTTGTAGCACCAATTGCAGCAATAGCCATGAATCCTTCTTCCCACAATCCTTCAAGCACAACCTGGTGTTAACAGAATTGAAGAAGCAACCTATGAAACCCCATACATATCCATGAAAATGGTGAAAGAGTACTTAAATAAGGTATATTCACAAATTAAAATTCATGTTTGTGCCAATCAAGAATAGATGGAATAGAACTTTAAGGATATTCTGGACAACTCAACAATATTTTTCAGTTTTTCATCCTTGAGTAGGAGGGAAGGGGAAGCCATAAACCATGCAGTTGATTGACTATAAAAATATCCAAAATGAGGAAAGAAGTAGCTCATGGTGTATATTACCCCATTTTAAAATACGAGAGAAGAAAGGAAGTTACTGACTAGTAAAAATTGTCTACTTCTGTTTGTGAACTTAAAAATTAGGAAGTCCAACATACAAATTATGCATGAAATGTGAATCTATTCATGCGTTGAGCTGGTCTTTTGTTTTGCATATTTGTTTAATTTCATTTGCCCCTTCAATTCCTCATAGGTTATTAGCAATTTATTTGATAAATTGCATAACCACTCCAATGAGAAACTACCACCAACCATAGACGATCAAGTGATAATGAAGCTGCTATGATGGTGAGAGACTTCATGTCAGATACTTAAAGTAGACATATTTGAAAAATCAGAATTACCCTTTCATTTTCAACATAAAGATTCCTGATTGTTCTTGTGGCACGTTCATTCAATGGAAAAAGGTGCCCTAAAAAACAAAAGAGAAATGAGCAGCAAATAGAACTAGATCAACTAAATACTAAACGGATTTGATATTTGCAAGAACATTCCAAGAAAAAAATAATAAACACAAGCTACTAGCTGATTCAAACATGCCTCTCTTCATGCACTTGGTAACACCAATGACTCCAAAAGCAATAGTTTGTTGTTGCATATGCACATCCAAATCCATTTCCAGTATTCCATAACTCACAACAGACCATTCCTTCCAAGGCCTATGGCATGGTCATTTTACCCCAATCATCCCCTTTCTATAGTTCATTGTGATGTGGAGAATTGAGAGCAGTTGTCTCCTACTTTAATAGGAACTTTTAGTATTTATTTTGACTAGAATTCTTTCTTTTTCGATTCCTAGCTTGTTTGGAATTCCTACATAAACTTTCCTACTATTTCTAGATTAGTCTAAGAGTCTTTTATTTTATTTAGGAAACTATTTTGTAAATGCTACATTAATTAAGATTAGTTTATTTCTATTTTGGTAGGAGTTGTCTTCTTAAATTATATAATTCTATTCCTCTCCTAATTAGGGGAATTAAAACTCTATAGATACACTACTATCTTATGTTGTAGTAGTGGATAATTTGATTTCAATGAAACAGCAGAGAATTTCTCTCTTACCTATTCTTTCTCACAATATGTGTGAGTGATATTTAGCTATGCTGCGTCACATTGTTGCAGCATCCTCCTTTCTGTTTCTTGTTACCCATGGCTAAATTCTGTATAATGTTTTACTAAAGTGGAGTACCGTGTTCTTAAATATCAAATGAAGCATTTCATTAGGGGAAAATAAAATTGGTTGGGCTTTATAGGACAACAAGAAAGACATGCAATATGGTTTCTCATATTCTACCAGGGACCTTTCTAGATGATTCCCTTGGGATAGACAAGCTGTCCAATATTTTCTCCCCACTCCTTACCCTTGCTCTCCCAGAAGCAACATATTCTCTTTGCCTATTTTAGTGATTGTTTTGAGAGTCTTTGCAGTCATGTTCAGAGTCTCAATGTTATACCACGTCCATAAATGAAGTCAGAAAACAGACAACACAGCATAACCTTAGTAACTAAAAGACTGCCTGACTGTAAAGATTATATCAGAGATATAATATAAACAGTTGCAAGTGTACTTAAAAAACCGAGAAAATAGAGTCACATAGTATAAAAAAATACTTTCCCAACCAAATACAAGGCAACTTGAGTAACCTGCAAAATGGCGGCGGACAAGGACATTCCATTCTGCAGGTGAGTGTATGCGATGATAGTCTCCAGGCCTCAAGTATATGACACAATAGTAAAGGCCCTTAGTTGGACTGCAACAAATCATATCGATGTGTAAATTACCAACTCAACCAAACCTTAATACCCAGTTATAGGTCAAATATGCATATAACATTCTTTGTGAAATTCCTAATTCAAATGCAATAAGAGATCTTTAATAACTAGACATGAATGGTAAAACGCACATGCATAGACAATTTGCAAACTTCAACTTTCGCATCACTAATGGATCCAATTATGCGCAAAGAAGTCTACTACTCACTTCAACCCATTGACCAAGGAATCTTAAGTCTCTTCCTCAATTCCAATTTGCAATGACACCATGTCATGAATACTATATATTATTCGACTAATATTTTTCATGAAAAGATGAAACTAGAAAAACTTGATCTTAATACTAACAGATGTATTGCATTGTCCAACAATGATATCATATTAAATGCCAGAAGCATTATGAAAAGTCAAATACTTAGGTTAATTCAGGCCTCATTGGTCATCAAATTTGAATCCACATGTTAGTGATTGAAAAATCAACATACAAAGGTAGTGGTACATTACCATGCTGACACAGTGTCCCTGACTTTTGGAGAAGCCAAAGAAAATCTCCACCATGACTTCTTACTGTTTTCATGAAGATTGCTTTGCTGTTCACTACTGTTTTCTTGGACATGCCCATCATCTATCATAGGAAGGAAAGAACTAGCACCAAGAAGAGAATAAACAGAGTAGGAAAAACCTTTGACCTGTTCGATCATAGCTCCTGATCCTTTTAACTCTCCAAATCTTAATATAGTGCCATCCACTGGACTAACCTGAAAATACAACAAAAGATGGCCATAGAAATTAAAAGAAGTTAGCAGGACCACAAATAAAACAACTTCGGAAAGGTAAAATGCACAAGAAGCTTGTTACCAGTTACCAGACAACATGAATCAGGGTCTATTGGCCTTGAGCCTTCTTTCAAGGCACGGACAAAAAATTCCTTCAAAGAAGCATATTGGTCAAGAGGCAGAGCTGCTTCTTCTAAGTCTGAGATTCAAACAAGGATCATTAACTTCCCACAAATTCTTTATTTCTGGTTAGTCATCCACATATTATATCATGAATTATCACTGCCACCAAGAACAACAAATCATCAATCAAACAATTAAAAGAATAAAGGTTAAAAGAATCATACTTGAATGGAATGCCCGAGCCCATGCTCTGTAAACATATGGACGAACCCAAAGAGGAAGTTCCTGAAAACATGATTCCTTAGCAGGCTATATTTTTCACATAAAGGTACAGGTAGAAGTACATGGAGAAAGGAGCATGTGGTAATATCCTATCATTTTTATCCAATAACAAATGGCAGCTTATAAACTATGAAAATTTAGCTACAACTATTAAATGAACAAATAACTGAATAAGTAATATGATTCCAAACTAGAAGAATGAATTAAATCCAGTAACAAAGCTGAAAGACAAAAGTACCTTAGCAGTCACAAGAACAGGGTTAACGACATATACATCGAGGCTGAAATTATTTAGTCTATCTGAAATTGTAGAGTTAAATTGATAAGTACATTAAAACTCCTCAGTAAACATTCCAATGGGAGATTTTTTGGGCCAACCTAATTACCATTATGATATCACTTTGCACATTAGTTGTATTTCATGCATACCTTTTATATTAGCCATTATGAATGTATGTTTTAATTTTATAGTCAAGACCAACCAAATCCTAGAATTAAGTGCTCACTACTCGAGCATCCCTACAATCAAACCTATAGTAGACACTTTGTTCAGAAGTCGAGAATCAACCATGTTTATCTACGAACTTTCAGAAATGAATGGGCTCTTCTTCATCAGCAAAATTTTGTAAACATTTAAAACTGCCCCATGAGGGTAAAAGTTTGAAATGAAAAAATAAAAGAAAAAAGAGTTCCATCAACACAAATAAACAGTAGTCAAAGAAAAAAGACATTATTATTAAATAGCGCAATTACATGGTACTAGAAATAATTTGTGTATGTTGCATAATATCAGTTTACCTATTCAAACAAGCCTAGGCATTTGTACTAAGATTTGTGTTAATTTTCAAAGGATGTTCCGAAATTATATTACCCAAACAGTTACAAAGAATGTGAACTTTTCCAATGTCTCAACAATTGTACAAATGTTTGGATGAATTCTTGAGTTATAATAAGTTTTCTAACTTTTATTGAATAAACAAAATCAGTTTACATTTGAAAATCAGCTTTACTGATACAAAATGTTAAATAAAAAAGGAGGGAGAGAGAGAGAGAGAGAGTGGCCACAAACTATCTGTTGTATTTTAAGGAAAAGGAAGGATACTCACTATGCCTGTCAAGGAACCCCAAAACCTCGAAAAGGAGCGTAAAGGAAGCATCCTAAGAAATGTAGCCTGAACTTGGGAATACCAAAGGAATTATTTAAAATATTAGACATCTAAAATATAGCATTTAAGTAGTAGAAACAGAATATCCAGAAAATATATTGTCAACGCATTGGGAAAACAATGTTTAGAACATTCATATAAATAAATTACTTTTACATCCGGTTGAAACTCTAACTCAATTCCTTTTTCCCGTGCCTCTTCAGTCTGCCATTGCAAGTGAAAAAAGTTATAACAAATTAATAATTAACAGATCTTGTAAAAGCCATCATACCAATGAATAAACTTCACATTATCAATCACAAAGCAGATACCATGGGAAATGAGTAATAGTGATATATATGCAACAAGGTAATAACAGCTATATGCTCGCATATTTATTATAATCACATACCTTTTTGTCATCATAGAGACGCCGTGCATGAAGTGCACCAAGCATAAGTAGAGTAGCCACAGTTGCACCAGGCAACAGAAAAGCACTGCCTGCACAGATATTGATTCATGAACTTCACATGCCCTCCAAGAAGCCATCATCACAATTATGACTTTTATGAAAAGTAATGGCTTATGACATTTTGCTGCCTCACTCAACCTTTGTTACAGTGATTACCATGTTGCTGAATTTCTTTCTTTACTGTTTAGAAGAACATCAACAATTTTGCCAATAGTCGTTAAAATTTTTCTTAAATACGGAAACAGTTCTTAAGAATTACTACAAATTGCCAAAACTCCAAATCTTGTGGGAATTGATTGACTTGGTTCAATTGTCAAAACAATTTCCTTGAAAGACATTTTCCATAATGTAAGAATATCACCAATGGAAAATGAAGATATTCAACTCTGGCAATGGTATATCTCTTCGAGGAGCGCTTTTCTCATGGCATTATGCAAAAATAATTATTTTCCATAAAATAACCAGAAACACAATGCACTCAGAACCAAACAGAAAACTAGTTAAACCCTAGTAGTTCCTTCTCTTTTGGTAAATTAAAGAAGGAAACGAACAAAAAAAACTATCCAGCACCAGCACTATGATGAAGGACATGATTACCCTCGTAGTTCCTTCTTCCATACTCCCATCGTCCTAAGCACGAAAAATCAGGGCATCGTGCAAAGCAGAAATATTGAAGTGTTTTCTCGACGTCATTCCGTTTAAAAACAAAAAAACAAGTTCCACAGAACTATCCAAACAGTGCAATCTCAACCAACAAAATAAAAAGCAAATGAAGCCCAAATCAAAATTGTCTTTCCATCTCTTTTTCCAAAAGTTTCTCAGAAACCAAACAGAAAATTAGCCAGAGACGACGAGTTGCATTGCCAATTTAATTGAAGTAACTGACCTTGGGAGTTGCTACTACCGTTGCCATTGAAGGAAGCACGTGCTTGAGACGCTGTTTGGACCTTTTTAAGAAACGAAGTAAAGAATTGGCGCTGGTGATGGTGCTGGTTGAGTCGTAAATTAGGAGGGAAGATTGGGACTTTATAGGAGAAGCGGAATTTCATCTTCTGTGGAATGGTATGATTCACGGAGATAGTTGATTTCGTTAGGGTTTTTCAGCGGGTTTAGGAACGAGTCTTGGGCGGGCAATGGACGAAGTAAAGGGATAAAACGACGAGGGATTTCACCGTTTGGGCAACGACTATTGACGGCATTGAAATTTTGTAAGAAGTTAAATGAAAAACCAGCTATAAGCACATTTCGATTTTAATGATTATTCAAATTGATTTGATTATTTTTTGCTAAATTTTAGTATTGACGGCATTGTAATATTATTCAAAAATAATATTACATTTAAATGTAAATAATATTTTTTATAAGTAAGAAGTTTTTAATTTAATTATTTAATAATTTATTTATTTATACATAAATTATAAGTAAGATAATTTTATAAGAGGATTTATTTTAAAAATTAAAAATTAAATTGAAATCCAACTGGACTATTCTGATTCATAAGAAGAAAAATTTCAGTCTGATTTCAGGTCTATGTGTAAGAATTACCAAAATTTTCCACGTCGTCCCATGACAAGACAAATCAACTTCTTTCACTGGAGACTGCCAAGCCACTAAAAAAAGTACACCAGTGGACCTAGACCACAAAGGACTAAGAGGTAAGATGAACCCAGACATCTGAAAAGAGATCGAGCAGCTCTTCTTCATCCATGGCAGGCAGCAATATAGTGAAGTATGGGATTGTAGGGGTTGGGATGATGGGTAGAGAACACCTCATGAATCTCTATCATCTTCGTACTGAAAACGTGGCCGCTGTTTGTATAGCAGATCCTCATGTCCCCTCCCAAAAACTTGCTGTTGAACTTGCCCAATCCTTTGGTTGGCCTCTTACGGTATAAAGACATATGCTCCAATGGGTTTCCTTCCTTATGCTGCCTGTTGTCGTTACTTGATCCTTTGTGCAGGTTTTTTCAGGGCATCAGGAGCTATTGGATAGTGGGCTCTGTGATGTTGTGGTTGTCTCGTCCCCAAACATGACTCACTATCAAATCCTTATGGATATTATTCACCACCCGAAACCCCATCATGTGTTGGTGGAGAAGCCACTCTGTACCACCGTAGCTGATTGCAGGGAGGTCTGTCCATTTACATGGCTTTTTTCTTTTCCATTCACTGCATCAAGTTTTTTTTTTTTTTTTTTTAAATAAATTTCCTGGAAATTTGGTGAGATTTTGAATTGTTTTTCCACAATCCATTGTTACAATTTGTGGGTTTCTGCTGGTAAAGAAAAAAAAGGAGAAAAAAAAATTTATTACAGTAATGTGTGTGTCTTCTTGCTTCTTGGTTATTGAACTTCCTAATTTCTAGGTCGTAAATGCTGCTAGAAAGAGGTCAGATATGCTTGTGCAAGTTGGATTAGAGTATAGATACATGCCACCAGTTGCTAAGCTGATTGCAATTGTCAAGGATGGATCTCTTGGACGAGTCAAAATGGTGTCAATCCGAGAACATCGATTCCCATTTTTGGTTAAGGTAAATCGTGCAACTTAGTTTTCCACGTTATCACTGCAGCCATCAATGTTCTTGACTAATGTTTTTAATAGGTTAACAATTGGAACCGGTTCAATGCCAACACAGGGGGGACTCTGGTAGAAAAATGCTGCCATTTCTTTGATCTGATGCGGCTGTTTGCGGGTGCAGATCCTGTTCGTGTTATGGCTTCTGGAGCTATGGATGTTAATCACAAAGATGAAATCTATGACGGAAAAGTAAGTTCTTATTCTTGGGAAATTGGTGAAGATAATTATGCGAAATTTGGCATGATAAAAAGTTGGCTTTGTGTGTTTTCTTGGATGTTGTACAACCTGAGTCTTAGATAGGGGATTTAGGGCCTGCAGCTTAATAGTTTTGACTGCAGCCTGATCATATAATTAGCTGGTAGTTTATGCTGGGTCACTTGGGGAGTTTATGGAATGAAGCTGGGTTAGCTGAGTAATTATGTTTGCCTTTTGAAGATCAAGACCTCATGCTTGAACTAGATCCAAATTGTATGGTCTGCTTTATTCTTTATGCTATATTGCAGTGGTTAAGAGCATTTCACTGTTGGCTATTTACTGCAGTGCATTGAATGATGTCTTATAATTTGATAAAACAGATACAAAACCTGATGACGTTATATATATCCTATAGCATATCTGACTTAGTATATGAAAACAAGAAGATGGACCTGTCATTCTTTTCCACTCCATATTTCATTCTGATAGATGGAATTCAATTATGTATCAATTAGATCTAGAAACGAATCAACAGAACTTTTTTTTCTTTTCATTTTATTTTAAGTAGAATTTTTTTTCTCTTTTTTAAACGAAGAAATATACCATCCTTTTATATCTATAACTGAATAAAAAAATTGGATTGATTAATGATAAATTGTATTTAACAAAATTTTGAATTATTAACAAAGTAAAGATTTTTGTGTATACCAAATTAAAAGCCCTCTAATTCATTCAATTAATATATTGATTTGCCCTCATACGCCATGAATCACATCAGTCTCATGAAATTGATCTAGTTAATTTAGTAGTTAGACCACTTCAGAACAATTGGCTATGCATGAGAGTATGTAAATTTGATTGAAAGAAAAAATCACAATAAAGACAGATGGATACAAGTACCTTAATGACATTGAAATGGGGTTGTCTCTAGCTGTTTGTTATGATTGTTCTGTTTTTTCAGCTCATTGAGTTATATCCAGCTAAAATGACTTGCAACTCACAAGTCCATATGGATGTGTTTGCAAGATATTAGAACAACTTTTGCTTTAATTAATGTGTATGCTTGTAATAGAATGACAATTTAAGATCTGAAATATTTAGTTTTTCCTTTTCCTGAATTAGATTTTTATAACTTTCTTAGCAGTAGATAGGAACTCTTTTCATGTTCTTAGGGCGAGGTAATCGAAACTTTGTTCACAAATTTACTTTTGATTCAGGTACCAGACATCATTGACAATGCGTATGTTATTATAGAGTTTGATAATGGTTCTCGGGGAATGCTTGATCTTTGCATGTTTGCTGAAGGTAGTAAAAATGAACAAGAAATATCTGTCGTTGGTGATATTGGAAAGGTAATGCAATCTCCCTAGCTCTCTCTCTCCACATGCAACACAAATTTGCATTGGCACTGTGGACCGAAGTAGCAGTTCAGCCTGTTATATTGCATTTACCCTCCAAGTCTAGGCAGTCTACATTTTTTTTTTGGGCCACTTCATGTGATTTACCCAATTTTATTTGAGTGACATCCAACAATAGCTTACTTTTTCTACATCCTTAATTCAATTTGTGATTCTTAAAATATAGTGCTATATTCTTGGTCATGCTATGCATTTTTTTTTACTTGCTTTTCTTTAATTTATTGGCTTGTAACAGGGGGAGGCTTTTGTTCCTGAGAATATAGTGCGTTATGGTACTCGATTGGTAGGAAGGGATGGTGTCCAAACATTGAAAGCTGAAGATGAACGGATCAAGTTAGTTGCATTTCTTGTTTTTATTTTGTAATGTTAAAATGATAAATGGGAATTTTTAACCCTACCTTTTAAATATGGTTTTGAATCGACTTATTTTTCAGATATGATGGACTGCATCACGGGTCTAGCTATTTGGAACACTTGAATTTCCTGTATGCAATTCGAGCAAAAGGAGAGAAAGCTCCTGCAGTGGATTTACAAGATGGTTTGATTTCAGTTGCCATTGGAGTTGCAGCACAGCTTTCAATTGAGAAGGGTAGATTTGTTACAATTGAGGAAGTCATGGATGAATTTCATTAGAATGTTCCTGTTGAATATTGAGTTTAATGACTCCGTTCTCCATTTATGGTTGTTTCAGTCTTCTTGTTATTTTGTCTTCCATTTCCTCCTACACTCTGTCAAAAGACAAGAAAAAGCCTGTTAATTATCAAAGAACTTGTTTATGGAGTCATGCTGTAAAAAGACAAGAAAAAAAGCTGTTAATGGTTCACAGAACTTGTTTATCTAACTCACTAGTTTCCAGTTCTTTCTTTTTTGGTAAATTTCATTAAATAGAGAATCATTGAGGGAGACTCAGCTGCAGTCATTCTAGCATTATCAGGGAGCTTGTCTTTGATTTTATATATTAAATTTATTATTTAATAAAAAATTAATTTAAGCTAATTTTTAATAAAAGTTATTGTAGACCATAAGTTTAAAAAAAGCAGCTTATTGTTAACTTTATTCTAATTGGTAAAGATTTTAGAATTAATAATTTTATTTTATTATTTTATTTAAAATTTATTATTTTTAATACTCAAATAAATTTAATACTTCATAATTTATATTATATACTAATTTGTAGCGTGTATACTTATTTTTATTTCTCTTTTTTTTAATATAATAAAATAACGATTATTCATAGAGCATTTTAGTGGCAAATTTGAATATTTATTGCTAGAGCCTAGAGTTATTGTAACGTTAACATTAAAACAAAGCACGAATATTTTATCTTAATTAATTATTTTTTTTAAAGAAAGCTTTATTTTATCTTATAATAAAAAAATTAATTGGAAGGATTTTGACTGTTGAAACACATTCTTCAATCAGCTATTAATTTTAAATACATTAATGTAATTAGTTAATAAAATTAAAAATTTTAGACAATAATAAAATTTCTATATTATTTTCAAGGCAATTAAAAAAATGATATATCAAATAGATATTTCAATCCTCATTCCACTCTCATGTGTTGAGATTATTGGGCTTAAGCCCATTGCGCATTTTAAGCAAACTCCGACCCCGTTAGAAGTAAAAGACGCTCTTATAATTCTATAAATGGATCACGAGTTGGCGCGCGTTTGTAAGATTTTTCACTCTTCTGCACCCGAAGTAAAATGGAAGACGATGGAGGAGAGAGATCAAGCATCGTGATCGGTCTGATAGAAAATAGAGCCAAAGAGGTACGCTCTTTCCGTTTGGATTCCAGGAACATGCGTGAAAATAAAGGGAAATTCTGTAGAACTTGTTATTTGACTGGCACTCTCGCCGTTTTAACTTACTTTTGAATTGAAGAATTAAAATGCTAGCATCTGCTATATCTTCTTCTCTTTTTTTTTGTTCCCCTCTATGTGCCAATTTCATTTCAGATCTTCAATTCTGATTACGCTTAAGATGCTTGTTTATACTTAATCAAATACATGACAGCGTTTTCTCAATTTGTTTGAAAATGCTTGTATAGTTTTATTATTTTACCAAATACATTCAAAGTTCAAGAGTATTTCAATGTCTGGTTACGGTCTGCTACAAATAATAATAGTAATAGTGTTACCTCTTTGCTAATTTGAAAGGGGGAATAAAAAACTCAGGATTCAAGAAGAAGGATCTGGTCTATATATTTAGAACGAAAACTAGTGTTTTAATTAAAGGATTTAGCTATGCAGTAGCAGTTCTTAAGTTAAAGACGTTGTATAAGATAGAATTTGAAATTTTTTACTTCTAAAAACTTTGAATATTTTCAGTAGTCTATGCTTTGTTATAAATAGGTTTAGCAAGGTGAAAAGATGGATTCTATATAATCAACAGAGTTGATTTTGTCTAACTTGTAGGTCGGCATGGCTGCTTTTGACTTAAGGTCAGCTTCATTGCATCTTTCTCAGTATATCGAAACTAGTAGCTCCTACCAGAATACAAAAACTTTGCTGCAATTCTATGATCCTATGGTAATCATAGTTCCTCCAAACAAACTGGCACCTGATGGGATGGTTGGAGTTTCTGAGCTGGTGGATCGATTTTATGCTTTAGTTAAGAAGGTGAAGTCCTTAAAGAATTGGAGTTCTGTGTATGAATTAGTCTCTATATGTTTTTGTATGCACACACCTTAACATACATGCTTATCTGTAAGTATTCCCACATCAAGCTCATCATTGTTGAATTTTTGTAGGTTGTGATGGCCCGTGGTTGCTTTGATGACACCAAGGTCCCACCAAAATGTTTCTAATTCTTGACTGTTGTTTTATTTATAGGTGCTGGCACTTAAATCTCTTTGATGGTAATGCCTCTTTTATACTTATTCCAGGGTGCTGTACTGATTAAAAATATAGCAGCCAAGAAACCTTCAGCACTTGGTTTGGATACTTATTACAAGCAATATTATCTCTGCCTGGCCGCTGCAGCAGCCACAATAAAATGGTACCTGCAGAATGTTATATTTCAGCGTATTTGCAGTAAGGAATAATTTATTTATTGTTCATTTATTTATGTTCATCATTTGTAGGACTCAGAGACTCAAGTTAGAAACAAATTGCATTTAATTCTAGAGGCATATCTAAAGTGGTCATTAAAAATATTATGAATAGTTTTCAGAGTTATTTCATCAAAATAAATGTTTCTCATTTTAGAAGCAAGTTCATGTTAAGAAACTATGTAAACTTATTGTCATACTTTATAGGTGTATTTGTACAGCTACATTTTGGCTCTTGAACGTATGCCACTCTGGTCCACTCAGTCCACTCAGTCCACTCAGTCCAGGAGACTGGATATAAGATAATTGAAAAAACAACCTCATGATGGATTTACTTGTATTTGTAATGACATAAGAAGTTAACGTTCCTAATAATTTGGTTGCTATAAAATTCAATGAATTTAAAGGGTTAGATCAGGTTAGTTCTGTAAGATAAAACTGTCAAATCTTTGAAAACTTAGATTAATGTTATTTTCATCATTACTTCATTTTCATTAGAGAAGCCCTCAGGCATGTCTTAGTATTGTATATTAAAAACCAGATATTATTATTGGACTTAAGATGTACAAACTTGAGGTGGATCTTTTAAATCAACTTGAAGCAAATATTTGCTATTGCTCAGAATGTTGTTGTTTCACAGCTTTGATGATGTAATGCTGATGTTGCTCTTTGATAAACAAGTCTGGCCTTACTTCACCCATGAACGGTAATGCTCCAGATTCCAGGGTGAATATGTACCAAATGGAATAGGAAACAAGAAATCCTCTAATGCTGCTTATCTGATTCTGAAAATCATGTCCTGTACATGGTGCAGACATGTGATGTTACAATAAACAGAGGCAAACTTTACGTGGTGGATGATTGTTATTAGACCCCAAAAATCAAGGATTACAAAATCCTACATTGTCCTTAGTGGTTTCCTTGAAAAATTATGAAGTTATATTGTTGATGCTATATTTCTTTTTACTTTTACCATCTTTAGATCTCCATATGCATTAATATTTATGCTTGCTCAAAGTTTGTAAAACTAACTTGCTTACAATTATTATAACTATTACTTCTGAATGTGTCATACACAGGACAGAAGCTGAGAAAGGGGTCATCGTTACAAACCATTCCTTGTTGGTAAGTAGGTAATTTATGTTCCTTTTGGCTTTTGAACACGGGAAAAGAATAAATACTTTGGTTGTGCCATCTCCAGCGTTTTCCTATCCTGATATAATTCTTACGTAGTCAAATCTCAGATATTAGGATTGGCTATCAGCTTAAGCAAAGTGAAAGCGTTATGGAACATTCAATTTTTTTCTCTTCACTTTTTATCTCAATCTTATAGATCGTAATTATCCTAATTGCTTTTATATATTTGATAAACTTCTGCATTAGCATGCTCACTATGGGTCTATTAATGCCTATTTTTGAGATGTTAAATACAACTATTTTACACGGAAGTCAGATCTATGATCAATATTATTTTGTGCAAATCATTAGGTTCAGTTATCGTGAATCTAATTTCCCTAAAAAAAAAATAGTTTGCAACACTTGAATCAGTGTTGCAAATAGTCCAACCACCTTCCTTATGATTCACAATTTCAGTGAATGCAGTTCTTTGAAGATTTTCTTGGAGATGCGAGGCTAAATGGATATTATATTTATACCTCAAGTGCATGTAACTTTGTTTGTTCTCCCATAATCCATATAGGCCATTTGTAGCAAAGGAATCTGACCTTTAGTTTTTCAAATCTTGCTGACCCAGGTAACTTTCAATGGATCATTTGACCACATGAATATTGATGCGACTAGGTAAGCTGTTGCTTTTTCTTTTCTCCCCGCACAGACATCTGGCTTAGTTTCCACTTTATTATGTCAGGTTCTCAAGATGAATTTCTATTGAAATGGTATTTTACTTGGAAAAATTCGTAGAAAAACCCTAACCCGTGGTACTATAAAATCCTTTGTTAACAAATTTACGGTTGGAATTTTGTTGCAGCGTTCAGAATCTGGAAATCATTGAGACGCTTCATTCTTCCCTTTGGGGCACAACAAACAAGAAAAGAAGTCTATTCCATATGCTTAAGACAACAAAAACCATAGGAGGGTATGAATAATCATATAACTCCGTGGATCCACACTTTCATAGCATAAATTGGAGCAAATGTATGAAATCGAAAAGGAAACAAGTCCAAATTCACCTCTTTATTTTTCATCGGAGCTAAATAAGTCCATTTTAACTTTTCAGCCAAATAAACCAACAACGTTACATTAAAAGCCATTTTTTAAAGGAAATTATTAATTTTGTATTTTAAACTTGAAAATATTAAAAGTTATTTATTATTAATTAAAAATGAAAACTAAACAAGTTAACATCATCATCCTCCTCCTCCATCTTCACTCTTTTGAAGCCAATATGAGCAAATTACCAATATGAGCAAATTAACAATCTCAACATTTCAACAAATTAAATAAATTAACAATCTCAACATTTGGAGATCCTCGTCATCGTCAACATCATCCGCCATTCCTCTTTCCATCCCCATGAGACCATGATTAGTATTATTCAACACTATTCGCAAATCATCTTCACTATCGTTGTCTTCCTCCCAATCTTCACCCTCTCAGCCACAACCACCACTAGCTTCATTCATCTTGGAACCCTCGGCATTGATGGCGAGTCCCAGGATCATCGGACTAGAATTTGCAAGAAGTGTAGTATTGCCCTCCTAAATAACAAAAGTGACCTATTTATCCTGCTTATCGGATGGAAAATTGAATTATTGTTAGTGGGAATTGAATTCTGGAAGGAACACCATAGAGGATCTTGTTATCGCGGTCGTTGTTTTTGGATTTGTGAAGATTGAGATTGATCGGATGATGAATCAATGAAGGTGCAGAAGAAGCTTGCTGGGGCTATGGAGCAGAAGATAAAGATAAGGAGAAGGGTCGTAGCACATTCGTGTAAAGATCTCCAAATTCTTCGTCATCTTCATTAGAAAGAGAGAACGCAAGTAGAAAGAATTTCTGTCTTTAGGATTTGAAGAGCAATTTCTGGAGTTTTTGTTTTAAGTAAAAATAGTATATATAAGTTTTAATATTTAAAAACTACATAAATAATATTTTATTATTAAAAATTAATATTTTAGTATGTTAGTACCTATTTGACCTTAAATGGCTGAAAAAATTAAGATAGGCTTATTGGGCACTCTATAAAAATTACAGGGGAGAATTTAGACTTATTTCCAAAGCAAAAAATTGGAACCTTCCTATATTCAAACGATTGATTTTTTTGTCATTGGTTAATTTTTGTTTCTTCCTTAACAATTAAGAGAGTGACATTTAGTTGGAATTTTCTCCCAGGACTAGACTTCTACGGGCCAATCTGTTGCAGCCTTTAAAAGATGTGGAAACTATCAATACTCGTCTGGATTGCCTGGTTAGTGTTGGTTTTGGCTCTCAGATTTGTAGAATGGAGCTAAAGCAGAATTTTGTGCTTTCAATATAAGATGTTTCTTCTTTGAGAGCACTTGCAGTTTTTATCACAATAGTGCAAGCATTATCTTTGTGTCACATAACCAGATTCTCCATCACAGAAAAATAGAAAGAAATTAGAGAAGAAATAGAGAAAAGAAGGGGAGGTGTAGAAGAACAGAGAATTAAGAGAAAAAATAATTTAGAGAGAGAGAGAGAGAGAGAGAAAGTATATCTTTATTGATTAGAATTTGAGATTGACAATCCTGGAGCTTTCCAGCTCTTTTATAGACTAGCTTCTTCTAAAGGCATCTAGAATTAACTGTTCCTGCCAATTCCTTCTTCCCCAATAGGTCTATAACAACTTCCAGACGTCTACATAGAACATAAGTTCCTTCTTAACTACTACTAGATTCTTATATGTAACACTTTGTCCCTTCTACAGTATGCTTCAGAGTGAAAAGCCATAAATGAAGAGGTCATGGCAATTGTCTCAAAAGACTGAGTTCAGCATAGATGTAGATTTTGTCTATATATGGGGTGGAACTGGATTGCTTAAACTCTCTAACCACCACCAGAAAATGGAGGGGGGGGGGGGGGGGGGAGCGGTGAAGAAAAGAAAGAAAAGACAAGAAACTGTGTATTTTAATTATCACTTCAGTTTAGGTCTGTCCACAAAATAAGTTAATTTGGCAAAGAGATCCTTAATCTTGTGTACGTATATGGAACACTAGCACCAGAAACCTAAGTTGCAGTGAAGTTTGACATTCAAGTTCTGATATCAAATTTGCAAGTGACATGATTCTAATTTAGGTTGAATCCCTTTATTTAGTTATATGAGTTATTTCTAAAATTTACGTGCAAGAACCATGAAATAAATTTACTGTTTATCTTTTATTTGGTAAAGATTTGATCACCTTGTGCTCCATTTACATTGGTTTGTGCTTTAGTTCATTAAATTTGATTTTGGAAACAATGTGCAATGCCTCTTAGTCTCATTTATGCTCCATTTGTTTCATGGAAAATAACTTGTATATAGAAAATATTTTCCTTGAAAATTATTTTCCAAGAAATTAACTAATTTTCCATTATTTGGTTGCAATGTAAAAGTAAAAGATGTTAATAAGATTTATATATAAAAAGTTTTAGTGATGTTAATAAGATTTTCAAAATCTAAAAATGACTTTTTTTTCAAAAGAGGAAATATCTTCCTTAAAAATAACTTAATTTTCTTTTTAATAAATATTTTCAATGACCAATTTCCCGAGTGCCCTTAACGTCAAAAAATGCAGAAAAAATTTTCTTGAAAAATATTTTTCATGCAACAAACAGTCTCATGTGGCATTTATTTTCATTTGCTTTCAGGATGAACTGATGAGCAATGAACAGCTATTCTTTGGACTCTCTCAGGTTCTGCGTAAGTTTCCAAAAGACACTGGTAAGTAAAATGCGAAAAAAGAACTACTGAATTGATGGTGGCCAATTTTCTGGAATTCATGTGTATTTGATTTAATGCCTATATCAATCTTGTTCATGCTCTTCATTCAGATAGAATTCTTTGTCATTTCTGCTTTAAGCCAAAGAAAGTTACAAATGAGGTCTTAGGTACTGATAATGCTAGAAGGAGCCGGGTTTTGATATCAAGTATTATTCTTCTTAAAACTGCTTTGGAAGCCTTGCCTTTACTTTCAAAGGTGAATTTGTTATCTTTTGCGTGCACCATATGATTTTACCTTGTATATTTTCAAGTAATGGCGTTTAAGCATTTCAGGTGCTTAAAGATGCAAAAAGTTTTCTTCTTGCAAATATTTACAAGACTGTATGTGAAAATGAGAAATATGCTTCCATCAGAAAGAGGTATATCTCAATTCTGATTGCTGAATTCTTAGTCAAGTAATTTTTCCAGAATATTTGCCATTTCTTTTATGCATAAAAACACACACACAAGGACATAGTTGTGGCCAAAATTAAACTGAAATACAGTTTTACTGCAATTGGGCCCTTTCAATTATTTCAAACTTCAGAATAGCATATATTGGCATTTTCATGGATTCGTTCACATAAATAAAATTCAATTTTGGGGTAATTTAGCTGGGTAATAATAAAGTGCATCTCTTTAAAATGCTGACTAAAATCAGATTTTTTCATGATTGATTGCCAATTCTCCCATTGAGAGAACTTCCAATTGTCTATTCCATTGAATTTGGTTATTTATGCTCATAGGGTCCACAGAGAGGAAGATGGACTTATATACTAAGAAATAAGGAAATGGTAATAGTAGTGCTGCATGTTTAGACATTGGCATGACAATTGAAGTCTTACACAAAGGAGAGCTCTCTCTATTTATTCAGTTTTTTATTGAAAGATTTTATTATTTGACACTTGGTGATGTAGTCCAGAATTCAGATAGCATTTAATTTACATTGTATAAATACTAATACGGGAAATAAACTTGCTGCAGTTCTATTATATGCAACAAAATACTTTGTCAATTTTGTGCTATACTCTTTTAATCACTCTCCCATCCTATCTTATTAAAAATTAACTATAAACTACTTCATTCATTTCCTGAAAAAAAAAACATCCTTTTTTTCTATTCTCTCTCTTAAGAATTGGGGAGGTGATAGATGAAGATGTGCTACATGCGCGTGTTCCTTTCGTTGCCCAAACACAGCAGTGTTTTGCTGTCAAGGCTGGAATCGATGGACTATTAGATATTGCTCGGAGAACATTTTGTGATACTAGTGAAGGTTTCTACTCTCTACCATCTAAGTCCTTTTTCTTTATATATATATATATACTTTTTTTTTTACTGAGTTGCACAATGCTTGAATTTGTTGTATGTACTTGGTTAGAAAAAGTTTTGCACTAATTAACTAATGAACTTTAAACATAATAGATTATAGTAATACAACAAAATTAAGGAAATTAAAGGATTTAGCTCAAGATTATGAAAAATACCTGAAAGACACTTTATTAATATTCTAGTTGTATGTATGTAAGTAAATAATAATTAAAAAATATCTTTTTTTTCCCAAAAGAATCCTACACAAATAAAACTAAATGTTACTTATCTCCATAAAAAGATATTAAAGATCAATAGTATTTCTTTCTATAGGAATCTTATCTTTGATAACTAATCAAGAAAAGAAAACATATTAATAATGAGCATATATCCAAATAAGGTTAGTAAAATAAAAAACCAGAAATTAACAAAGGCATAATTTCCTGAACAATTTTTATTGATTTGACTGTCTCCACAAAAAAAATTGAAAATCAATAATTTCTTCATATAGGAATCTTAGATATAATAATTATCTAAGGAAGCAAAACTTATTAATAATGAGCATATATCCAAATAAGATTACTAAAATAAAAAAACCCAGAAATCAACAAATAAGTCTTGTTGATTTGATATTATTAATGTTATAGTAGTAATGTAATTATTCAAAACACATTCAAGTTTCAAATACTCATGAAAATTAGATTGTATTGCATGGAGGTCCACGCCAATGAAGGAGGGAGTCCCATATGTATTATGCAAAATTGCGTAAGTAGCATAGCATTAACAATTTATCTTCTTCTTCTTTTTTTTCTAATAAAGAAGGAATACTTGAATCATTGAAGAAAAAAATTGCCATAGATCTACCAAAATGAAGCAATGATATTGGAAGAGAATAATTCTTCTATGAAATTTCATTTCAAGCATTTTATATAGATATTATATCACTTTTTAGAGAACCAGTAATTATTTCAAAAATGTTTAATGTGATTCAACCTAAAATAATGCAAGACAACTTGTAGATATTCAATTTTTTATGGCGCCAAGATAATTCACGAGGTGAGTAGATCTTGTTGTTTGGACTCTATACTCTATTCTCTGTCTATAAATCAAAACATTCACTAAATTGAAAGAAACAGATGAAAATGTTGAATTTAAATTTTAATACGATTTTTTCAATGGACAATATAAATTTCAATCTCATTCTAATTCATAATCATCTTCCAGTATAGTAAAATTAATTATTCTTCAACTGCTAAACCACAGCAGTAACTTAAAATGTACAGAAAAGTAAAGAGATTTTTATTCTTCTTAACTTAAGACAATATATATTAATTAATGTGATCTTTTATTAGATTAAAAAAGTTAATAGATATTCTTTAATAAAATAGATTCTAGATTTAACACAAAAACTAATCTAACTAGTTAGCAGGCAATAGCTAATCAAAAGTAATGAATTCTAATAATTAATAAAACATCAACTTGGAAGAAAAAGGGCCATAAAAAATAAAGTTAAAAATACGTTGTTTTAATTAGATATTCACCATTTTTTAAGATAAAAGTTATACAAAAAGATTAAAATTTTTATTTTTGCTTTTTTAAAGAATTGATGCTTTTTTAAATAACATGCACATATATACATTTTTCTAAAAGAAACTATGATTTTTTTTGTTTTAGTTAATTTTTTACAAAATTTTACTTTAATTTGTAATAAAAACTTATGAAGTAGAATTTAAAGTAGGGCTAAGAATTTTAATTTTATATAAACTTTAAAACTAGTTTAATTTAAGTAGTAAAATGATATAAAAATTAAAAATATTTTTGTTGATCAATCTTATCAATCAAAATGTAAAGGAATTTGTCATTGTCAAATTCAACAATGTACTTCCTATCCCATTATTCCTCCCCTTATATATATATGCATTGTCCATTTATGTTCTTTTTGTTTGTCATTGCTTTTTTTAAAATTTGACAGCAATACATAATCTTGCAAACAAATACCGTGAAGAATTCAAGCTACCAAATTTGAAACTTCCATTTAATAATAGACAGGGCTTTTACTTTAGCATTCCATTGAAGGACATCCAGGGAAAGCTTCCAAACAAGTTCATTCAGGTTGGGGATAACATTCTTTCTCTAGTTATGTATACAAGATAATACAACGTCCTTAATGATTATCAATTCATGTGCTTGCGGAACATGAATCAGGTCCTGAAACATGGAAACAATGTACACTGCTCCACTTTGGAACTTGCTTCTGTGAGTATCTTCTTGTTTACTGCATATTATAGGATGTGGTGATAGTAATGTTTCATATTCCCTTTGATATCAACTCTTATATACTGCATAACGAATTGGTTCTGCTTGTGTACTGCAGTTTCCGTTTGATGGTAGGAAATTAGATTATCTAGTCTGACTAGCCTATTGATGACCAAATATTTCTATTTAATTTTATACTTATTTGCCATTATCTCAGGGTGGCAGAGCACATTTTGGAAATAAATGGTGTGCAAAAATATGCAAATATATAAGAACCTAATTTCTTGCTGGCTGTTTAATCTCAGATGAACTTCTGGCTGCAATTTTATTGAAATTAGTTTGGAAGTTACCACGGTAATATTGGGGAGATACATATTAAAAAAGATATTATCTTGCAGAGCATTAATAAGAGGCCACTTTAAATGATAGTTTCAGATTTCCTCCAGTAATCATCCAGCACTCCAGCTTGTAACTAGATCCTTATTTTGTGAATGAATAACCTTTATGCTGTATAGGTGGAAAGCGTGACAGGATCATTCATAAAATAGGAGCCAACTCAAATGACGATCTCAGACATTCCTCTATTTGTATTCTACCTTATTACTATATTGATTAACAATTTAACATGTTAATTGCCTGTTGCATCTCAAATAATTCTTTCTATTCCCTATTAGAAATGAGGGGAAAAAACTTGAATTAAACTTTAAATCAACATTGTTAATATACATGTAAAAATTATGGTAAGGTTGATATTTCTATTGCATGATTAGGTGACACCTGTTTTCATTATATGCATGTCTTTCTGACCAGATGAATATACACTTTTGCATTAGTTGTACATTCAATTAAGTGCCTTGATCCTGGGAAAGTTTTTTGTCATTTTTACTTCGTTGCGTGCAGCTAAATGTCAGAAATAAGTCTGCTGCTGAAGAGTGCTATATAAGAACAGAAGTTTGCCTAGAAGGTTGTAATGGATAAACTCACTGATAATTTTGGTACACACCGGTGTTATGAACTTCAAATGTGCACTTCTCTGTTCACTGTTGGGCGCTGCATTGTGTATGCCTCTTTGATTTTTTTTTTTTTTAAGTTTCTTAATTTCTTTAACAAATGTACCTCATCAAACTTGCTTTCTTTATATTAGATGACAACTAGTTTGTTTATGGGAAGTTGCTTCTTGAAGAGATCTAATTTAAGATTAACTGATAGGAAAACATTTTGGCACTACTCTTGGACATCCTGTGATCATGTATATTTCTGGAGTTAAAGAAGGGAAGTCAACTTTTATATCTGCATTGTTAGTTGGTAGTGGAAGCAAGACGGTTTTTTACTATGTTTGTAACAGGGTTTATCAATTTTCCATGGCTCTCTTCTCAATTCGGTTTGATCATAGACTTTTATGTTTATTTTGTTATTGAACTATAAAAATCTCCGTGTCACAAATTTCTAGTAAATTTTTTTACAACCTCAAAATTTTGAATCTCATGTTTAGGCAATATAAATTCAACTCATTATGTTGCATCTGATAATATTGATCTTTTCAATGGAAGTCCAGTGCCATATAAACTAAAACTAACAATTATAACAAATCTGATGTTTCTGTTGGCTTCTTTCCAACTAATAATTGGTAACTGATACAGCAATTTTTCCTGATTTTAGATTGTATACTCTACAGTCATTATATGTGCCATACCCTTGAATTGCTTCTATGTTAATTTCACTTGATTTTCAGCTCTATTAGATGCTATAAGAGAGGATGTCTCCTTGCTCGTTCTGCTTGCAGAGGTTCTATGCCTTCTAGATATGCTTGTTAATTCATTTGCTCATACAATATCAACTAAGCTCGTTGACCGATATACTAGACCAGAATTCACAAGTAATTTCCCTGCTCTCTATAATATAGCTTGTGACTTCCTAAGGTGATTGGGCATGTCTTATCATTTGCTCTACTATAGATAGTGGTCCATTGGCAATTGATGCTGGAAGACATCCTGTCCTGGAGAGCATTCGCAATGACTTTGTTGTATGAACTTTATCTTCAGGGCATTTCTTGCTTTTGCCTGTCTTTCTTATGTAGAATTTAGCCGCAAAATGTTTTACTGATTTCTTGCTCCAGTGTTCCTGGAAAGTGATTTAACTTTTTCTGCAGCCCAACAATCTCTTTATTTCAGAAGCGTCAAACATGGTCATTGTCATGGGCCCAAACATGTGAGTAATCTCATTTTAAGTTGATCCTGGACTGTCATGAAGTCTTTTTATGCACTGTAACGTATCTTCTGAACATGTATTTGACGGCCTTTTGAAGAATATGAATGTGAGTTTGATCCTTTCCAATTTTCTTTTCTCTTTTTTTCTTTTATTGTGTGCATATTCCCAGTTTAATTCAGAGCATAAAAATCAGAAGAAAACCTTAATAGAAATAGCCTGTATGTTGAGTACTTCAAATGATATTGTAATTTAGTGTTGCCTTTGAACAGTTGAGTTTTGGAAGTGAAGGTCAAATAATATGGATAGTTCTGAGGTGTCCACTCTTGGCAATGGCCTCACTCTAAAAGGTGCTATTACAAAAAGGGCCATGAGTAACATATCATAGTATTAATGTGGGGACTTAACTATGCATACTGTATAAGGAGGGTGTGGTGAATTGTAAATTTAGCATTTCCTTTATTCCATTGGGTTGCCCGTTCCACCTCTGATCACGGGATGAACAGCACATCCTCCCCCTTCAAAAAATTAAAATAAATAAAAACTTAACCCGGTATCCTCAGAGTTGGAACTTGGAAACTTACTTCCCCTTGAATTGTTTGCCATTATCTCTGATATTTAGGTTATATTTATTACCTTTCAGTATTTTCTTGAATATAAGGTTCTTTTTACCTTTTTGCATGTGCTTACACAGAGATGCTCGCTGAGACTCAAACTAAGACGTATAAGATTTTGACGGTGTTAGCTATATGTTTTGCTTCAATTTAGCTATTCATGACTTTATGCAGGAGTGGAAAGAGCACTTATCTTCAACAAGTTTGTCTTATTGTTATTCTGGCTCAGATAGGCTGTTATGTTCCTGCTCGCTTCTCAACCATAAGGGTAGTTGATCGTATATTTACAAGGATGGGTTCAATGGATAATCTTGAATCAAATTCTAGTACGGTACAATTTCTAGACTTTAATCTGGAAAAGGTTTAGTCCTTAGTCAAAAGTAAGATTGAAATATGGTTTTGATAATAAGCAACCATATCACAGTAATATTTTTGTATGGGTGCTGCAGTTTATGACTGAGATGAAAGAGACGGCTTTTGTCATGCAGAATGTCTCCCAAAGGTGAAATAGCATGTGCTTCTACTACCGAGAAATATGAAATATATATTCAAAATTCGACTTTTTTTTAATAGAAGCCTGATCATTATGGATGAGCTTGGGAGAGCTACTTCTTCTTCAGATGGATTTGCTATTGCCTGGAGCTGCTGTGAGAATCTGTTATCACTCAAAGCGTAATCACTTCTGGATCTAGTCATTAGCGCACCATATTATGAACATATTCAGTTCATGGATGCCACTGCCATGTTTCATCAATGGACAAGTGGCTACTTCCCTAATTTTAGAACATATGATACATGTTTCATTTTACTATTTACTAGAGATGCTAATTGTATAATCACATAGCAGTATTTTATTATTTTCTATCTGAGCAGCATCTTAATTGGCATTAACTGTTGCATAATAATATCCTTTTTTATTTTCACTTTGTATTTTTATTCCGGAATTGATATCAACATTTATAGCTATTGGTTTTTACCTTTTAGCATCTTTCTTGGTTTCCATTTTTAGGGTAGGCAGAAATCTAGATACAGAAATTTCACTTTTCATCTATTTTTTTCTTTTCTTTATTTTCTTTTCTGAAATAAGTATGGTTCTCTACATGATTTCTAGACTTTTGACTATCCTGTTGGGATATCTTTCTTATTTAAAAACAGTGTTTTATGAAGACACGAAAACATAATTTCAGGTATACCATATTTGCTACTCATATGGAGAATCTATCAGAGCTAGCAACCATCTATCCGAATGTCAAGCTTCTTCACTTGGATGTTGCCATTAAAAACAACCGCTTAGATTTCAAGGTAGTATATCTAATTTATTATGGCCTAAGTTTGATTTTGGTCAGTGTTTATTGATTGAAGCTTGGATTCAATTAGTTTCAACTCAAGGATGGACCGAGACACATACCTCATTATGGCCTTCTACTGGCAGAAGTGGCAGGCTTACCAAGTTCAGTGATTGAAACGGCTAGAAGCATCACTGCAAAGATCAAGGAAAAGGTCATTTCTGATGAGCAGTCAATATTGATAAATGTTTACCCTTGTGTGGCATAAATGATTTTGTAAGAAAAAAAATTCAAATAAATTTTTGTAAAATTATTCATGATTTTATTTTTATATATGATGAAAATTTTTTAAGTTAGAAAATTTTAAATTTTGAATTCTTTTATTTCAAATAAAAAGTTTACAAGAAATAATTTTTTATTTCAAAATTCTTTATTCAAAATGGAGGGTTATTGTCAATTACAAGGTCTCAATACTTGTTCATGATGTGTTCAAACATTTTAGCTGGTAATATAGGAGAGGCAAGAAATTATATTAATCTGCAACAGACATTAATTGGACCTTCAAATTTGCTGGTTCATAGGTTTTTATATAAGAGATTGATGCTTTCCAACTTTTATGAAGCTTCTTCTCTACTTAAGCATGGCTAGGGCTCAGACATCTCAAATGTGCTTTGCCACAATTTCGATTTGTGCAGGAAATAAAACAAATGGAACTAAACTGCCATCAGTACCATCAACTGCAGATACTATATCGTGTTGCTCAACGACTAATATGCTTAAAGTATTCCAGCCAAGACGAAGATTCTATTCGGCAAGCACTACAGAATCTCAAAGAGAACTACATGAATGGAATGCTTTGAAGGTTGATGAAACAAGATATGTCAATCTGTTAAGTATTGTTCTACGTTCAGTGCGCAATTCTTTGCCTTCACACCGCTTCTCAATAGATTCCTGAATTGAATTTTTTTTTTCTTGGTTGCTTACTCTCATTGGTAAACCATGTACATATACAATCTAGCGCGCAGCAATTATCAAGTCTGCGAATTTTTAAAGTCGAAGCAGCTTTGAGCGTACAAATACGCAACTATGTTGAATCTAATTCAAAGTTTGATAAGTTTTGAGGAAACAATCGAAAAAGGAAGGGGAAAGGTTGAACGAAAGGAAGAGGAGTTGAACCGTAATTACAAAAAGTCCATTAATTACCCTCAACCAGTGTAGGATCGGTTCCGTATTACTTAAACCTTCAATTTATCAAATTGGGAGAGGAGTTGAACCGCATGAAAATAAAACGTTATAACCAAGGAAACTCTCATGGAATAAAAATAAATAAAATTTCGAAAGAAAACAACATTTTGTCAATAGACGGACGATAACTTCAAAATTATAAAATATGCAACCTCTTAAAAGAGCACTTGTACAATGCAAATTCATAAAACTCAACATCTCAATTCAGATTGTCAGGATTCTAAAGAGTTTAAAGTCCAAAAATTTCAATATTCAAAATTTTGAACTCAAAATGATAACTAATTTGCCCTCCAGACAAATCCCACAAAGAGACAAGTTGAAGCAAATCAATGAACTTAACGGTAGCGGCGGAGGGAGAGAGTATTGTTTCTCTTCCAGGTTGCCCTGCGAGAAGGGCGATTTTTGTGGTGCAAATGTCCCTTTCCTCGTAGACCCCTGTATTTCTTACCAGCAGAAGTAAGGCCTCTGAGCTCTCTATGCTTGTGAATAGGATTGCAGAGCCAGTTGATCCTTGGGTCATTACGGATAGCATTATGTGCTACATCAACCAAGATCACCTCAAAATACTTGTAAGTAGAATCCTGTACCAATAAATACATTTCGTGAGCAAAATTATACATTTAAAGCATGACAAGTGTACATCCAAAAATATAGCAAACAAACCTCATTAAGCCAGTATGAATTGAGAACCCGGAGACCTCCCAATTTCCTACCAGCACGCTCCTCTGCAACAGACCTCTTGCTACGCTGAAACTTCAGTTGAGTCACACCCTGGTTGGTTGGCTTTCCATAGACAATACCCTTGGGTACAGGTCTCTTCCTACCACCACGCCTAACACGGACACGGTAAATCACATAGCCCTGGAGGAATTTACTTAGCCACAATTAGTGCAAACAGAAGACCATGATGCACGCACATGTGACCCATGCAATGCAACACAGAAATCAACAGAACAAGGATAGGAAGACCAAAAAGAGCAAATTTAGGAGTCAAAATGTTCTATAACTTTGTTGAACAATGATTTATATGAATTATGACAAATAAGAAAGTAAAATACCACTATCATGTTTTATTGTGTAAAAAATCAACATATTCTATGTCGTTGACTGTACAGTCATGCAAACAGGCAAAGTTACAAACTGAACATGATTAACAAATCATAATAGAGATTTAACACTATGCAAATAAAACTCGATAACATTTTTACCAATCCCAACATAACGAGAAATTATCACTAACAAAACTACCAAATAAGAATGCATCGGATCGAGACAAAAATGAATTCGACCAGAAAAAGAATCCACTTTGGTCAGATGATGGACTGTGTTGACATAGCTGGTCTCAGGAAGTATCTTATCATCATACATGTACACCCCACCTAGGAGGAATAAATATGAATCAAGACACCACTTAACCAGCAAGAACTGAATAATCGAAAACAAAATCACTGTTGCCTAGAAATTAGCAGACAGAACTTGGATAAGCTCAGGAAATCACAATGTTCACAAGCATCTCCCTTTACACTTCATGGTGAACAGAAAGAAAAACACTTCACTAACAAGCATAATAAACATCAAAGATGAATATCCTCCCATTGAATCAAATTAGTTGCTTGAAGCTTGCAAGACTAAAGGACACATCCTTATCATACCTGCTTGGCCTTGTAGCCCAAGCGGCGAGCCTTGTCAGGGCGTGTTGGATGGGTGACACGAACAATGGAAGGATGCTGGCGGTACTCCCAGCACCTCACCCTCTGCAAAAACCTCATAACATCTGATTGCTTCTTCCTCCATAGCTCAGAGACATACTTGTAAGCCCCTGTTTTTATGAACATATGATGTTAAAACGATCGCAGTGCATATTAAACTTTTCACATCACTGGGAGGTTAAGTCTCAAAAGACATTCATAACAAATGCTCAGGAACAGATAAATATGCTTGTGTTTCAACAAAAATGCAACTACAGAGCATAAGACTTCATAGCATTATCACTCAAGATTTCTGAAGTGATCAATGGCAGAAAAAAAAACATGCCTAAAGTTAGCTTAACAGTCCATCCAATCAGATATCTGGAAATAATGAAATCCCACAAAATGAATATCAAAAGAACTCATTCAAGTGAGCATTTTCATTAAAAGATAAGCAACAACCCTACTTCTATGTTAGCAGCCAGATGCAAAGCCAAATAACGCAATCCTTTGCTCTTAATCAAAGAACATCAGAACTGCAAAACTTACATTTCACACTGGCAGCTATAAAAATAGTAAAATGGATCACAAATTGGGGCAACGAAATGCCAAATGAACAGCAGTGTAATACCTAATAGATCAAACAAAATGGCAAGTTCAAGTGCCTTTTTGGTGAACCTAACATCGGAATCGAAACCAACCAGGAAAATAATAGATTTAAGACCAAAATAATTGGGTTTAAAAACATATAAAAAAGAACATACTTTACTATCTATAAGAAACACACAGCCACTAGGATTGAAGCAGTATGAACTGCGAGAAAAAAAATCAGTGTAGAGAGAGAGAGAGAGAGAGAGTACCCATTGGATCAGAGCTGGCTACCGCTGCTTTGTGACTAGGGTTTGCACTTGCAAACAAAGTGCTAAGGGCTTGCAATGAAAACCCTAGCCTGCCTTATAAATTGTCGACTTGAAATCTACACCGTCCATTTCGACGTAGATGCGGCATTTTTGTATCTGATCCGGAACGGTGTCGTTTCACATCTGATATTGAAGCTTGGCCTACTGGGCCGTGAAATTATGAGCCAAGCCCAATCGCAAATTTGAATGCTCTAAACGTAGGGTTTCTGTGGTTGGAACTTGGAAGGAAAACGCAGCACGGCTGCTTTTGAGATTGTCAACTTCTTCTAACGTGGCAGAATCTTGACGGCTAATGATGTTGCAGTGATTCTAAAGAAAAACGCTGCTCTTCCGATCGCTCTCCCCGTTTCAACTTCCAGCACCAAATGGCGGCCTCTTCTTCAACTTTTACGCGAAACCCTACTTCCATTGCCACCTCCTTCGGTTCCAAACCCTCACTCTTTCTCTCCTCTCCTCGATCTATTAAGCTCCCCTGCATTCATCCACAACCCATCATCAAATCCCTCGGCTTTCACGCGCGGCCTTTCCCCGTCCCACGCGCCTCCGCCACTCCCGCGGCCCAGTCCACTAACTCAACTACCTTTCATGGACTCTGCTACGTTGTTGGCGACAACATCGATACCGACCAGATTATCCCCGCCGAGTACCTCACTCTCGTACCCTCAAACCCAGCCGAATATGAAAAGCTCGGTTCGTATGCACTAATCGGCCTCCCTGCCTCTTACGAGACCCGGTTCATTGAACCGAACGAAATGAAAACGAAATACACTATAGTTATTGCCGGTGACAATTTCGGTTGCGGATCATCTCGTGAGCATGCACCGGTTGCTCTTGGTGCTGCTGGAGTTGCGGCAGTGATTGCGGAATCTTATGCTCGCATCTTCTTCAGGAACTCGGTGGCCACCGGGGAGATATATCCTCTAGAATCGGAGGTTAGGATTTGTGAGGAATGCAAAACTGGGGATGTGATTAGTATTGAGCTCGCAGAGAGTCGCTTGATTAATCACACGACTGGGAAGGAATACAAGCTGAAGCCCATTGGGGATGCCGGGCCAGTGATTGAGGCCGGGGGGATTTTCGCCTACGCAAGGAAGACGGGGATGATCCCATGCTAGGATTGAGGTATATATGTTCTTGATTTATATGGGCAAATGCAGTTTTATGGGTTAAGTCCTTTCTGAAATTCTTTATCTTTTTTGAAGGCTTCTGAAATTCAATTTATAACAATAAAGTCAGCAAATTGTTATTTCATTTCAATAAGGTCTCTAGTCTCAATTCTAGATGTCAATCCAAAATTTCGGTGTTGTAGAGACTTGCTTGAAAAGGCGACTAGAGCTGATTACCCTGTCAAAAATCTGACAAGTTCCATCTTAATTTATATGGTTTCGAATTTGTATCTTTTTATGATACGAATTGAAGTTTAGTGATCCTGTTAACCTTCAGCAATAGGTTGAGTGAAAATGGATGATAATTAGCTGAGGTATTCTAATTTGAACGGGTTCAACTGGTTCACAAAAGGCTGTTGGATACATCTACGTGTCATTGTTAAAAATACCTTAGTATTTCAATTCACAATTTCATATACTCTTCAACTTTGAGTTGGATGACTGATATCTGTATGCTGTTTTTATGTACTATTCAATATTGATGTCTTTCCTATCAGAGTTTTCACATTGTTTAGTGGCTCTATGTTTGCCCGCTTTAGTGTATATATATATATATATAATCTTGAATATTGGCCTCTTTCCTGTTTTGTTAGATTTTCATTTAAAAATATCGTTTGCAGGCAATTTGAGCATTGCTGGCTGGATTCACAGGCTATTGGTAGCATTATTAGTTGCTTAGTTCTCCTTCTACTTTGTGTACTCAAGAGCAAAAAGCTTGTTATGTTGGAAATTTTTATGATTGGAAGCAACTGAATGTATTAGGACCTGAGTGAGTGATGCCATTTGTTGTTTTAGTGATTTCAGGTTGTTGAAGCTCCAGTTGGTGATTTCTTTCTTCTATTTTGCTGGTTATTATGTTGCAGCAGCCATGTCAAAATAAACACTGATGTTTTAATGGTTTAATATTGTTTAAAGTTCCTTGCATTAAAAAGGTTGATATTCACCTTCAGTTAAAGATTGTTAACTGATCAGCAGAAGGCACCTAATCAATTATATGTAATCATAATCAACTTCAAAAATAAATTTCTCTAGGAATATGCCTTTTTCTTTGAACGAGCTTAGGACAATTAAAATCAACTCAATATTAATAGCTGTCAACATCCTACAACTATTAAGCAGGGGTTTACAATCCTGCTTTGAAGTTTGTCTAGAAATTCTCCAGTTTGGTTCTTCAATGTTTTGATTTCAATTTCGTTCAGTTCTTGGTGCTTTGGTTTAGTATATTGTGGTTTGAGTTTTGTTTCCTGAAATTATTTTATTCCATCAATTGATGAAAATAATAAAGATAATATAGAGAAATTAGAAGGAAACAAGAAATCCTCTTAAATTATTATATAAAAGTTGGAAAACAAAAAACAAAAACTCGAAATAAATGATTTTGATTGACTTTGTTGAATTTAGGATTTAGTTCATCTTGATTGCCATTTTGAAGAATCTGTTAATTTTTGTTAGTATAACAATACTAATTAATTAATACAATAAACTCTGAGTAAAATAAAGAATCTTCTTTGACACATTTCATTAAGATTTTGTTGAATGAGTTATTATCTTTAAAATGTATAGAAATGGTGTAAATAAATCAAACTGAATTTAAATTAAATTATTTGGGAGCTTGAGATTCGGTCGAATACAAACTCAATTTTTAAAAGAGTTAAATTTTAATTTAATTTTTAGATTTTAGTATTAATTTCTTTAAATTTAGTTTTAAGATTTTAATATTAATTATAAATTAAATTATTTGTAAACTATTAAAATTAATATTAATAAAAACTCAATTTGTTTAAATTTATTTTCTAAATAATTTAAATTTAAATTTATTAATATTATTAAACTTAAGTTTAATTCGAATTTAAAAAAATTTTAATAAATTTCACTTGAATTTTTCAAAATTTAACTTAGCTCGTTTACGTTCAACTTCTTGATTTTTCTTTTTAATTTATTGATGAAAAGAGGAATATCTAAGCAACAGTCTAGCTAAGCTCCAAAATTTTGGGCCAAAATAAATTTAAATTATTTTTTACATTTTAAAAATTTTATTAAAACTTTCATATAAAAATTTATTAATGTATTTTATTTTTTAAATTAAAATTAAATAATAAAAAATAAATGATTTTATTAAAAAATATTTTTTAAAATTATTTTTCCCAAATAAATTGAGTATGATAAACTGTCAACTAAAATCCAATAACATCCGTAGAAATAGGGTAGCTGCAATAGAATATCCACCTAAAAATAAAATCTTCTCTTAAAATAAACCCTCATCAAACAAGTAGGATTTCAAGTATTTTCTCTCCAAAGTAGCAAAAACAGTACCAAAATAATATATATATATATATATATATATATATATGATTCAAGAAGAAACCACATTTACTCAAGGTGGAGAAAAGAGGAGGCCACGGATTTGACAATGAAAGAAAACTTAATATTGTAAAGAAGAAGACTAATTGAGATTGAGAGAGCTTTCTCTCTCTCTCTAAAAAATGGAGAAATCAAAATGTAAACTGAGGAAAATTGTGGGAAACTAGAGAAATCTTGTACGCTTTTTTTTTTTTTGGGGATCATTAAAGCATAAGTATGATGACTATTAAACTGAAAAACAATATGCTTTCTAATTTTAGATATCAAACCAAATATAAATCAATCAATGGAGCATGTGTTGTTAATTTTTCTTCAGAAGACATACCAACATACAAAGGAATGGCACGTTATATTGACTTTTTTTTTTTTTACCATGCAAGTAAGATGTATTAAATGATCCAAAAACAGTTTTTATCAAATCCAAAATTCATAGGAATCCAATACAGAGAAAATGAGCTCAATCCACACACGTAATCCAACCCAACCCAAAACCGCTGGAACCGCCCGGATGCATTCGATTCCACTGCATTCGGACACTATTTTCGCGCTGATAGCACACCGATCCTCAAACTAGTCAAGTATAATAATGAAGCCAACAAGCATCCGAAAAACAAATTTACAAGCTTAAACCAAAAAAAGGACCGGAAGAAAGAAACAAAATCTGAAACTTTGGCAATTACAGTAATCTCGAGTCACGTCAATACTTTTCTTAATATGCAAATTATTTTACTATTTTAAAGATTTTGCACCTATACACAGTAAATAGAAGGGTGTTTATGTTCAAGTAACCCATGGTGAACGAACAAAATGAAGATAAAACACAGACAAGCGTCTTCATTGGGTAAATGAGAATGTAATTTAAGTGAAGAGGTGCAATTTTTTGTTATCATATTCAATTTGGGACGATACAGTAAGAAATATTTTTCAGGGAGAAGGAAACAAAGGACAAGGCAAACCACAACAAGAAATAATCAGAGAATAACAAATCATAAAAGGAGGAAAATGTCTAAATGTATTATACGATAATTATCATAATATAAAAATCCAAATGCAAACGTGTTCCATGTCTGAAGCTGAAACGTTATTCAAAGGCATAACATATCAGAGGCGCATTTTATCATATACAACGATTACTCAGACCGACACTTCTCTGACCTACGCCTTTCCAACAAAGTGGCACCAGCTTTTGCCTCCTCTCAATTGGAGGCAACTTGCTCCATCAAATCCCTTTATTTATGCTTGCGATCCCTGTCCCTGTCCCTTTCTCTTTCTCTTTCTCTTTCTCTTTGCCCTCTTGAATGCTTCGCATCCTCTTCCCAGTCTGCCGGTGGTGGGGGCGAGGGCTCGTACCTCGATGGCTTCCTCTTGAAATGCCTTTCATCATCACTTGATTCGTAATCCATACTCTTCTTGCCTCCACCGCTGGCGGATACAGATGTGACCTTCACAGACGAGGAGTTATAGTCATCATAATATCCATTAACTGAGGATGAAGATTTGTGGTGAGCAGCAGATGCAGAGGTAGCACCAGCTACTGCAGCAGGAGCTTCCCCTGAGGAAGAGAGCTTGCGCTTCTTTGTGGCGAGCTCTTCTTCTGGAAAGCTAATGCGAGAGAAAACGCTTGCTTTCTGCTTGCGGTCTGCTATTGTTGATGAAGCTGGTTTAGTCGCTTCAGATGAAGCTTTTGCAGGGGGTTCAGAACGATGGTGGTGGTGGCGATGATGGTGATCGCGCTCACCTCTGTCTCGTTCTCGGTCATAATCGTAGTCGTGGTGGTCGCGATCTCTGTCACGGTCGCTTCTCTCGTGATCGGATTTTCTTTTAGAAGGGCGCGGAGGCAGTGGTGCTGGAGGTTCAAGGTCGCGGGCAGGAGAGGACCTCTCAGGTGGATGGCGGTGGTGAGGATGAAGATCGCCGCTTGATGGTTGGGGAATAGACTTCTGCACCAACAAAATGAATAAGAGTACCATTAGAATCAGAACGGCCCCATTCAATATACAATCACTTCTATCTTTTTACGATTACAAAGTCCAAAGCCCAACAAGAGGCCCATGACCTATTTTAGATATCAAGCCACTTTCTCCCCCCCGAACTAGAATGATAGCAGTTGCTAAACGCTCAAGTTTTTATGATTATAGCTCTTTAATTAAAACTCTTTTTTTTTTTTCAACCTTTGTTCTCCCTTATTTCCAAAAAGACCACAACAATTACTGCACTAACAACAGTTTCGAGTGCAATGTTCTCTCTATGATA
Source organism: Manihot esculenta (assembly GCF_001659605.2). NCBI lineage: Eukaryota > Viridiplantae > Streptophyta > Magnoliopsida > Malpighiales > Euphorbiaceae > Manihot > Manihot esculenta. Next base: position 28,513,431 of record NC_035161.2, read on the forward strand.
CCATTTGCCTCCCCTTCTTATTTCCAAATAATCAAAAATAAAAAGAAAATTATCATTTAACCGAATATCACAAAATTCACAATTGTTTTTACACCAAAAATCTTTTTAAATCCTCCTTTTATTTTTTTCAAGGAAAATAACGAACGAATAAGTAGAAGAGGGGGACGTCTTTGAAAAACAGAAACCATTTAACAGAAAAAGTTGAATAAATAGGTAATTACGATTTTCTTCCATCTCGTAGAGACGGCGAGAATTAGCTTTATCCAGTTACGGGACATTCACTTCTATGCCACATAATTTAGAAGCGCGAAGCGCATCTGGGATCCTCACATGTGAAATGTTACTTGAAAATAAAAATAATTTTTTAATTGAAAAAAAAAAAGTTGGCGGGACTCGGGAGGAAAGGACAAGGAGGCCTAAGTCTGTATCTCTAGCAGAATGCTCTGGCCAACAGACAGTTGCAGACGCATCCATGCGCTTCTCTCCCCCCATTGCCCACCGTTCGGTTACTGAGGCTGCAACGACAACTATGAAATTTCCAACTTAATTCCATGCAATGCGTGCACACACACACATATATATATATACATATTAAAAAAAAGATACTCTTCCCATTAATATTGCATCCAGAAACCCTATCAAATGAGAGATTTCCGGCTCTCTCTTCAGGAAGAACCAATTTTATGTTTCCCAATTTTTCTTTTAAACCAAAAGGGGGGGGGGGGGGGGGGCTTGTCCTGCTAGATTTTGCTCGAAACCATAGAAGATACCCGCTGCAGTACTCAGAAATATGACAGAAATGGAAATTTAAACAATAAAAAGGACATACAGATTTCATCGAAGAAATATCACCACTGCTGCTCACTTCCCTACTGAATTCCCGATCTCTAGGAAACTCCCTGCTGCAGATCAAATATAAACTATTCAATCATGTAACAAATAAAATTATTGCTAAAATCTCCAGATTATAACCAGAAACATCAAGCTATATTACCTTTCAGCTCGCCTTTCATTTTCACGCCGCCTCCTCAAATCAGCTTTCCGAGCCTCAAATTCCTCCCTGCTCATTGCTGGAGGCCCAGCATTCATACCCATTCCAAATTCTGAAAGATCCCTATGAAAGATACAAAGATAACATAGGAGAAACTAAACTAATCAGGTTTCAGAGTGAGGGTAGGGAACAAATCAAAATTTAAAATAAACAAATAAATTACACATACCTCTGTGGGGGTATAACAGGCATCATATAACCTTGTGCAGCAAAAGGGTCTGGAGATATCATGCCCCCAAATGGCATATCCATAGGGCCCAGTCCATAACCCATGAAGGGCATGGGACTGGCATAAGGATTCATATAACCTTCCATAGCAGGCTGCATGCCTCCCCAGTAAGGATTATAGGGAGAGGGTCCAAGAGGCATCATATAACTTTCAGCTGTGAGATCTTGAGGTGCTTTCCACAAATCTATGAATCATTGCCATTAATAAAAATAAATCTAATTAAATATTCGTAGGCACAATAAATCAACAGGCCTAACATAGTACATTAAAATAGGCAAATACTAAAGAAAAGCAAAAGACCCACCATTTGGAGGCATGCGAACCTTCTTCTTTTTCT